>NC_138241.1:12124795-12727894 GCF_964197995.2 Scardinius erythrophthalmus
TCTTTGTAAAAATAGAGCTGTTCATTGTTTGTTCATGTTAGTTCAGAGTGCATTAACTAATGTTATACCATGGTCTGGGTGAATACTCGATTCTGATTGGCTGCAGGGTGTCCGTTAAAAAGTGATAATGGACACCTAGGAAAGGCGTCCCGTCATTTTGCCTGATGACAGTTCTAAATGATTGCGCTGGCTCAAACGCACTGATCAACTGCTGCGGTCGGGTCGCTGTGGCCACGTTGCTTGGCAACGCCTGTATACGGGAGATATTAAATAGTGCGCTCGACTTAATAAATAAAAACCCTCACGATTTTTACTCTAAAACACATTAAAGTATTATTAATTGATTAAATATTTCTTTCTTTCGTAAGTAACCATGGTATAAGCGGGTTAATGCCCTTCGAGGTGTCCATTATCAGGTATTAATGGACTCCGCTGCGCGTCGGACGGTTCACGCCTCGCCGTCGTCCATTAAAACCTGATAATGGACACCTCGTCGGGCATTAACCCTTACTTAACAAATACACCTTTGATTTTAATAACGTATAAGTAAATGTTGAAATTAACATTAACTAAGATTAATAAATGCTGAAGAAGTATTATTCATTCTTAGTTCATGTTAACTAAGGTAGTTAACTAATGTTAACTAATAAACCTTATTGTAAAGTGTTACCCACAAAACTTATATTTCGACGGAAAACCACAGGAAGCCCTTGTAGCTCCCAAATTATCCCAAATTGACAGCAGATGCAGAGATGTGTTCATGTGGAGCAGCATTTCCTGTGAACCAACCATACTGCTTACGTGTAAATGAACAGAGGGCCGCATTTCACTCTGAAACACGCAGCGTGAATATTTATTTAATCAAATCGGAGCCTTTGCGATTTGATAATCGCACTAAGCCATTTCGCAATTTAGGTTTTATTTTGATTAATTGTCCAGCCCTACTGACAATCTAAAACAGAGAATAAATGTTTAGAAGTCATGCAAGCACTACAGGGATTTTGATTGCCTATTCATTTTCTTCTAACAAGGACCAAAACTAAAAACTAAATTTAATCTCACCCAATATGAATATCATTGCATTACATGATAAAATATCAAACTATGCAGCATTAATTACTCTGCTAAGACACCTGTGTGAACTTGAGGAGAACTAACTTCATACATGACACCACTGTTTTCTGCAGAGCTGCTTTATAACTTCATTTCATCATTTCATTTTGCAACCCAGACACATTGCAGAATTAAACTGAAATGAATCAACATCTACTGAATTGAGATGTAAAACGACACTACTGTCTTCTGTAGAGCTGCTTAAGAGCTGAATTGAACTTACTTTATTATTGATGAACTTTGTTATTGAACTGAATTGAATCAACACTAAACTGACTTCACGTGACGAATGCCACCGTTGTCTCCTGTACAGCTGCTTTGTCTCATATTTGACTTAGTTAGCATCATTGATTGTTATTTTCCTGTTTATCACTGTGAAGCTGCTTTGAAACAATCAGTATTGTATAAAGCATTATATAAATAAAAGGTGACTAGACTTGACATCCACTAAAAATCAGCAAAGCACCAGCTGATAATAATAATTGCAAAAAAAGGAAAAGTTAAGTTTTAACCAAAACCGTAGCAGCCTTGTTTGCAGATCCCTATCGGCTTAATAGTTGTTCAATTAATAACTGATGTCATTTTAGTGGTTCACAATACAGAACTGAATTCCCAAAAGTTCTTCTGATATCCAGAAACCCTTTCTTCTCTTTCTCAGAGATGCTTAACGGATGATTGACTTGAGAAACAGAGAGACTTATGTAGGTGCAGCGCCAGACCTCCAGGAGTCCTCTGCAAAGGATGCCGTCGAGGTGAGCTTTGGCTCGGGCTAGTTTTGGCTGTGAATGTTCAGTCAGAGGCGTGGAATTCTTCAGCAGGGTCATGTTCTCCAGCAGACATTCTTCCAACTGAGCTTCAGCCAGCAGCAGCGTCCTGTAATCATCTACAGACAGAGAGAGAATCTGGGCAAAGGTTGAAGAAGAAAGACTAGAACATAGAGGTGTGGCGAGATATTGTGCCACGAGAATCCATGAACAGCAATAATAGATCGTTTTCTAAGGGTCCACGATATATATTAAAACCATTTAAAAATCATTACATAGTTCTATCATTTATAAATCTACACTAACACATGAGAATACATCAGTTTGTTTCTAAATATGCAAACTGCTGTCCATTGCGATTTCAAAATAAAAGTTTAAACCCTCGCTCTAGGTTTGCATTTTTTGATGTTCACATGATGTTGTTGAAGAAATTACAGTGGCTGTAGCATTTCTATCATAAACAAGTGGCCAAATATTAAAGATTAAGTGCACACCTGAATTAAATGTTATTTGGCCAATATTAAGCAAGGATGATCATGCTGTAAAGTGTAACAACAAAAATCACCATTTGCTGTCAACAATCACACCAAGTTGGCGTCGTCTGCAGGCATTTGTTATAATATATATTGTACATAGGTTGATTGTTTATAATATTATGTATATTACATTGTTTTTTAACAGTGTTGTTCAATAAAACCATAAAATGACTTGTTTTTGATACTTTATGTACAGTACAGGTCAAAAGTTTGGAAACATTACTATTTTTAATGTTTTTGAGAGAAGTTTCTTCTGCTCATCAAGCCTGCATTTATTTGATAAAAAATACAGAAAAAAAATGTAATATTGTGATATATTATTACAATTTAAAATAATTGGTTTTCAATTTATTATACTTTAAATTATCATTTATTTCTGTGATGCAAAGCTGAATTTTCAGGATCATTACTCCAGTCTATCACATGATCCTTTAGAAATCATTCTAATATGATGATTCATTATCAAAGTTGGAAACAGTTCTGCTGCTTAATATTTTTTCATAACCTGTGATACTTTTTACGGATACTTTGATGAATAAAAAGTAAAAAAAAAAAAAAAAAGAAGCAAATGTTTTAAAAATAGAAATCTTTTGTAACAACAATATACACTACTGGTCAGTAATTTTTTTTCTTTCTTTTTTTGAAATAAATCAATACTTTTATTCAGCAAGGATGTGTTAATTGATAAAAAGTGATAGTAAAGAATTTTTTTTTTTTTTTTAATAAATGCAGTTCTTTTTAACCTTTTATTCATCAAATATATTAGCAGAACTGTTTCCAACACTCATAATAAATCAGAATATTAGAATGATTTCTAAAGGATCATGTGATAGACTGGATGTCACATGTGACACTGAAGACTGGAGTAATGATGCCGAAAATTCAGCTTTGCATCACAGGAATAAATTATTTTTTAAAGTATATTCAAATAGAAAACTATTATTTTAAGTTGTAATAATATTTCACAATATTACAGTTTTTTTCTGTATTTTTGATCAAATAAGCGCAGCCTTGATAAGCGTTAGAGACTTCTTTCAAAAATATAAAAAAATCGTAATGTTTCCAAACTTTTGACCTGTACAGTATGTATGTAAACCAATTATTGTCTCGTTGTTATAATATATGTATTTTAAGTCATTTTTAAGGGTATTCAAGTCAAGACACCTTCATTTATATAGCTTTTTTACAATACAGATTGTTTCAAAGCACCTTTACAGTGATAATAGAAAGCTAATGCAACAAATATTGTTTTGGTTATACAGCAGCTCTAGAAGAAAGTCATTGTCCAGCTTAAGTAAGTTTTTGATTGACTAATTTCCGTTGTAAAAATCATTAGTTATTAAATAAAAATACTTTTTTTTCAGTCATATTTTGTCAATGAAGATTTCTTAAATATAGTGTTTATTAAAAATACCATCTCGTCTCGTTCTTGTGAACCCAATATCGTGTACTGTCTTGTCTCGTGAGCTAAGTGTATCGTCACACCCCTACTAGAACATGCTTGCTGTTTGCTGATTATGGTAGTGTATCTTCTTTGACTTCTTTTAAGGGGAAAATCCTCACCAGCATCACGTCTAGAACAGGGTTTTGTTGAGAAATTACTGTGATTTTTCATCCAACATTGGACTTTATCGCAACAGAATGGCATTCGCTGATAAACACGTCTAGATTTCATGCTAATCTACGGCTGCATTCTGATCAGGTTTAGAGAGTCACGCGTGTTTGTTTTAGATGAAATATACAGTCCTACAAGGAGGTGCTTCAAAAATATTCCCTTTGCCTTCAAGCATATTTTGTATAAACACTGTGGATGAGGTGTTTCCTGTTTGGTCAATCTCTCACTCCCCACGGAATCCAGACTTGTGTTATATGTCAAGTTTAGGTAGGCCTATGACATTTTCCCCAACAAAATATTAAGTAACTACAGTATATCACTTTGTAAAGTAAAGTAAAAATACTATGTTCAGTGGCCACCTTTTACTGACTAAGCTTGTTTCCCCACAGGGTGTTTGCGGTGGCGAAACAAGGCATGCTGGGTCAGAGATCTAATTTGGACAGTGGTGGACAGACACACACACCTCCTGGGAGCGGCATGTGTTAACTTCTAGATTACTGCTGTTGATTTAACAATGAACACGGCAGTTTAAGCAGTATGTTTACTTTTTACCATGCTTACCTTTGTAAAATTGAGAAAGTGAGAGCAACACTGTTTTTTAAAACTAAAACTATTTTCATTTATATTTTTCTTCTGTAAAACACAAGTTTTGTAAAAGTAATATAGTGAAATATTATTAGAATTTAAATTAACAATCAATTTTATAAAAATTTTCAAAATGTAATTTATTCTTGTGAAAGTGAAGCTGATTTTTTTAGCATCTGTACTCCAGTCTTCAGTGTCACATGATCCATCAGAAATAATTCTTATATGCTGATTTGGTTATTTAAAAACATTTTATATTATTTTCAATGTTGAAAACAGTTGCCCTGCTTAATATTTTTGTGGAAACTGTAATGCATTTTTTTTCTAGGAATCTTGAATAGAAAGTTCAAAAGAACAGTATTTTTTAACAGAAATCTTTTGTAACATAATAACATAATGGTCTGTCACTTTTGATCAATTTAACATGTCCTTGATGATTAAATGTATTAATTTCTTTCAAAAACAAATATCTTATTGATGGTATGCAAAAAGAAGCGTGTCAAATTAGTTTACAAGTTCACTATCCCTATTTAAATATAGTTAAATAGTTAAATTCTGTCATCATTTACTCACCCTCACGTTGTTTTAAACCTGTTAGAATTTCTTTTGTCTGCTGAACACAAAAGAAGATATTTTGAAGAATATGGGTAACCAAACAGTTGATGGGCCCCATTGACTTAAAATATACTATGGAAGTCAATGGGACCCATCAACTGTTTGGTTACTGACATTCTTCAAAATATCTTCTTTTGTGTTCAGCAGAAAAAAAAGAAACTCATACAGGTTTGGAACAACTTGAGGTTGAGTAAATGATGACAACATTTTGACAAACTATCTTTAACAACACCAGAGTGAATTAAAGTTATTTTTACGCGATCTTAGGTCAAAGAACATCTGGGTCAAAAGACAATGCCAACAGTAGTGTGTCTGGGAAAGTATTTATAGCCTGCTACTATACAGTACATCAATATAACGGTGGATACCTACAACATCAAATTCAGTACATACCCTTTCGTAATTGTATCAAGTGAGTTTCACCATCTGCACTTTCATTGACAGCCTATGTCATTTATGTCACCAGAAATAGCCAACAATCATTCAGAATTAACAGCTTACTGTTAAATAAATGTCAGTGTGAGTACCCACAGAAAAATAAATAATAAAAATAATACAGGTTTGGATGAGTGATGGTGAGTAAATTATGATACTATGCCTTTAAGTCGAGCAGCTTCTACCTGTATTAACTAAAGGGTGTGTGCAAGCACTGCATTTACATCTCTGATTCACATGAGTAACTGGAGTTATACACAGTCACTTCTCTCTCTCTCTCTCTCTAAAAAGTGTACTGACAAATCAAATCTAAACCCCAAAACAGATGTCTAAAAAAGTGAATGTGAGTTTCTGTGACTGATATCAGAGCACACGGGTAAACATGGGCAGAGTTTAACAGAAAGGTGCAAAGTTCATGCGGAACAAGACACACTCATCACTGCTAACTCTCTTCTATTCTACTGTGGCACGCGCACTTACCATCGTCATGCAGGCGCGCGGCAGTGAGCTGCTCCACTAAAGACGGTATTTTGTCCCAGTGACAGTCCGCCCGGCAGCGCTCGACCTCCGCTTCCAGGCGGTACTGAGAGAAGGAGTGCCGCGTTGACATCCCGACGCCTGCGTCTCTGTGACCGCGCTCCGCCGACACCAGAGGAGTGACTGCAGACTGTCAACGACAAACTCACTGAGCATGTGCAAACAAACATTAGAAGGCTTTGCCCATTTCAGGGACTGCAGAATATTGATCATCCCCGTTAATAATTCAATAAAAGTTAAAACATTATTATTCCTCTTTATGGCTGCTTGTATTAAAAAATGTCCTTCAGTTGCACTTGCACCGAACGTGGTAGCCCAAATTACATACAATTTCACACAGGCTAGCGTTCCCACTTCCCACACATTTTTATTTAATTTTACATTCTAAATCTCATCAGCATCTCTTTATATTAGATAGGCCTATAGCTACATTTTAAAAAGAAAATTTAAGAATATCGCGATGTCGTTATTTGTAGCTAAGCAACTGAGCATCATTCAAGCATAATTCAAACATTTTATTTTATAATTTTAACGACATCGAATGCATAGGGAATTTAGAAAATGTTGATGTCTCTTATCTACATATTTGCATTTTAAATGGATAAAAAAAAATGTCAGTATGGCAGTAACAAAATAGTTGTCAAGCAGACAACATATTCTTAAACCTGTTAAATAGGCCACTGCAAATGAATGATCTACACTGCTGGAAATACTAAGAAGCTTTAGGCTATGTTTATTGTTATTTATACTAGTGAAATGTCCCAGCATTCTTGGGATGCATCTCGTTCAAACAGATTCGAGGACCAGAACTAATTAAGTGTTAGCAAATATACATTTATTCAGTAATAATATTATGGAGATATAGGCCTATTTATGTTAAATGTTTGTGTTGTTGTTAAATTGAGCCTATATTTCCACTGTAATTAGCAAAGAACATCTCTCTCATCCTGGGCAGAGTGGTCTTCCTCTCTCATCTCCATCTCTATCACCTTCTCTCTTTCTTTTTCTCTCAGTATCCTATCTTCCCTTCCCAAATATTTTTTGATTGACATTTTTTTTTCCGTCTGTGTCAGTGAAAAAAAAACTTAAACATGGTCAGTCAACTGATATTTATGTTTTATTAATCATTTTCTCAAGACAAGTTAATTTACTAAAGGCTATCACAAGAAAGCTATATGTAACTAAGCTTATTAAATTAATCCACAGCATGTGCACACATTCTTTTTCTTTAGAAAAATGACACCAAGACTCATCTGTTAGGGCAGGCGGGCCAGAGTCCCACCAAAAGTCATAAAGTGAGCAGGATATAGGCCTATTAAAATGTAGCGCATGCCGCATGGATTCGGCAGGGATGTATTTATGATACTAAGCAGGGCAGCTGGTCTCTGAGCCCTCCCCAGCTCTACAGCGCCCCACACATATCCAATGTAAATCTGTGGTGAAGAATGGAACTGCAGGGGCATATTTCAGACTGCCCCGTTTCACGTAAACCGCTACAGACCAAGAAGGTATCAGTCTGCTTCAGCTATGTGTCTGCATCAGGTCAGCAACTAGTTGGCATGTTCTTCCTACGTGGAGTAGCATATTAAATTAATTAATTAATGTCTTCTGCTGAAAACAAAAGAAGATATTTTGAAGAATATTTCCAGCTTCTTCTGGTGGAGCAACCCAATCCAAGCCAGCAGAGCACTGACGGAGGCTGAGGATCGACTGCATCATGCTGACATCGTTGGGACAGTAGCTCTGGGCAGGCTTGGACTGGGTTGATCCACCAGAACGAGCTGGAAAAAAGCAGACCCAAAAGACTGCCGTGGCATGGTGCAGAGGGAGGTCCGTAAAGCAGAGAAGGAAACCTGGCATGTCAAGGCTGTTGCCATGAAAAAACAGGGTAACTGGACAAGGTGGGAGGGCGTACGAGAAAGGGCCCTGACGAGGCAGGACATCTGGACCATGGAAGGACATCGGATTAAATTTGTGATGTGTTCTGTCTACGATGTACTGCCTACTTCATCAAACCTCCATATTTTGGGGATAGGGGATGGCAGAGAGCCCCAGCTGCACGCTGTGTGGAAAGCCAGCCAATCTTGAGCATGTCCTTTCAGCATGCCGGTCAAGCTTGGCAGACGGGAAATTCCGGTGGGAAACCATATTCCCACCGGACTGTCACATCTGTAACAGTCATGATAAGTGTAACGGTCACCAGCTGTGCCCTTGAGAGCCACCTGAGGGCACTCCACATCAGACTATTGTCATTCCCTCACAAACTACATCTCCCTGTCACGGTTCATGAATTCACTGTTTTCTTCGTGTCTCGTGTATTTGTTGTTCTGTGTGTGTGGGTGTGTGTGAGTGGCCGTGGCCGCTCGTTTCAGCTGATCAGCGCGCCAGCTGATCTCATTCCCCACACCAGCTGCTGCCAATTCACTCACTTATAAAGACTCATCGCACTCTCCTCTCTTTGTCAGATCGTTGTTTTGGTGTCCTCATTGTGTATCGTGGTGTGCCGTCTCCAGTCCTCTTCCTGATTCAAGTTTCCTGTTCGGTGTCTTCATGGTGTTCGTCTCGTCTGGATGTTCACTATCACTGTATTCACCGTCACCTGTCTTTACCAGCACACTGACCATCTAGTCCCTGCGCCACCAGCCCACCCGAGTTCTGTACTTTATGTCATTTTGACCTTCAATAAAGAGTTACTTGCATTATTGCTTCCGCTTCATGTATTATGACAGAACGATCTGACCAAGCGATGGAAGCAGCAAGCGGATCCTCTTCTCCTCTGGAGGATTTCATCAGGTCCAGTATTTCTCGGATGGATGCCCAGGAGAGGAACTTAACTGAGTTGGGTCGGGCTATTCAAGCTCTTGTGGCGCAGGTGTCCGAGCTCACCCAGCAATTGCAACATCTACAAGCTACCCACACCGGCCGCTCCCCCCGTACCACCACAGAGCGTCTCCCAGTCAGAGCCCCGCCTACCGGTTCCTGAGTTATACAACGGTGAGCAAAACTTTTGCAGAGCATTCCTAACACGCTGTTCAATGCATTTTTCTCTGCAGCCCAGAACCTTTGCCACCGAGAAGAGCAAAGTGGCATTTGTGCTCACGCTACTGACTGGGAGGGCAGCGCTATGGGGGACGGCGGTGTGGGAGAACCAAGATCCATGCTGTGCCTCGTTCCAGACACTCGCCGCCGAGATGAAGATGGTGTTCGACCGCGCGGTCGCGGGAAGAGATCCTCGCGGACCTCAAGCAAGGCGGAGGATCTGTATCTGATAATGCCATCGAGTTTCGGACTTTGGCGGCAGAGTGTCAGTGGAACGAGGAGGCGCAGTGGGATATGTTCCTGCATGGGCTGGCTGACCGCGTCCTGAAAGAGATTTATGCCCTGGACTTACCCACTACACTCAATGGATTGATTGAACTGGCGCTTCGTGTGGATTGCCGAGTCGAACGTCTGAAGGTACCCGCTCGGGCTTCTGGAGCGGCTGAGACCACGCGAGCCAGCGGCGGGGACGCGGTCAGCCCCGTCTACGATCACGAGCCCATGCAGGTCGGGCGAGCTCGGCTTTCCCGGGAGGAGAAGGAAAGGCGGAGATCTCAGGGCCTTTGCCTTTACTGTGGGACTGCAGGACACTTTGCTTACAACTGCCCGGTAAAAGGGCAAGTCCGGCAGTAAATCTGAGGCTACTGTCGGGTGGGATCTCCGCTGAGAAGACCTCATCAACATCTACGCTCCTCCCGGTAAGACTAAGATGGTCAGCCAACACTCACGACTGTTGAGCACTTTTGGACTCCGGGGCAGAAGGTAACTTCATGGACTGCACATTTGCACACAAGATTCAGATTCCCCTGTTACCTCTCACTCGCACCATTGCAGTTCACGCCCTTAACGGTCAAGCTCTTCCTACCATTTCATTCACCACTGGACCCATTACACTCACAGTATCCGGCAACCACACGAAAACTACTTCATTTTACATTCTGGACTCCCCCCTCGCACCCATTGTTCTCGGACACCCCTGGCTCATCAGACACAACCCCAAGATAGACTGGCAGCAGAAATCAGTGTTGGAGTGGAGCAGTAAATGTCATGAGTCCTGTCTTGTGTCTGCTTGTTCGTCTGTTTCTGTTTCTGCATTTCAGGAGGAAGCAGTGGATTTGTCTAACGTGCCCACGGAGTATCAGGACCTGAAGGAAGTGGTTAGTAAGTCTCGGGCTGCTTCTCTTTCTCCGCATGACTGTGCTATAGATCTACTGCCAGGTACGTCTCCGCCTAAGGGCAAGCTTTACTCTCTGTCTGTTCCCGAGAGGGAGGCCATGGAGAAATATATTTCTGATTCTCTGGCATCCAAATTCATCCGACCTTCCTCTTCTCCAGCGGGGGCGGGGTTCTTTTTTGTGTTCTTATAATTTGGTCCGCATCAGGAAGGGGGATGAATGGAAGACGCTTTTAACACCCCCAGGGGGCACTTTGAATATTTGGTTATGCCTTTTGGGCTTTCCAATAGCCCAGCGGTCTTCCAGGCACTCGTCAATGAAGTGCTGAGAGACATGGTCGATCAGTTCATTTATGTCTACCTGGATGACATATTGATTTTTTCTTCGTCTCTCCAGGAACACGTTCAGCACGTCAGACGAGTGCTTCAGAGCTTGCTAGAGAATGGGCTTTTTGTCAAGGCGGAGAAATGCGCTTTTCATGCACAGTCTGTTCCTTTCTTAGGGTACATTGTGTCGTCTGAGGGAATGCGTATGGATCCTGAGGTTAAGGCTGTGGTGGATTGGCCAAGTCCAGATTCCCATAAGGCCCTACAGAGGTTTCTGGGGTTCGCCAATTTCTACCGGCGGTTCATTCGCAATTTCAGCCAACTAGCCTCACCTCTGACCGCCTTGACCTCCCCCAGAACTACGTTCAGGTGGTCAGACGCAGCTGAGGCTGCGTTTGCCAAACTGAAAGGCCGTTTTGTTTCAGCCCCCATCTTAGTTACCCCTGATCCATCACGTCAGTTCGTGGTGGAGGTCGATGCGTCAGAGGTGGGGGTAGGTGCAGTGCTATCCCAACGTTCTTCTGCTGACGATAGAATGCATCCGTGCGCGTTTTTATCTCACCGTTTGTGCCCTGCCGAACGTAATTATGATATTGGTAACAGAGAGTTGTTGGCAGTCAAGTTAGCATTGGAAGAATGGCGTCACTGGTTAGAAGGGTCGGGGGTACCTTTTATCGTTTGGACCGATCATAAGAATCTGGAATACATTAGAATCGCTAAAAGATTGAACTCCAGGCAGGCTCGTGGGCACTTTTTTTCGGACGTTTTTACTTTACTCTCTCGTACCGCCCGGGCTCTAAAAACATCAAGCCCGATTCTTTGTCACGCATTTTTGACCGTTCCGATCGCCCCTCTACTCCCGAGTGCATTTTTCCGGAGACCCTAATTATCTCCACACTCTCATGGGAGGTCGAATCGAAGGTCAAGACGGCCTTACAAGGGGTAACGCCTCCGGTCGGCTGTCCACCGAACCGTTTATTTGTGCTAGAGGGATTACGGTCCAACGTTATTCAGTGGGGGCATTGTTCCAATGTGGCTTGCCATCCAGGAGTCAGTCGCACTACATCTTTAGTCAAGCAACGATTTTGGTGGCCACATATGGGTCGTGACGTTCACAGTTTTGTTTGTGCCACTGGTAAGACTTCCAATCGACCCCCAGATGGGCTCCTTCAACCGCTGCCGATCCCTTCGAGACCCTGGTCCCATATCGCACTAGATTTTGTCACAGCCCTCCCAGAACGTTGCGATGTCTGGTCTCCAAGAATCCTTCCTCATGGAGCCAACAATTGTCAATGGTGGAGTACGCCCACAATTCGTTACCAGTATCATCTATGGGCCTATCTCGTTTGAGTGTAGTCTAGGTTACCAGCCACCAATTTTTCCTAGTCTGGAATCTTAAGTCACAGTCCCCTCCGCTCACGCCTTCGTCCAGAGGTGTCATCGCACTTGGACTAGAGCCCGCGAGGCTCTACTCCAAGCGGGAGCGCGCACCAAGGCCAAAGCCGATCGCCACCGGTCTAGGCCTCCCGTATACGTTGTTGGTCAAAAAGTGTGGCTTTCTACCAAGAACATTCCTCTCCGTTCCGTCTCTAATAAACTTGCTCCCAAATTTATTGGCCCGTTCACTGTCACCAAGATCATTAGCCCGGTGGCAGTCCGCCTCAAACTCCCTCCAGTGTACAGGAGGATTCATTCCGCCTTCCATGTTTCCAAAATAAAGCTTGTGTTTCATTCTCGTTTTAATCCGCCAGTCCCGAATTCCCCCCCTGAATTCACTGTTTTCTTCGTGTCTCGTGTATTTGTTGTTCTGTGTGTGTGGGTGGGTGTGTGTGAGTGGACGTGGCCGCTCGTTTCAGCTGATCAGCGCGCCAGCTGATCTCATTCCCCGCACCAGCTGCTGCCAATTCACTCACTTATAAAAACTCATCGCACTCTACTCTCTTTGTCAGATCGTTGTTTTGGTGTCCTCAGTGTGTATCGTCATGTGCCGTCTCCAGTCCTGTTCCTGATTCAAGTTTCCTGTTCGGTGTCTTCATGTTGTTCGTCTCGTCTGGATGTTCACCATCACTGGATTTACTGTCACCTGTCTTCACCAGCACGCTGACCATCTAGTCCCTGCACCACCAGCCCACCCGAGTTCTGTACTTTGTGTCATTCTGACCCTCAATAAAGAGTTAATTGCATTATTGCTTCCGCTTCATGTATTATGACACTCCCATAATTCTGGCTGGTTTTCTCATTCACTATCTGCAAAGTCTTGTTAGTTGTTTACACTGCATTTCTGAGCGTTCGGTATGTTTTTCATGTGTTCATGGTTGTCTTGATTCTCTGCCTGTTCCCTCAGATTTCTCTCTTTGCCTCAGCCCTTAACTGCTATTGTTTGCTTGTGCATGACCCTTGGCTGGATTTGGACTACGATTGTGGACAACCCTTTAATTTAACTGCATTTGGATCCTCATCCTTCTTGTCTCAGAGCAGTTTGTGACAGAAGACTTCGCCAAATATGGATCCAGCAACTGAGTTAGTCCGCATGCGACAAGGTAACCGCACCCTCGAAGAGCACATTCATATTTCCTGGACATTGCAAATGTTTCTGAACTGCCAGATTGTGCTCTCATCGACTTTTTCTGTTTCGGGCTTAACTGTCCGCTCAAAGACAAATTAATTCACGATGCTCATTGAGGGTCGTACAGTGACTTTTTGGATTATGCCCTGTGTGGTTCCTCCTTCACTGTTGGGGAGGTTGAGGAGGACATGTCCCTTAAACATTTTTGGGGGAGGGGCATCACACTTTTTTGGCCCCCTGAAGCGTTGGATCAGCCCTGGCCCCCTGAAACATCAGCGCCTACTCTGCCTGCTCCGCTCTGGACACATACTCCGCCCTGGACGCCTGCTCCGCCTCAATCTCCAGGCCCTCTTCCGTTTCCATTCCGACCTTCCATTTCATCAGGACAGGAGAGAGCAATGCAGCAGGACGGAGGAGCAGAGGGGTCCTGGCCTCAGCAAATGACTGGGAGATGCGGGCAGACCTGAAGAAGCAGCTCAAATTCCCAGATGAGATAGCACACACTAGCCTCAGACCCGATATTGTCCTCTGGTCTAGAGGTATCAAGCAGGTGGTGCTCATAGAGTTAACAGTACGCTGGGAAGAGAGGATGGAGGAGGCACATGAGTGTAAGCTCAAAAAATATCAAAGCCTTATCCTCGAGAGCCAGCAAAAAGGATGGAAGGCCTGGAATCTACCAGTAGAGGTCGGCTGCAGAGGTTTTGCTGGACAGTCGCTCTGGAGAACCCTTGGATTGTTGGGGATTGAAGCCAAGAAATGGCCAGGAAACGGCTGATAGGCAATGTCAATGAACAAGCGGAAACAGCATCTAAATGGATTTGGATACAGCGGGAGGTGCGGTGGCAGAGCCACCGTTGAAGGACAAGCACAGAGTTGGGTGGTGGTCAGCAGGGGTAGGTCCAGGACGCTGGATCTGCTGTCAAGCCCTCCCGAGGTGTTATGGGCTAAAATCGACGAAACACCAAGGAAGGGGGTGCCCATCTGATGACCGGCTGCAGCCACCAAACTCTTGTATTGTTGAGAGATGTAGCCAAGACTTGAGCTAGCCCAGGGAGAAGGACGGTGCTTGAAAGGAGGAGAGAAGGAGAGGAGAGAGCAATACCACTGGCTCACAGATGGGGCAGTGCAGAGTACATGTAAAGGTGGGCCAGCTGCGATAATCACATCGTATTTTGCATAATGAAAGTATAAATCCTTTAGCTTAAATATGCTCATGTAAATAGCCAGTAGTTATGTTGTGTTTGTTTTATGTTTGTTGAATAAAAATGACTTTGGTGAATTATGGGCGCGACTTCAGGCGCATCCTGTCCATAGACTGTAAAAAAAGAAAACTGGTGTTTTCCATGGTCACGGTCATAAACAGTCTATGGTAGCGGTGTCTAACATTATTAGACACCAAAATGTTGCAATGGTTATCATGTTCTCATGTTGCTATTTTTACTATGTCATTAATTGCAATTTCATTAATCACAGGTCAGGACTAAAATTTTGCGTATTCACTCTCATATTTAAATGCAGTTATCACTCTTTATAATTTACAGTGTGAACGTAACCACTGGTCCTCTAGAAGCATGAAAAACAAAACTATTTAGATTGTCAATAGTGCTCCCTTTAAGCCATCACTTACTTACCGCGTTCTGCACGCTCCCTAAAACTCTCGTCATAAACACTGAAGTTGTCCGCACTGCACAGTGAATCTCTTATCTATATCACGTCTAGACTCTGTTGTTTATGAGGGGATTTGCAACAGTATAAAGCTCGCGCTGATTCTGAACATACATTTTGAGCGAATTCTCTGCATGGTGACTCTAAAATGCCTCTGATTTGCCACTGTGTTCATGCACTTAATATACATGTCTGTGATTGGCTAAAATGCTCAACGCTGAAACAACACAAGTAGTTTTGTTTTTGAATAATAATGTGTCCTCCAGTTCCCGGACTCGACTGTACTCGGAAATTTTTCCGAGTCTAAAATGTCCGAGTCCGTGTCAAGTCCGAGTACAAATTAATCCGAGTCCGAGTTCGAGGACCCCAACTCTACAGGCTACCAATGTGAAGAAGAGTGGAGCATTTGCTTAGGCTGTGGACTGATCTAGCTAAACTCATAACAGTTTCATCTAGCTAAAACTGCATAGATAAAGGATGATTTAATACTTAGCATTTAATAACCTATTGGGTGCTATTGCTAGCAAAAAGTTTGATAGCTAATAGTTTTATACAGTAAAGTTGTGTGACACTAAAGTACATGAAATTGAATTGGATGAATGAATATATGAAATTGAATGCCTGAATCATGTCATGGAGCCATATAAAAATTCACTTTTAGATGACTTTATTAGATCCCTTAAAGCTACACTGTGTAAGATTTTCTCCCATCTAGCGGTGAAATTGTATATGACTACCAACTGAATATTACTTTCTAGCCCCTCCCATTCCTAGGGTGTTTTAACTCCTACGATGGCCGTATTATTCCAGTCGGGAGTAATCTCCCCCTTGCATTTGTCACAGTGCCACTGAGTGTAAAAGCACGAAAGGCGAAGCTTGAATTTCCAGGTATGTCCCTCTTTGGCTAATGTATTTTTAAGATGAAGGCGCAACACGGCTGCCGCCATTTGAGCGTCTCGCTCGTATGTATTCTGAATGACAGATTCTATGCTTACAAGAATACTTGATTAGTTGGTGGAAGTAATTACACATAAATTAGCACATATAATTTTGAAAGAACAAAGTGTTTTTTGCTAAGAATCAACTTAAAAAATTACACAGTGTAGCTTTAAAATGACTTCATTCCATGTTGAAGGTACATGAACAAATTATATTCCAAATGGTATTATATGGTACCAACAAAACCTGATTGGATTGGTTTGGTTTTGTTAACTCTAAACTAATCCTGTAACCCTGAGTTTATAGACCCCTTTTGCGCCGACGTCACAGTTACGTCACGGCGCTAGCTGGAGGCAAAACAAACGGAAAACTGGAGGCGGCCAATACAAATCAGCACAGATTCGGCTACATAATAAGGAACTTAAATTATTATTTTTATTATTAAACGTCATCTTGTTGTGTTCTTGGGTGGAAGAATCGATGAAAAATGAGTATGCTGTATCTGTCACATGTCTGTCCAGTCTTGTGCTGCACATGGGTGTTTGTTGTTTTGTGCCATGTGCTCTCCTGTCTATTGTCTAGCCCCTCCCATCTTGTTATGTGATTATTGGTTAATTTGTCCCACCTGTCTGTCTCGTTACCCTCCTTTGTTTGTTCCCCTATTTAGCCTCCTTGTGTTTGTAGTCTTGTGCTGGTTCGTTGTCCGAGTTACCTGTCTTTGATGTTCCTGTCTGTTGATTATCTGAGTTCTGAGTTTTCTGTATTTTTGTCTGTGTTTGTTAATTAAATCTCCTCTGCACTTGAATCCTCGTCTCTCGCTCACTCGCCCCGTGACAGAACGAACCAGCCAAAATGTGGATTCAGCGGAGTGAGATTTTTTCTTCAGAGGAGGAGAAGGGAAATTCCATTTCCCTATTTGAATATTTCTCCAGATGTGTTCAGAGGACTTTGGAGGAGGAGAGCACCATGTCAGACGGTGATCAGATCGGAGGAGGTGGTCCGGTGGTCCGGAGACGGAGGAGAAGGAAGACCTCCTCTGTGACTATTCCGGTGTTCTCAGTTCCGGTGGTCCCAGTTCCGGTGGTCCCGAGTCCGGTGGTCCCAATTCCGGTGGTCTCAAGACACAGGAGGAGGAGAAGGGTTCCCTCCATAATTGTTCCGGTGGTCCCAGTTCCGGTGGTGCCTGCCGAGCCTGTGTCTTCGGACAAGATGGCCGCCGCCAAGTCTGTTCACGTCACGTCTGCCGGGCCTGTGTCTTCGGACAAGATGGCCGCTACAAAGACTGTTCACGTCACGCCTGCCGAGCCTGTGTCTTCGGACAAGATGGCCGCCGCCGAGCCTGTTCACGTCACGCCTGCCGAGCCTGTGTCTTCGGACAAGATGGCCGCCGCCGCGAGTGTTCACGTCACGTCTGCCGAGCCTGTGTCCCCTGACAAGATGGCCGCCGCCAAAGGTGTCCACGTCACACCTGTCGAGCCTGTGTCCTCTGACAAGATGGCCGCCGTCGAGCCTGTGTCTGTTCCTGAGCCTGAGCCGGTGGTGTCTGTTCCTGAGCCTGAGCCGGTGGTGTCTGTTCCTGAGCCTGAGCCGGTGGTGTCTGTTCCTGAGCCGGTGGTGTCTGTTCCTGTTCCTGAGCCGGTGGTGTCTGTTCCTGTTCCTGAGCCGGTGGTGTCTGTTCCTGTTCCTGAGCCGGTGGTGTCTGTTCCTGTTCCTGAGCCTGAGCCAGTGTCTGTTCCTGAGCCGGAGCCAGTGTCTGTTCCTGTGTCTGTTCCTGTGTCTGTTCCTGTGTCTGTGTCTTTGTCTTTGTCTTTGTCTGTGTCTTTGTCTTTGTCTTTGTCTGTGTCTTTGTCTGTGTCTTTGTCTGTGTCTTTGTCTGTGTCTGTGTCTTTGTCTTTGTCTGTTCCTGAGCCGGAGCCAGTGTCTGTTCCTGTGTCTGTTCCTGTGTCTGTTCCTGTGTCTGTTCCTGTGTCTGTTCCTGTGTCTGTTCCTGTGTCTGTGTCTTTGTCTGTGTCTTTGTCTTTGTCTGTTCCTGAACTGGAGCCGGTGGTGCCAGTTCCAGTGCCCGAGCCGGTGGTGCCAGTTCCAGTGCCCGAGCCGGTGGTGCCAGTTCCAGTGCCCGAGCCGGTGGTGCCAGTTCCAGTGCCCGAGCCGGTGGTGCCAGTTCCAGTGCCCGAGCCGGTGGTGCCAGTTCCAGTGCCCGAGCCGTGGCCCGAGGGGTCGTCTCCGCCGTGGCCGCCCGAGGGGTCGTCTCCGCCGTGGCCGCCCGAGGGGTCGTCTCCGCCGTGGCCGCCCGAGGGGTCGTCTCCGCCGTGGCCGCCCGAGGGGTCGTCTCCGCCGTGGCCGCCCGAGGGGTCGTCTCCGCCGTGGCCGCCCGAGGGGTCGTCTCCGCCGTGGCCGCCCGAGGGGTCGTCTCCGCCGTGGCCGCCCGAGGGGTCGTCTCCGCCGTGGCCGCCCGAGGGGTCGTCTCCGCCCTGGCCGCCCGAGGGGTCGTCTCCGCCCTGGCCGCCCGAGGGGTCGTCTCCGCCCTGGACTCCCGAACTTTGTGTCCCGCCCTGGATTTCTGAACTGTCCATTCCCCTTGTCCCGCCCTGGTCTGTCCCTCCCGTCCCGTCCGAGTCTTGTGGAGCGTCTGGTAGCCGCTTCTTAAGGAGGGGGTAATGTCACATGTCTGTCCAGTCTTGTGCTGCACATGGGTGTTTGTTGTTTTGTGCCATGTGCTCTCCTGTCTATTGTCTAGCCCCTCCCATCTTGTTATGTGATTATTGGTTAATTTGTCCCACCTGTCTGTCTCGTTACCCTCCTTTGTTTGTTCCCCTATTTAGCCTCCTTGTGTTTGTAGTCTTGTGCTGGTTCGTTGTCCGAGTTACCTGTCTTTGATGTTCCTGTCTGTTGATTATCTGAGTTCTGAGTTTTCTGTATTTTTGTCTGTGTTTGTTAATTAAATCTCCTCTGCACTTGAATCCTCGTCTCTCGCTCACTCGCCCCGTGACAGTATCTGGAATTTTTATTTCTAGAAAATATTCATATCATTAAAATTGCACCGTAGTGTCACTCTTTACATTGTCGTCTTGGCGCTGGCTAGGCAGAACTGCGGATCGTATCACAAGTCTTTACATGACCATTCAGCACATAGTTATATTATAGGCATCTAAATATATTTATATGTCCTCAGTTTCTCTTTACCCTCGGTTTCTCTATCGGGTAGGTGTAGAAGTCAGGCCACTCAACCGGAGGTAGCGTTAACGTAAATCTTGTCAGTTCGTCCTTTGACTGAGCGTGTACGGTCATCTGGTTCCGTCCGTTAAAATTAACTTTTGCAAATAACAATCGCGGTCCTGGACAGTGAGTGACCTTGCACATTAAGACAAAATCGGATTTTCTCCAGTCATTGTTAAAAAACAAGCTAACAAAACTTGCAAACTAACGTTAGTGAAGCGGCCAGAGGGATCTTTCTGCCTCCGGCTAAGCCCCGCCCACACAAATATGTCACCATGTTTACCAACTGTAAAAGGGTCTATTCAACGACCATCATGGTACAGGCCCCTGGTTTCCTATCCTGGCAAAGCTTGTATAGGTCCAAGTTGGTCATTATTTGTTCAAGCAGCTGGATAACAAGCCACAATGCAGCTGAACCTTAAATGGATAGTTCACCCAAAAATGAAAATCATTTACTCAACCTCATGTTATACCAAGACTGTATGACTTTATTTCTTCTGCAGAGCACAAAAGAAGTTATTTTGAAGAATATTCGCAGGGGTGCTGCCAGAGTTTTGAGCCCCCAGGACAGTTTATTGCCTTGAAATCGTGGTCCAATGACCACAGACCTTTTTTTTTTTTTTTTTTTTTACTTTTCTGGGGTTCTCAGAATCAGTCATCAGTTGGGTAAACTATAGTAGTGAACAGAAGATGACAGCAATTAAAATTTTTGTATTACCATTTGCTCCAATAAAAAAAAAAACTAAAACAATAGCATTTCCATGACTTTCCAAAAGAGGGAAACATATCAAGAGATTGATTAAAGCAGTCAGAAGGAAGAATAATCTGAAATTTAACATCACTCCTACTGCCATTGTATTCGAAACACTCAAGCAGCTGTGTATAGCATTATAAATAATATATACATTTTTAAAAAAGATGAAAATATGTAAAACTGTACTAGATTTGCAATGTTGCTAACTGTGGTTCCCTATCAGTCGCTCACGTTCGATGTAATGTCGACATGACAACGTAATTGGGGTCACTTCAGGGAGCCCTATCATCTTCGAGTGTCTATAGAACGAGCCAATGAACGTTGGCGTGCGTGAATCGCGTCACGCACCCCGCTCCACAGCGCGGGCATAAACAGGAAGCGGGCACACACACACACATTGTCTTTCACTTCAGAGCCGAGAGGTTATTTGACTTCACGAGTGCTGCAAGAAGAGACGGTTGGAAAAATTGTTGGAAAAATCTTCTAACTCTGTTCCAGCGTTGGTGTGATGCCGCGAGCTTATAGCTCACAACTGCTGTTTTCACAGCATTATACTGTGAGTGTGTCAGTATCGGTGGGTGTTACCTGAGTTTATACTCACTACAGCCGCGGCTACTCCTGGGTGCCTCAGCACGGAAAAAAGTTTTATTTTCTCTTTTTTGTTTTCAACCGAAAGAGCAACACAAGCGTGACCATGCATCCATTTCAGGATGTCATTCCGCTTGTGCGTTTCTGGGTGAGGTCGTTCCCTGGCGCCAGCAGACGGCCACAATAGTTGCCTCTCGGCAGCTTTAGTATAGTTCATGTATACAGTATAACTATACATTGTATAGTTCATGTTCCCATTGCAGGGATATTACTATGGCAGCGTTAAGACAATGGTTCTCAATTTCAGTCCTCGTGACCCACTGCTCTGCACATTTTGTATGTCTCCCTTATTTAACACACCTGAACCAGATCATCAGCTCGTTAGGAGAGACTCCATGAACTGAACTGAGTGTGTCAGATAAGAGAGACATCCAAAATGTGCAGAGCAGTGGGTCACGAGGACTGGAATTGAGAACCACTGTGTTAAGATCAAGACTCGCTTACCTCAAGGGAGGTGCAGTCCCCTCGCCTATGCCCCGATCTAGTGCCTATTCTGGACCACATAATAGGCCTATTTTGGCGCTTAGCCAGGGTTATCTGAAGATTACCGTGAGGGCTTCCCCGCCGAGGCAATCTCCGTGGGCCCCTCACACCTCACAAACATCTCCCTCCACCCTTAAAATGTATGTTGCCGCTATCGCCGCACATCACGACACAGTTGAGGGTAAGTCGCTGGGAAAGCAGGACCGATTGATCGTCAGGTTCCTGAGGGGGGTGAGGAGACTATACCCTCTTAGGATTTGTCTATGGTTCTTTCGGCACATTTCAGAGACCACCCTTTGAGCCTTTGCAGTCAGCAGAGTTAAAAATTCTGTCCTGTAAAACAGTACTCCTGGTTGCATTGGCCTCCATCAAGAGGGTAGGGGACCTGCATGCATTTTCGGTCGACGAATCGTGCCTAGAATTCGGCCCGGCTAACTCTCACGTGATCCTGAGACCCTGGCCCAGGCGCGTGCCCAAGGTTCCTACCATTCCCTTCTGGGACCAGGTGGTGAACCTGCAAGCGCTGCCTTCAGAGGAGGCAGACCCAGCCCTGGCTTTTCTCTGTCCAGTTCGCACTCTGCATCTATATGTGGACAGAACACAAAGCCTCAGGACCTCAGATCAGCTCTTCGTCTGTTACGGAGGCCAGCAGAAGGGTTTAGCCCTAGCCCTAACCTGGCTGCTCCACTCGAGTTCCCCACTTAGGCGAACCCTGTTGAGTACCTCCGCACCCCTTCGGCAGTCAGAAGTTGCAGAGCGTCTGACGCCAGGCCTAGTGCTTGTATGCTTGTGTAACTTGTGCTAGGCTGGGTTCCATATATGGCGATCCCTGCAGCAATCCCAAATGCATATTCTTGCACGATCAGCTCCCTGCATTGAGCCTGTGTCGTTCCCTTGGCAGAGTCCGCTCTGCCGTCACTGTTCGGTGTAGCCTCCCCGTTCTCAGGCTGGAGCCACCCCAGTGACATTCTGCCATGTTGCACTGCCCCTAACCGGCCATTCCATATGTGAATTCTCCACATGGTACCTCCCTTCGGGCAGGATGTGGCTTTTGCAGCGTGCCTCTCCCCTGGAAAGGCACGCTTTCCCAGTGTTATACAAGAGTTCCACTGTGTGGGGTATAACGGAACAGCAGCTTGAACTCCCTCTATGCAGCCAGTTGGGGGTCTGAGAGTCTTGCCAAGGGCGCTGGATGTGGCAGCAACCGTGGCGTTTTCCATAGGGATCCCAATTACGTCATCATATCGACGTTACGTCGAACGTGAGCGACTGATAGGGAACGTCTCGGTTACTAATGTAATGCTCGTTCCCTGAAGGAGGGAACAGGAGACGTAACATCCCATCGCCACCATTGTTGACCATCGCTGTATGGCCATCATGATCTTGGCTCCTCAGTGAAAAACAATGTGTGTGTGCGCCCGCTTCCTGTTTATACCCACGCTGCGGGGCGGGGCGCGTGATGTGATTCACGCACGCCAACGTTCATTGGCTCGTTCTGTAGACACTCGAAGATGATAGGGCTCCCTGAAGTGACCCCAATTACGTCGACGTTACGTCTCCCGTTCCCTCCTTTAGGGAACGAGGGTTACAACCGAGACAAAATGCGTTATCACTGTGTAAGACTGGAAATACTGGTTGAGGCCTGGTCTGAGACAAAGGGCTAATTACCATTTGACCTCCCCCATTAGGGCTGCACGTTTTCAAGTTTTTCATTAACCGTTAACCGAGGCCCTTAGCGGTTAATACTCGGTTAACCATAGTGTGCGCGCCGCAACCCCGAGATAGGCAAAATTTGCGGGTGGGACATGTCCCCACCACTATTTTCTAAGGTCGATATTGTCACCACTTTTGAAACATCTCGCGGCATGAATACCAATACAAATAAACAAAACATCTTCAGTTAACTAGCAGAGCATTCATTTCGTTCGTTTTTTTTTTTTTTTTTTAGGCGATCTAGCGCTGAAATGTTTTGTTTTTTAAATCAAGTGATCAAAGTGCTCGTTGCCGCTGCGATCGAGAAGGGGCTTGTAAAACGTGCTGAGGTATTATTAATTCGTGGCCACAACAATTCACCTGATACTGATAAATATTCACCAATTCACAAAAAAAAAGGAATAAAAAGCTGTAGTCGGCCTTCACTGAAGAGCTATCTTCACAGGGACGAAAAACAGTTTAATAATTATTATTAATTCGTGGCCACGAAATAATTCACCTGAATATTCACCAATTCACAAAATATAGGTCTTTAGCATTCACTAATTAATAGTATCAAACTGTTTTTGGCCACGTTAAATCAAAATGAGGGAGGGAAATAGTTCAACGTGTCCACGATTTATTAAAACGAGGGAACAAATAAGTCGTCGTAACAACTAATTATTTAGATCAGTGGACAGGGCGCATAAGAACAAACAGTGAGAGAGCCCCGGCCGCGCGCGCGCGCACTCTCACCGCCTTCAAACAACACGAGCGCTGTATTGCTCTCTCTCCCTCGCGCATATCAACACAGTAAAAGGTCGGAAGACCGATTGTGTTTTATAGATTAGTAGTTTGTTCATATAAAGTGTTTGATTAGCAAGTACATGTTTAGGAAATGCATAATACAAATTGTATGGGTTAATGTAACGGTAAACGGACTCTGCGGGTAAAACTGTTGTGATGAAACTGCGCATGCGCGGGGTAAAACTGCTGGTGTAAAGCTGTGGCTCTGCGGCTCTGCAGACAGATATTATTGTGCTGCGATCAGTGGCGCGGATACTGACTGACTATATTTGTTTCTGGCTCGCGCACAGCCTTCATTCTCGGACGCGCGCTTTCTTTGCCCGCTTCATATTAGAAAACTGGTCTAGCGGTCTCTGGCGGTGCAAAAATGTATTACAACTAAATTCAATGCACACCATTGACGCCACTTAACCGAGCAAAATGTTTCACTCGGTTACGCAATTTTTAACGGTTAATCGGTTAATCGGTTAACCATGGACACCCCTATCCCCCATACAACCTCACTTCCGCAAACTACTAAGAACTCACACAAGAATATGGTTTAATGTGAATTCTTATCATTGACTGTTATGTTTTTGGTGTCATTTGAAATGTCTCAAAGTGAGTGGTACAGATATCTCATATCCAGATAGATAAAATAAAAGGTAATAAGGTTTTAAGAGTTTATGGATAACTGACTTACAAAGGAAGGTGGTCTCTCAAGCAAATGGTCACCCACCCCCATGAAGGTGCGACCACTGCATGCAAATTTCTTTTGTTAGTACATGTTTCCTTGTGAAAGGTTTGTGTATATAAGGAGATGCAGCAGAGAGTTCGGGGCCTTTTCTGTACTTGAGATCGGTCCGTTAGGCTGAGAGATATAGATCTCTCAGCCTCACGTATTTCTTAATGTTGGGTTTGCATCTTCTCTCTATTCCAGAGCATTTGATGTTTTGTATCGATTATCTTTGAATTGATTATGGAATTGGCATGATACATTTACCTGACATAATAAATTGTTACATTTGATTATTCTATCTGACTTTGATATTATTTTCATTGAAGAGTTAAACGAATAGTCAAACATTCACCCATGATTAATGATCCACAGATATCATTAAAACCCTTTCATTTATGGAATCAGATGAAATAAACGAGAGAATACATAACTAAATGTATTGTAAATTTAACCAACCAATACTTTGCATGAGTGAGGACAGAGCACGTGATAACCTTCCCCATGTATTGGCGGACCGGCAGATTGGACCAATATATCGGGCCTTACAACTGTTGGTGAAAAGGGTCCACTGTATGGACCAAAACCTAAAACACGAGACATTCTTAAAATATCTTACAGTCATAACAATTGGAACGATATGACGGTGAGTAAATGATGAAAGAATATTCATTTGGGGGTGAATTATCCCTTTAAGGTGGTAGGACCAACTTGTAGCTGATTAGTGGATAAGAACCATCTTGTACAATGTTCTAAATCACAGTTACCATGATAAAATGTAATACAGACTTAAAAAGAAAGAAGACACATTAAAGTAACATTTTCTGACAGTGTAATAATAGCCTTTGTGCATATTAAGACAGCAAACACCATTTAATGGGCTGCAACATCATGTGGGCCAACAGGGATGTGTTAAGAGTCTGCTAAGACCATAAACGTAGTTTAACAGTTCATCTTTCTGAAGCAAAGCCTTGTCCTTGACAGCTATGTCCTATTTCCCTGAAATCCCTTCACTGCTAGATCTATTTAACCGATTAAATCTCGTTAACTGTTTGCAGGGCTTGTTGTAATTGAATTAGGCCTATCAGATCAAGAGAGGGAGCTGCTTCCATATAGTCTGGAATGAGACAATGGCTGTGACCAAAATCGCATAGCCTACTCTCTTGAGTAGGTACTTATTTTGAAAAGGTATATAGCCTACTTCACGGCCACTTAAAAGTGTGTGTAGTGTGAATGTAATCCAGACATACTACACTGTTAGAAAAATCTGTAGAAATTACAGTATTACTGGCAGCTACTTGCCAGTAACTTACTGTAGATTTAAATTGATGTTATTTACTGGCAACAATTTGTTCAAAATTAAATGAACATTAAACATTAACAAGTCTTTATCTTTACAGAATAAAACTAAAATAACATCCTCATGCAAAGCATTCTGGGAACCAAAATCTGAAGGAAAAAAAAACAGAAAAAGGTTGATGAAGATTTCTGGTTCCCAGAATGTTTTGCATTATATTGTTATTTTATAATTTTATTCTTTAAAGACAAAGACTTGTTAATGTTTAATGTTCATTTAACTTTGAAAAAACTGTTGCCAGTAAATAACATAAATTCAAATCTACAGTAAGTTACTGGCAAACAGCTGCAAAACTACAGCAAACTTTTTACAGTGTACATTCACCATGCTGTCATTATCATGTGATACCAGTGTCAGTTGTATCTGCCATTTACAAATCCTCTCACATGGTCTCATGGGATAGTAAAGTGTCAATAAAATACACATTTCAGAATCTCGCCAGAAGTAGTAGGCTAGGTCATCCGGTTACTTTTGCCTACTTTTTTTATAAGTACAGTGATTTCGGACATACTCTACTTGTCACATATTGTTTTTCGTCTACTATACAGTAGGGAAGTATGTGATTTTGGATGCAGCCCAAGTCATAAGTCTGTTTAGATGAAAATACTTACTAATTTGATGCAAAGCACCTGCCACAGAATGCAAATGCAAATGAAATGAGACACCTGTCCTGAAAGCTACTGAGACAGTGGCGCCATCTAGCGGGCGATTTAAAATAACCTGTGCTTGACAGTTTTGATTGAGCATTTAATAAACATCTACAATCTGCTAGATTCGAGGTTATCTATGCTGCTGGTGTTCTCCTGAACGTCGACAAAATTAACCATTAGCAGATATATCAACAACTTTTAATCTAAAGTATTTATCTTCGGGGAAAATATATTAGAAATGTCCGACATCAGCCAAAACTCTAGCGTGTAAAATGATTGGCAGACGAAGAGTGTTTCTGAATGGCTACTAAGGGCGATCCTCTCTCTACGCTACTCTGACCTTTTCACGTTTTTTTTTTTAAAAAAGAGCCTGAAGAAACATCTGTGATCAGTGATATCTAGGCTATATATGATTAAGCGATATATTGTGGGGGTAGTAGACAGACAATAATGTAGTATTCCGAAAAACACATTTAAAGTCAGTAATTTGGTAGTTCATAAAATAAAGCATCGTGCAGCTATCAAAATTGCATGGCTTTTAAAAATTCAATAAAAACTAAGAATAAAGTAACCATTCATCGACTGCCAATAATATATCCATTAAAATCTACATAGAGAAGAGGCTAGTCTAAGTTGCTAGGAAACATCAGGCATGTCTACGTTACTATTCTAAAAGTCACATTTCTACGACACCAATAATGTAATAAACCGAACCTCCAGCTGTCGGAAAATAGATTTGGCCCTCTCATTTTCTTTGTAGAGGTTTGCCATGCAGCTGACCGTGGTGATTGATTAACTAGGCACAAAATCATCATCCCTGAGAGTTATAGGTGCGCTCATTCATTCCTCCGCTTTGCTGCTGCGTGTGGATTAACTGTCCAGTGCGCGCGTGGCCTTATTATGACGTTTCACTCAAATCCAATCAGCGTGCAGCTGTCGTGTCTTGGAAAAAAAAAAGAAGAAAAAAATGTGTTTAAAACAAATTCTAATTTATTATTCCTGATATTTGTTTTAAATGAGAATGCAATGATGTAAACAAAGACTCGTCAAATTATTAAATTAAATTAAATTAAATTCTCCATCAGCATTTACCTACTGAGCCACTTGAAATTGAGATATTTTCTTATTCTTTGAAATTTTGCTTTGTAGTTTGTAAAAAAGAAAATTCAGATTTTTTAGTTTTTTTGTGACTATTCTGAATTAGCTTTTGGCTAAATATTTTATACATAAATATAAGAGCAAATCGAAAATACCTTTTATTACCAAGGTAAAATTTGGTGTATATTTTTATATGGTTTTATATAGTTTTTATTCCATCCTACATCCTACATCCTATCGTATTGTATTTTTTTACCGTGTCCACATAAAATAAAAAATAAAAGCTACCGTGTCCAATCAAAGTTTAGCTGTCGTGTCCATGGGGTGAAAGGCAACTACGGCAAGCAAAAGCAGTCAGAAAGAACGGTGTTGAGTAAACATCAGCAGGACTTCAGTTACTCCACTGTGCCTGAATAAATAGGACGAATATTTACCCGTCAACTGTGATTCATAGCAGGTGAGTAAATTTGCATGTGTGTGTTGTTATATTGCTGTAAGGTGTATTAAGAGAGACGCAGAAAAGCGTTCAGATGACTGGGCAACGTAACTCTGTATGCAACTGTTGTTTGAGTGTCTAGACTGCTTTTCCTGTAATGTTTCAATATTCATATCTATCTTTTTTTTACGTTTCCGCATAGATTCTATTCCGTATTCTGCTAGTAATGATGTAATTACTTTCCTCCACCATCTGTTTAGATTGCTCATTTTTCAAGTTCATCCATATGTCAGCCACATGAGCCCATTTCTCAGATTTATACTGCTTTTTTATTATAGATATTCTGTGTAATCTTATCATAACGACTCTTGAAATGTGTGGTCAAATAATTGGTCCTCATTGGTCAAATACTTGTCAGTAAGGGCTGCTCCAGCTGCAGTATGAATGCTGTCATTCTTTTCTCGCATGAACTCTTATTACCTTGTGATTTCAGTGTAATGAGATTGAAAGAGAGGTCTGGGCAGCTCAGATTATGGAGCTGGTTCCTGCTCTGCTCCAGCTGTACTCTGTCTATATGGGCACACGGAGGACAGCATGGAGAACAAGCTGCTTCAAATCAAGAGCCTCCGCCAATCATCCGGCTGGACAGGAACATGGTTCAGGATAAAGAGTGAGTAGGTTTTTTTTTTACTTTAAAACTGCTTTTAGAGCCTATACATGTATCCAAATTTAGTGAAACTGTTCTAGTGATATGTAGTTTTATAGCGTTTGTTGATTTTGATTGGATTCTCTCTGCCAAATGACCTCTGCACCAGAGCAGTCTGTCCTGATCTCTGATTTCAGCGAATAATATGTCAGAATAACAAAGGTCATACTTAATCCATCCACAAAAATCATCTTAATATTATTTTTCTTTATTATTTAATAGTAACTAATAAATGATTATTGTTATTTTGTAAATTCTAGTTGCATGTTCTGTATTAGAGAGAGAGAGAGAAAGAGAAAATAAAAGATGATGCAGTTCCGAATACAGTTGAACCCAGAGTAATGTCGCACTGACAACACACAGGAGTGAGTAACAGTGTTTTTACCATGTGTCACTATTGCTTTGTCTGAAACAGATCGTTTGATATTCACTTTACTTTCACTTCACTGAAAATAATGACAAGTTTGACAAACAATGATACATTTATTAATTCATAATTAATTTACACCAAACAGAAACACCATAAGTTATCCTTTGTCAACTATAATTGCTGTGGTACCTCAACTCTATTTTCCACAACCAAGATTTACAAAGCATATGTAATATGCATAAATGCTTCAACTATGTTACGAGATAAACATCTTTTTGTATTGTCTTTGTTTAAACACTTACGTAAAGTAATAACTGCCATATAAAACATAAGGAATAAATATAAATAAAGATGATTAATCACCATGCTGGACTATCCTTGGTTTTTGAGGTGTTGGTTCGTTGTCTTCTGATTTGGGATCAGACTCTGGCTCAAACATGTATGGTTGAAATTGAATTTCACCGGTTGCCATTTCAACATCGGAAGTTTTCAAAACAATTCCACACGCGTAATGGCGGGACGTTGAAAATTATTTTAATATACAAAACTCATAGCAGTGGCTGTTTACTTCCAAGTGTTGAATGTGACATGCCGATCAAAATGAAGTGTTGGAAAGAGGGTCAAAAACAGGATAGAAAATGGCTTATTACTTTTAAATTAAGATGGGTTTTTTTATGTAAAAATCATGCTGACATTGTAAGTGGACCTCAGAGAACATTATAAAATTTTACGAAATTGCACTTCATTACACCTTTTTAAAAAGCAATTTAAATTATTTTAAATTGTAATAATATTTCACAATGTAACTGTTTTTATTGTATTTTTATTTATCAGATAAATGCAGCCTTGGTGAGCATTAGAAATAAAGAAATAAAGTAATATGGTGGTAAAATAGAAATAGGCCCTTAGACTTTGTGGCCCTACTTGGGTATATAACAGTATGTAAAGGATGTCAGTAGATTTATCAATAGAATGAAAGTTTACCCTATCTACTTTTCTTAATGCATCATATAGATCGTATTGTGAATAATTCATCCGTGCTTATGTTATATTCTTAAAAATAATTTTTTACCTTTTCATAGCTGGACCGTCCGTTAAATGACAGGCTTTTCTCTAGTGACAGCAGAACTTCTCCAATCATTTAGTCAAGTCAAACCCGCCACTTTTGAGTGTAACAGCCACATCTCAAAATCCAAGCAACAACTAATGCACAGAACCAAGTTTTTTCTTTATTTTTCGATAATCAATTTCACTCGGATATACAACACAATACGAAAGAAAATATGTGTTGCAACTTCAGTTTTATGGTGACTTTGATCAACCAAAGGTTACAGTTATCGACTGATGCTGATCATCTTAAATTGGCCAAATACCAATCCACCTCTGGCTAATATTATTCCACCTGTAATCTAACCTTTCTTCTGTTCTGTTGTAGCCACATCATGGAGCATTTAGAAGGGGTGATTGAAAAGCCGGAGTCGGACATGACACCTCAAGAGCTGCAGCTTCACTATTTCAAGATGCACGACTATGATGGCAACAATCTGCTGGATGGACTTGAGCTTGCCACTGCCATTACTCATGTGCATAGAGAGGTGTGTGCTCTAATTTTGAGCTTGACTTTATGCTGTGTACGCTACCGGTTCAAAGTTTGGACACAACTTAGAGCTGCACGACTAATCGTTTAAAGATTGCGATCTCGATTCAAACACCCACACAATCTTATTCCTTAATGACAACGATTTGGTTATAAATCATACTGGAACATTCAAATCTGCGTTGGCGCTGTCACTGACCCAGTGAGAGAAATTGTGATGTATAGGTATAAAACAGCTTCACAAACAGCCTTTTCAACTACTGTACATAGTATCGTTATTTCTGACAATAATTCAGATTATCACAGAAGTACTGGGATAAACGTTTATAGTTCAGTCTACAGTGATCAAAATAGAGCAGATCCCTTTTTGAAAGTAGCTTGACGCTTCAAATAACTATTGTATCGACTAGGCTACGTGCGACAAGTGCCTATTAAAAAATGTATTTGTCATTGAATCATTGATTCAAGAGATTAGTTCAAAAATGCCGATTCATCAGTAATGAAACAAGTGAAGTATTTCTGAGTGAGTCGTTGAATCATTAGCACTATTCGGACGGGATTAGTTTTACAAGGCTAGATGGAGTAATGTATTTTTACCACAGGACGTCTGTAATAATATTGGCCAATTCGCACGGGATAAGATATCTCAGTAAAACCAGCAAGAGTGGGAGGAGTAACTTGCCATGTGTGTATTACGTTGCTTCCTGATATCATGTGTGCAAGCACATAAAAACTATATTTTTTGGGATTGTGTTAGTAATAGGCCCTTACTTAACTCTTTTAGGGGAAAAAATCACCCAGCTCTATTGAGTCATTGAATCATTCATTCAAACTATTTTTTTACAAATAATTCATTCTAATTCATTAAACATATTTTTAAATAGACTGTAGCTATTAATATTTTGTCAGCACCTCTAGTAAATTGTGTTCATTTATGTAGTCGTCTGTTTAGAATCATGGAAGAATCGTGATCAATTTGAAACTAACAAAAAAAAATTCAATTTATCCAGAATTGTGCAGCTCTAAACCTACTTTTTCATTTTTAATTTTTTTTTTAATTATTATTATTATTATTAATTTATAATGACTCATATAAATGTTTTTTTTTTTCATTTTTATGGGATTTAGTTTTAATTGAATTTTATAATCTTTCCCTAAGTACAATTGTATCAGCCTCTCCCTCTATCGTTTGTCATGTTTTATTCATTCCATTCAATTATAATTAGTATCGTCACTTGGCTTTGGTTTCCAGGAAAGAGGAGATGATAGCCAGCCAATGAAGGAAGAGGACCTCATCAATCTCATTGATGACGTCCTCCGAGACGATGACAAAAACAACGATGGCTACATTGACTATGCAGAGTTTGCGAGGTCTCTGGAGTAAAAGACGACGGGAACAACCGTGGCCTTACTGTGAATGCAGATTACCTCTGATGTACAAATCTCCAGCACATTCCTTAATGCGTGTCTGCGATTTCACAGGCACAGTATATTCATGCTTTAGTATAACCAGTATAAAATATGTCGTACAATGAAATCGTGAGGGGCATGTAGTGACATGAGATGTTTTGTATTTATGCCATCTGTGTAACATTAATTCATTGTTGCACTCACATCTGCATCTCTTATCAGAATGGGCCCTTGATGTATAAACTGCCAAATTTATTAGCTGTAAACGAGCATAAATTGTTATTATTGAATAAATGCTTTGCAGTGACACTCTCCTGCAAAGCTGATGGTTAAATGAAGCTAAAGTGGGATGTTATCGCTGCTCTGCTGAAGAATGAAACATGCACTCTTTCTGCCTTAAAGGGATTATCACTGTTACTGTCATTATAAAAAATACCCTTTCAAAACGATGTGAAAGAACAGAACTTTCACATGTTGAGCACAGAACATCTAACTATGTAGATTTGGGTTTACATAGATTTACATTGAAATGTGTAAAATGCTTGTTCGGACCTGGATGAATCCAACTGTAGAGCTAATGCTACTTTGTTTGGATTTAACGGCTACCATCTATTTGATGAAGTTGTCCATTTCTAGAACAGAAATAGAACTTGTGTCCACTAAAACATCAGGGTGAACTGATTTTCAGCTTGCTATAGAGTCTGAATTCACACAAAATGCCATATGGGTCAATGACATGATGCTGTTTTTGTTAGACAATTAAAATGCAATTCATCCATATACTAGTGACTTTAATGCACTTCTTCCATAATGAACAATAATTTTGATATTTTTTTGAGGCATAAATAAAAAAAAAAAAGCTTGGGTGATGCAATTACCACAATATAATGAAGAAGAAAGCCTTATTATTAAAATAATGAAATTATTGAGAAGAAACCTTTAAGTATTTTGGTATTATTCCCTAGAAAAACATATTTCTTACAAAACTGTTTATTATTATTTGGCAAAAAAAATATTCTGCCAAATCAGTTGTTTGGTTTTTGGCAACCAAAATGCAGATTTTTTTTTTCTTTTTTTTTCTTCTTGAAATTACAGTAGGATAAACGTTTGTAACCAGCAAAAAAAGAGCACATTTCTAAGACCTTGGCACGTATGTTTTCAACAAAATATTTCAAAGATTGTCATTGACCCATGTCTGTTTATTTTACATACTGTACATAAAATGGCAAGAAGAACAGCATTTGACATAAACCATGTGTAATTTATTTCTACCAAATCTGTAAATCGTTATTGATGAATTGACTGAATAGAAATGTCATTTAAAAGCTCATAGGGTCTGTTGTACATTTCATATGAGATAAGAATGACATGTTCATAATGATCCTTATTTAAAGTCTACAGTGTAAACTGAACCTAGTTTAATTGTCACAGTTTAGTACTGATAAAGGAAATCAATATAAATGTAGTTATTTTTGTCTAGGGAGAAATAGCAATAATTGAGAGAAAATATGTTACGTGTGATTGCAAAAATAATAAAGACAGAAAATGTCGACCTTGCTTTGTCATTGAAAAAAAAAAAACTTTATTTGTTCTGTAGCTTCTTATACAAAAGGAAAGATAATAGAGTGGTAACACTTTATTTTGATGGTCCCTTTTGAACATTCTGTTGACTATGAGTAACTTTGCAACTACATGTCAGCTAACTCTCATTAGAATATTAGTTGTCTGTCTGCTTTATATCTGCTAACTCTTTATTGTGATGCTCCTCCAACAGACATTCTCCTGACTATAAGTAACTTTGCAACTACATGTCAACCTATTCTAACCCTAACCCTACCAGTCTACTAACACTCTATTGAGAGATAGTAGCAATGTAGGTGCAGCGGACCACCATTCATGTGTTGAAGGGACCATCAAAATAAGTGAAACCAAAAGAGTTTACGCCTACTCAATAACCCAGCAGCACTTCCTCTAGTTCCAGTGACTAGTGGTTTCCAGTGTTGACACAGAGGCCAGTGAGAGCACTGAAGTAGCGGATGGTCCGATGTTGCGCAGCTGATTGTACCAGTCGTCTGGCTGTCTGCTGGCTTGTGATGGAGCAGTTTCGGAGGGGCAGGAGAAATGACTGCTGGAGGACGGATGGGGTGGGAAGCCTCCAGGGGGCAGCACTGAAGGGAATCGGGGAATGTGTGGCAGGGAATGGGGGCACTGGTACTGCCGCCCCATGGCAGAGGAAGACACACACATACTGCTAAAGAGAGAACCTCGCCCTGGCATTATGCCCACCGGCAGCACTTTCTGGGTGATACGATCCTGCTTCCGCTGCTTGGCACGACGGTTCTGGAACCATACCTGCAGCAGGGAGCGAAAAGCAGGCAGGTTTAGCTCAGAGTCAGATAGAGTAATCAGACCAGGGAGTCGAGGTTTGGCTGGGTAACACGGCAAATTAGCTGAAGATGCTGTAACTACACCATGTTGCCATTCGAAAGATAATTTTCTTTAGCAGCATTTAAATCACTAACAAGTCATTATATTAAAATTATGGAAGCTTGTTTCAGCCACAGAATAAAACATTTTAAAAGATAATTGCACCTTTTTATCTCACAGTTGGGGGTTTCCAACTCGCAATTCTGACTTGCGAGATATAAAGTCAGAATTGCGAGATATAAAGTCAGAATTGCGAGATATAAAGTCAGTATTACGAGATATAAAGTCAGTATTGCGAGATATAGTCAGTATTGCGAGATATAAAGTCAGAATTGCGAGATATAAAGTCAGTAGTACGAGATATAAAGTCAGTATTGCGAGATATAGTCAGTATTGCGAGATATAAAGTCAGAATTGCGAGATATAAAGTCAGTATTGCGAGATATAGTCAGTATTGCGAGATATAAAGTCAGAATTGCGAGATATAAAGTCAGAATTGCGAGATATAAAGTCAGAATTGCGAGATATAAAGTCAGTATTGCGAGATATAAAGTCAGTATTGCGAGATTTAAAGTCAGTATTGCGAGATATAAAGTCAGAATTGCGAGATATAAAGTCAGTATTGCGAGATATAAAGTCAGTATTGCGAGATATAAAGTCAGAATTGCGAGATATAAAGTCAGAATTGCGAGATATAAAGTCAGTATTGCGAGATATAAAGTCAGTATTGCGAGATATAAAGTCAGAATTGCGTGATACAAAGTTGCAATTGCGTGCTATAAAGTCAGAATTGTGAGATATAAACTCACAATTCTGACTTTTTTGCTCGCAATTACGAGTTTATATCTTGCAGTTTTGACTTTATATTTGCATTTGCGACTTTATATCACGCAAACCTGAGATAAAAAGTCGCAATTTCTTTTTTCTTTTTTATTCTGTGTCGGACACAAGCTTCCATATATAATAGATATGGCCAAGAACTGCATCAATACAATAATCCAGACATATTTCCTAACCAGGTGTGATGCAATAAGTTTACAGCGATAAGTGATTTGTCTGTCCACAGTGTGTGCAACATGGCACAATTAACAGGGGCCGGATTTATATCTAAGAATAAAAATCTCTGTAACGGCTATTTTCTTCTAATTTTCTAACAAAGTCGACATGAAATGGAAAGTTGCAATCGTCTGTTCTTCCCTATTGTGCCGTATATTAGAATGGCTTCTCAAACAAGAAAAAATGTGGGGTTGTACCTGATTTTGTCTATTTGGGAATGGAGATTGGATTGTTGGATAGTGGTTTGCTATTGCTATGATCTCATGTGAGTGACAGGTTGTCTAGCCCTCACGCCAGTAAACACGTTATTAGACAAGAGTAGAGATGTCGTTGAAAGTGGAAGGGGAAGTTATTGTGTTTAAAGATTTTGATCCAAAAAGTTTTAATCCAAAAAAATAACGACTACCCAATTTAACACAATTATGCAATTTTATAATTAACAGGAACTGAAACAGATGTAGGGTAAATAATCTAACGATCAGGAACACAGGCAAATAGAAACAGAGCAAACAAAACCAAAACAGAATATTATACAATTACATAATATTACAAGGGCACTTGAATAAAGTAAACAAATAAAAACATGGTCACGGATAAATCAGTTATAACAAATACTGCAATATTTCATAAAAAATAATTGTCTAGATTTAATTTCAAGGTGACTTAGTTAAGAATATTGTGTATTCCAAAATTATCACTTAAGAATGTTAATTTGTCTTAAGATTGTTCTAAAGACAAACCTTTAGAATAATTTGAATTCCTGAAAAGAATGTTCTTTAAAAAAATATCATTGTAAATAACCTCTTAAAGTTTGGATAACCTCCAAAAAATAATATGTTTAATGCATTTTTTAGATTGTTTAAATAATGAAACATTACAACACAATATATATTGCAAGGGATTTGCACAAGTACTCTGAAATTACACCAATGATTGATAATGTAAACAATGATCCGTTATTATTATGAGTGAAGTGACTTGTTGCTTAATTTGGAATTTAGTAACAACTCTACAAAATCAACTTAAATAGGGTTTGTGTTTCTTACATTATAATTATGACATCATTTTCAGATGATTTCAGCACAATTTAACTATTTAAAACACTGTGTATTAAAAATGTGATATTGAATAAAACCAACTCCAAAGTCATTTTCTTCTTTAGAGAGAAATAAGATGTTCTTAAGAAAATATTTTTGGAGTTGGTCCAAAATTTTCTCAAGAGCCTTAATCGCTTTATATGATGAACATATTTAATTCACTATTCATATAAGCATTTATTCACATATAAACATTGATCAGCGAGCATAAACAGAAGCTCAACCGAACCTGCTTAACCTCATTGGTTCTTGTGGAAGCTCAAACGTGCTGTGTAACACGAGAATGAACTTCATTGGTTCTTGCTGAAGCTCAAACGTGCTGTGTAACATGAGAATGGACTTCATTGGTTCTTGCTGAAGCTCAAACCTGCTGTGTAACATGAGAATGGACTTCATTGGTTCTTGCGGAAACTCAAACGTGCTGCGTAACACAAGAATGAACTTCATTGGTTCTTGCTGAAGCTCAAACGTGCTGCGTAACATGAGAATGGACTTCATTGGTTCTTGCGGAAACTCAAACGTGCTGCGTAACACAAGAATGAACTTCATTGGTTCTTGCTGAAGCTCAAACGTGCTGCGTAACACGAGAATGAACTTCATTGGTTCTTGCTGAAGCTCAAACGTGCTGCGTAAAACGAGAATGAACTTCATTGGTTCTTGCGGAAACTCAAACGTGCTGCGTAACACAAGAATGAACTTCATTGGTTCTTGCTGAAGCTCAAACGTGCTGCGTAACACGAGAATGAACTTCATTGGTTCTTGCTGAAGCTCAAACGTGCTGCGTAACACGAGAATGAACTTCATTGGTTCTTGCTGAAGCTCAAACGTGCTGTGTATCACGAGAATGAACTTCATTGGTTCTTGCTGAAGCTCAAACGTGCTGCGTAACACGAGAATGAACTTCATTGGTTCTTGCTGAAGCTCAAACGTGCTGTGTAACATGAGAATGGACTTCATTGGTTCTTGCTGAAGCTCAAACGTGCTGCGTAACACGAGAATGAACTTCATTGGTTCTTGCTGAAGCTCAAACGTGCTGTGTAACACGAGAATGAACTTCATTGGTTCTTGCTGAAGCTCAAACGTGCTGTGTAACACGAGAATGAACTTCATTGGTTCTTGCTGAAGCTCAAACGTGCTGCGTAACACATGAGAATGAACCTCATTGGTTCTTGCGGAAGATCAAACCTGCTGCGTAACATGAGAATGAACTTCATTGGTTCTTGCGGAAGCTCAAACCTGCTGCGTAACATGAGAATGAACCTCATTGGTTCTTGCGGAAGCTCAAACATACTGTGTAACACGAGAATGAACTTCATTGGTTCTTGCTGAAGCTCAAACGTGCTGTGTAACATGAGAATGAACTTCATTGGTTCTTGCTGAAGCTCAAACATGCTGTGTAACATGAGAATGAACTTCATTGGTTCTTGTGGAAGCTCAAACGTGCTGTGTAACACGAGAATGAACTTCATTGGTTCTTGCTGAAGCTCAAACGTGCTGTGTAACACGAGAATGAACTTCATTGGTTCTTGCTGAAGCTCAAACCTGCTGTGTAACACGAGAATGAACTTCATTGGTTCTTGCTGAAGCTCAAACGTGCTGCGTAACACGAGAATGAACTTCATTGGTTCTTGCGGAAGCTCAAACGTGCTGCGTAACACATGAGAATGAACCTCATTGGTTCTTGCTGAAGCTCAAACGTGCTGCGTAACATGAGAATGAACTTCAATGGTTCTTGCTGAAGCTCAAACCTGCTGCGTAACATGAGAATGAACTTCATTGGTTCTTGCGGAAGCTCAAACCTGCTGCGTAACACATGAGAATGAACCTCATTGGTTCTTGCGGAAGCTCAAACATACTGTGTAACACGAGAATGAACTTCATTGGTTCTTGCTGAAGCTCAAACGTGCTGTGTAACATGAGAATGAACTTCATTGGTTCTTGCTAAAGCTCAAACATGCTGTGTAACACGAGAATGAACTTCATTGGTTCTTGCGGAAGCTCAAACGTGCTGCGTAACACATGAGAATGAACTTCATTGTTCTTGCTGAAGCTCAAACGTGCTGTGTAACATGAGAATGAACTTCATTGGTTCTTGCTGAAGCTCAAACCTGCTGCGTAACATGAGAATGAACTTCATTGGTTCTTGCGGAAGCTCAAACCTGCTGCGTAACACATGAGAATGAACCTCATTGGTTCTTGCGGAAGCTCAAACATACTGTGTAACACGAGAATGAACTTCATTGGTTCTTGCTGAAGCTCAAACGTGCTGTGTAACATGAGAATGAACTTCATTGGTTCTTGCTAAAGCTCAAACATGCTGTGTAACATGAGAATGAACTTCATTGGTTCTTGTGGAAGCTCAAACGTGCTGTGTAACACGAGAATGAACTTCATTGTTCTTGCTGAAGCTCAAACGTGCTGTGTAACACGAGAATGAACTTCATTGGTTCTTGCTGAAGCTCAAACCTGCTGCGTAACATGAGAATGAACTTCATTGGTTCTTGCGGAAGCTCAAACCTGCTGCGTAACACATGAGAATGAACCTCATTGGTTCTTGTGGAAGCTCAAACATACTGTGTAACACGAGAATGAACTTCATTGGTTCTTGCTGAAGCTCAAACGTGCTGTGTAACATGAGAATGAACTTCATTGGTTCTTGCTGAAGCTCAAACATGCTGTGTAACATGAGAATGAACTTCATTGGTTCTTGTGGAAGCTCAAACGTGCTGTGTAACACGAGAATGAACTTCATTGGTTCTTGCGGAAGCTCAAACGTGCTGTGTAACACGAGAATGAACTTCATTGGTTCTTGCTGAAGCTCAAACCTGCTGTGTAACACGAGAATGAACTTCATTGGTTCTTGCTGAAGCTCAAACATGCTGTGTAACATGAGAATGAACTTCATTGGTTCTTGTGGAAGCTCAAACGTGCTGCGTAACACGAAAATTAACTTCATTGGTTCTTGCTGAAGCTCAAACATGCTGTGTAACACGAGAATGAACTTCATTGGTTCTTGCTGAAGCTCAAACATGCTGTGTAACACGAGAATGAACTTCATTGGTTCTTGCTGAAGCTCAAACGTGCTGTGTAACATGAGAATGAACTTAACTGGTTCTTGCTGAAGCTCAAACGTGCTGTGTAACACGAGAATGAACTTCATTGGTTCTTGCTGAAGCTCAAACCTGCTGTGTAACACGAGAATGAACTTCATTGGTTCTTGCTGAAGCTCAAACGTGCTGTGTAACATGAGAATGAACTTAACTGGTTCTTGCTGAAGCTCAAACATGCTGTGTAACACGAGAATGAACTTCATTGGTTCTTGCTGAAGCTCAAACATGCTGTGTAACATGAGAATGAACTTAACTGGTTCTTGTGGAAGCTCAAACGTGCTGCGTAACACGAGAATGAACTTCATTGGTTCTTGCTGAAGCTCAAACGTGCTGTGTAACACGAGAATGAACTTCATTGGTTCTTGCTGAAGCTCAAACGTGCTGCGTAACATGAGAATGAACTTCATTGGTTCTTGCTGAAGCTCAAACGTGCTGTGTAAGACGAGAATGAACTTCATTGGTTCTTGCTGAAGCTCAAACGTGCTGCGTATCACGAGAATGAACTTCATTGGTTCTTGCGGAAACTCAAACGTGATGCGTAACATGAGAATGAACTTCATTGGTTCTTGCTGAAGCTCAAACGTGCTGCGTAACACGAGAATGAACTTCATTGGTTCTTGCTGAAGCTCAAACGTGCTGTGTAACACGAGAATGAACTTCATTGGTTCTTGCTGAAGCTCAAACGTGCTGCGTATCACGAGAATGAACTTCATTGGTTCTTGCGGAAACTCAAACGTGCTGCGTAACATGAGAATGAACCTCATTGGTTCTTGCTGAAGCTCAAACGTGCTGCGTATCACGAGAATGAACTTCATTGGTTCTTGCGGAAACTCAAACGTGCTGCGTATCACGAGAATGAACTTCATTGGTTCTTGCTGAAGCTCAAACGTGCTGCGTATCACGAGAATGAACTTCATTGGTTCTTGCTGAAGCTCAAACATGCTGTGTAACACGAGAATGAACTTCATTGGTTCTTGCTGAAGCTCAAACATGCTGTGTAACACGAGAATGAACTTCATTGGTTCTTGCTGAAGCTCAAACGTGCTGTGTAACATGAGAATGAACTTAACTGGTTCTTGTGGAAGCTCAAACGTGCTGTGTAACACGAGAATGAACTTCATTGGTTCTTGCTGAAGCTCAAACCTGCTGTGTAACACGAGAATGAACTTCATTGGTTCTTGCTGAAGCTCAAACGTGCTGTGTAACATGAGAATGAACTTAACTGGTTCTTGCTGAAGCTCAAACATGCTGTGTAACACGAGAATGAACTTCATTGGTTCTTGCTGAAGCTCAAACATGCTGTGTAACATGAGAATGAACTTAACTGGTTCTTGTGGAAGCTCAAACGTGCTGCGTAACACGAGAATGAACTTCATTGGTTCTTGCTGAAGCTCAAACCTGCTGTGTAACACGAGAATGAACTTCATTGGTTCTTGCTGAAGCTCAAACGTGCTGTGTAACACGAGAATGAACTTCATTGGTTCTTGCTGAAGCTCAAACGTGCTGCGTATCACGAGAATGAACTTCATTGGTTCTTGCGGAAACTCAAACGTGCTGCGTAACATGAGAATGAACTTCATTGGTTCTTGCTGAAGCTCAAACGTGCTGCGTATCACGAGAATGAACTTCATTGGTTCTTGCGGAAACTCAAACGTGCTGCGTAACATGAGAATGAACCTCATTGGTTCTTGCGGAAGCTCAAACATACTGTGTAACACGAGAATGAACTTCATTGGTTCTTGCTGAAGCTCAAACGTGCTGCGTATCACGAGAATGAACTTCATTGGTTCTTGCGGAAACTCAAACGTGCTGCGTAACATGAGAATGAACCTCATTGGTTCTTGCGGAAGCTCAAACATACTGTGTAACACGAGAATGAACTTCATTGGTTCTTGCTGAAGCTCAAACGTGCTGCGTAACACGAGAATGAACTTCATTGGTTCTTGCTGAAGCTCAAACGTGCTGCGTAACACGAGAATGAACTTCATTGGTTCTTGCTGAAGCTCAAACGTGCTGCGTAACACGAGAATGAACTTCATTGGTTCTTGCGGAAACTCAAACGTGCTGCGTAACATGAGAATGAACCTCATTGGTTCTTGCTGAAGCTCAAACGTGCTGCGTAACACGAGAATGAGCTTCATTGGTTCTTGCGGAAACTCAAACGTGCTGCGTAACATGAGAATGAACCTCATTGGTTCTTGCGGAAACTCAAACGTGCTGCGTAACACGAGAATGAACTTCATTGGTTCTTGCTGAAGCTCAAACGTGCTGCGTAACACGAGAATTAACTTCATTGGTTCTTGCGGAAACTCAAACGTGCTGCGTAACATGAGAATGAACCTCATTGGTTCTTGCGGAAGCTCAAACGTGCTGCGTAACACGAGAATGAACTTCATTGGTTCTTGCTGAAGCTCAAACCTGCTGCGTAACACGAGAATGAACTTCATTGGTTCTTGCTGAAGCTCAAACGTGCTGTGTAACACGAGAATGAACTTCATTGGTTCTTGCTGAAGCTCAAACGTGCTGCGTAACATGAGAATGAACTTCATTGGTTCTTGCTGAAGCTCAAACGTGCTGTGTAACACGAGAATGAACTTCATTGGTTCTTGCTGAAGCTCAAACGTGCTGCGTAACACGAGAATGAATGATGTCAATCGAACATACTTGAGCTTGTTTACCACAACTGATGTGTGAGTTGATGAATATGTGAATAAATGTCTAAATTCAATCTGTTCATAAAGTGATCCTAAGAGAATATTCGGACTAAACCGCTCAATTCATATGGATTCGTTTTACGATCTCTTTATGAGCTTTTTGAAGCATCAAAATGGTAGTTTTGTGGACTGTCAATGGAGGGACAGAAAACTCTCAGATTTCATAAAAAAATCTTCATTTGTGTTCCGAAGATGAATGAAAGTCTTACGGGTTTGGAACGACATGAGGGTGAGTGAGTAATGACAGATTTTTTTTGGGGGGGGGGCGAACTATGTCTTGAAGAAGATTTCCGTGAATCTGGCTCCAGAATTTTAAACAAATGTGACGAGCATTATGAAGCAGTTGAAAAAGAAACCAAACTGTCACACAGTGCTATCACAGATAGTTTTCTATCCACATATGTTGCTGTGTCACTGTAAATCACTATTGAACATCACTAGGAACATTTATTTCAGTTACATGTAACTATATCTGTTCAGTTATCATAGCAAATAGGTCAGTTACCTGTATGCGAGCCTCGTTGAGTTTGGTAGCTCTCGCGAGCTCCTCTCTAAAATAGATATCAGGATAGTGGTTCTGTCTGAAAGCTAACTCCAGCTGTTCCAGCTGCTCACTGCTGAAGGTAGTTCGGTGTCTCCTGCGGGACGGTGAAGGGTACGGTCTTGCTCGTCCTCCCCCACCCCTGGTGCTCTCAGATGTCTCAGAATCTTCTCTTGGGTGATTTTGAACATCTGCATCCAATAAAGTGAAATTCAAGGAGGTGAATTCATTATGAGAAGACTTCTTTGTCACTCCTAAAGATTTCTAAGATTTTAAAGACTTTGTAACTTCCAAAAAGAAAGAATCTTGACTCAGGTCTCTCTCTCTGGTTACAAGCAATTTCCTATTGACAGTGAGAGTTCATCAACCACTGACACATCTGAGATGTCGGATTTGCTGGTACTCTTCTCTCAAATGATGTTCACCGAGGACGGAGGATTTAAGAGCTTTAATGCTTCTAAACAAACGTCCAGGAACTCAAAAGACAGAAGGCTTTGCCACCTAAACTCAATATCGTGAGAGAGTGGCATGCCAGAACCCTGAGGATTACGCTCAGCTTAAGCAAACAATGGCCAAAAAGTGACTAATTTGTCAAATTGTGGGACTCTTGGTTTTCAGGGGCTATTCACTTTAGTGTGGAGGGTTGGAATTGGTATAATGTTTGAGCGTCATACTGTACCAAATGGGTTATGAAAATGCAGCTCCAAAAAAGTGACTGAAACATGGGATCTCGAGTCTGAGACGACAAAAATACTTCTATTTCACCTTTTTCTAATTTAATATTTTCAATGCAGCTTGTATTTTCAGCATTAACATTAATTGAGAACATTTTATTATATAAAAAAAAAACAATGCATCTGAATTTCAATTGTTCAAATGACTCCCGCTGTTTTCTTTGATGACAATTTGACAAAAATAGATTAGGAAATTCATGTTAGGTTTTATTAAACGTACAGCCACCTTGGGAGTGAAAATAAAATAAAATAAAAACCTCAAGACTAAACAAAATATAGCAATGCTGGCTTACATATTAATGTAAATTATTGTTTTAATTTTTATATTATCCTTACACTCAAAAAAAAAACCCCTTTGAACACTTGCTTTTCTATTTTCTCTTTTACTTTTATATGTGCTCTAGCTCTATACTCTAGTTTACTCTTGAAAGTTGCTATTGCAGTATGATAAATTGCTTCTAAATAAATTCTTTATTTGTAAGTTGCATTAGATAAAAGCATCTGCTAAAAGACTAAATTGTAAATATTTTTCATTTCATCGATCATGTATAATGCTAGATTATTTCTGTAGGCCTAGTAAATGTAATATTCTTACCTGCACTTGAGCTAACCGTGACCTCAGAGTAATTTTCAGAGAACTGTTGCTGAGGTTTGTCTGTGTCCATTTCAAACTCTCTCTGGGCTGCAGGCAGGATTGAGGTTTGACCCCCGTCCTAACCGAGCCATGCTTTTTCACTGCAATCTAATGTGACATCACAGAGCAGTCACACCTATCACCTAGCCATACATGATGAACCCACAGTAACCTGTTACTGTCAGTGTCAATTGTAAAATAAAACTAATTAATGTAGTACTGTTAACATAATAATGACGCATGTGTGGGTAAAAATGTTCCTAAATCTGGCTCGTATAGGTGCAGTGACATTTTGGATAATAATATGACTTGGAATTCTGAGATGAAATTGTAATGGACTATTTTAACCACCAGAGGGAGAGTAAACAAAAGAAAAAGATGCAAGAGGAAAAGAAAAACAAGCTAACCAGTGTTTCATTTATACAATAAATATTCAATAACATTTGGGATCTGGGAGCATGGCATAATTAGATTACTTAATGTAAAAATGTTTTGAGCATTATGTTATGCTATCACCTTGTATAGCCAGAATTTTATTTTATTTTTATTCAAAATAAAAGTTTTGTCTACTTTGTTTGTAGCTTATTCTAATTAAGCCCATCCCACTTAAACAGGAAGTGTCTTTTCATTTTGTTAGGGAGCGGGTTTAACTAAAATAGTTATTATTCCGATATCCAAATTTGCATATTAGAGTATGATGTAAGCCATGTTGGCATTGCCATGTGACCTACTTTACAACAACAGCCAAACCACTGATATGAATATGACAACTTCTTTATTTTGGCATAATTTCTATCAAAATATCAAGAAAAACGTAGCGAGAAAATGTATTTTACATGCTTTGACAAATTGGCGGTTGATTTGAACAAAACAAATTATTTGATTTGAACAGAAACTTTTTTTTTTTAAGAAGGCTAAGCATGATCAACTCCTAAACCTTAAAGTCAACGGGTTGCAAATTGTCCACCATAGTTATGAATTACGATGAGAGTGTGTGGCAAAATACTATTTTTTCTTTTTTTTATCAAACAATCTGTTTATTTGTTGAAGAACTGAATTGGTTCTGCAAGACCAGACTGAAGAACACTGACAGACAGGATAAAAGTCACTCAGGCCTTCTAGTCAGAGACATGGCAAGTATGAACGTCATCTTTGCCAAGGTCGGTGACTTAGTGTTCCTGAGGGAGTTCACAGTCAACCAGACCCAGATTGCCAGGATCTGCCAGTTCTTTTCTGCAGTCGAAAAATGGTTTATTCAAGAAGAAAGGAAAGTGAGTTGGGTTCACATGTTATTCACTCACCTCAACAAAAGAACCTCAGAGTAGCTTTTGCTCTGAGGTAACTGGACCTGGAGAATCACAGGGACTAGCCAAACTCTGCAGACCCCCACAACGCTGTGACCAGCCTGCTCCCGTCCCCAAGGATTTGGAATTTCCAAGAGTCTGACTTAAACTAGACCTAGTACAGAACTGGGAGGAGGTTCTGCCTGTGAGGCCCACAGTTTAACCACAACCATAAACTCACATGCACAGACTTGCACTCATACACAAATATACATGCGCATGCAAAATTTTATTGATGCTCAGAGAAGACGTTCTCTCCTCCCAAGTTGCTGGGACTGAACTAAGAGTGACCTGCCTGGCCATCCCTCAGCCCCGATGGAAGGAATGTAACCCAACACTCTCTGCCCTGGTCTACTTGGTGGCTTGCATGTCTGTGTGCGCGTGTGTGTGTGTGTGTGTGTGTGTGTGTGTGTGTGTGTGTGTGTGTGTGTGTGTGTGTGTGTGTGTGTGTGTGTGTGTGTGTGTGTGTGTGTGTGTGTGTGTGTGTATGCGTGTGATGGAGACAGGTTCACAATTTTTCCATTTACTAAGGAAACAACTACAATTCAAAGGGGCATAAGTGTTGGTCTAATATGTTGTTTTATTCCACCCACAATCGATGCCTATTGTTGGAGCCATACGTACAATCTTATTTAATTTGTAGAAAATGTGTTCATTTAAATACCATTTTGTTATAAAATTGTTAATGTTGTTTATTTTTCTGAGTATGCCACCCCTGACAGGAGGGGGGCGCTGGTGCAAGAGCATGCAGTCTTCTTTCGACTGTGCACATGGAGCCAAGATGGCATGGTGTAACAATCTTGCAAGCTACATATAAATTGTTTGTGTTACGTTGCAATTCATTTTTATTTTGATTTAATGAATTTAAGTCATTGTTTGAATCATCAATGGGCCTCTGGATCTATTTATGCTAATTTGCATGTCAGGATATAATTGCATCAACATCTCCCACAGTGGACAAGGAACTAGGGACAAAATTGGAAACACTGAGGCTAAATCTGAAATCGCCCCCTAAACCCTCATTCACTATTCCCTGCATTATTCCACTAATACAGTTCACTTGAAGAAGTGAATGAAAAGGAGTGAGGAAATTCGGACAGCCCTTGAGCGTACATCGGGTATACACTCGTTTTTGCAGTGCAATGTGGGATTGAAAAAAAAAGTGCACTCAATAACACTATGCTTTCAAAATCCACTATGATTTCAGACACCACTACAAATGGCTGTCCCCTCATATAAGGCCCTATTTGAGGGTATGGGGGGATTTCGGATTCAGCCTGATACTAGTTTTTACTACTAAACCTATAATAGGCTACCTGAAGAAAGCTACCCTTACAAAAACTTACGTTTATTTTTAAGTATACTTAGTTTATGGAGTATAGTTTACTAAGTATACTTAGTTTATGTAGAATAGTTTACTAAGTATACCTAGTTTATGCCTAAGTATATCAATGAACTAGTTGTGTACTTGTAAGTGTACTTTTTCAATACTACATACTTGGGAATAAATTGGCCCACTTTCATCAAAGTTATGCATGAATTTTGAACAATGCCCGTTCTTGTCTTAGGACAGCTTTGATGAACTTTTTTGATCCACTTCAAATGTTGACTACTGTAGCTTACAGCTACAATTTTCATTTGTTCTGCAACTATACTACAAGTTCACATATAAGTATCCTGATGGTTTACTAGTAAAATACTTTGTGGCACATTTTTTAGTTTCTGAAAGTACACTTTGAAGTATACACTCTGTAAAATACTAGTTTAGTAGTTTTATTCTGCAAGTATACTTGTACAGTTTATTATTTATACATTATTTTGGCAGTATACTACTATGTTCCTATTCAGGTATTATTTTTATACTTGAAATATACCTTTAACTGTACTTTAAGTAAATTTAAAGTAAATTCCTATGTACACTACCAGTGAACTACACAACAATTCACATACTCTTTATTTATTTATTTATAAATAATAAATAATTATTTATTTCTTTATAAAATCCACATTTTCAGTTCAAACAATGTAAGTTTATAAGACAGTATGTAAAACTAGAAAAAAAAAAAAAAAAAAAACCTGAATAGGCTCAATCAAAAGAGTAAACACAACTACAAGCCAAGTATACTTAGAAAAGGCTTTTAAGTATCTCGATCAAAAGATTGTGTACAAGTATAGGCCAAATATACTTAGCCTTTTCTGTCAGTAGTCAAGTATACTTGTGTATACTCATTTTTTAAGTATATTTCTGAGAAGTACAAAAAGTAGACTAAAAGTATACTTATTTTTAGTTTAAGGTTTAAGTACAGTAATAGCACACTTGAATAAACTTTTTGTAAGGGTATTCATGATGTATCATATAATTAAAATACTATATACTATGTATATATAAATTAAAATACATTTCAAAGTAATTAATCATTGCTACAAAAACATCTACTAATATCAATATATATATATATATATATATATATATATGTTGCTTGTAAAAATATTCTTTCAGAATACACAGCCACATTTTGAATGTTTGTCAACAGAAAATGGGTGCTTTTTTTGCCCCCAGATGGTGTTGTTATAGCCCTCTACCAGAGGCAAACGGACCCATGCTGCCAGCCAAACTTTACCCCTCGGTTGCCCCTCATACTATCTGCCATGTTGAGACTACACGACCAGCTGACTTTATCTCGGTAACCCTCCATTATTGGACACTTTCAGTTAGGGAATAAATTACTTAAGGGAGACAAATGTGCCTGTGAGAATATTGTATTTCTACAATGGTATTTGAAAACTAATACTGGCCAGCAAAAAATAAACAAAAAAAAAATGACTTGTTAGTGCAATGGAAACTGAATGTTCTTAACTGATTACAGTTGTTTTTGTGGTTTGTGAAAATGTCATTTTCGTGCAGTCTCACACACATGGTCTTTATTGAAAGACGTCAGTGCTCTAACATCAGACGGATATCTTTGAACCGTACTGGACAGATTAGTGTCTTGCCAATATGTATCTCTTTGGTGACTTTCCCATTTGTTTGTGTATGAGAACACGAAATCATGTGCAAGGTGAAAGAGAAAGTTTTATCAATGGAGACTCGTGCAATAATAAACAGGTTTATATCTATAAATGAGAACTTTATTAGCCTATAAAAGCTGCTCCCAGTGCAGCTAGACAGGCAATTATACAGCTGTCTGGCGTTTCCCCCTCCCACATAGTGTTCACTTCTCCAGGAGCAAGAGGGAAAGCAGATGTATAGGCTTCTGAGGTTCATTAGTGATGTGCAAAAGTCTGTAAGTGAGTGGGATGGTGGAATTTTCCCCCGTCCCAGTGGGCTTGACCTCTCAGTATATTCCTGTGGCTGTAAGGAGAGCGAGAAGAGACACAGGTGCTTCCACGGGATCTCAGATGGGGCTGCGAGAAACAGGAAACCACCGTCGCTCACAGGCATCCAGACAACACCTCGGCAAATCTACCCAGCCAGACAAACTTGCCAGCAATTCACACACACACACACACACATGCATGCACGCACACACGCACGCACACACACACACACGCACACAGCTCTGCTCTGGCTCATATTCAGACTCAAACAAAGTTGCTGTTTGGATTCAAATTAGCAAATGCTTAAGAGTCTTTGACTGGATCATTATTGCAGTGACTATTATGTTTCTAGCATGTTATATGTTTGGCAACACTTCTAACCCTACTCGATGGAGTGTGTGGCTTTTCATTTATTAAACAACCATGTAAGAAGACACATCATGGCCATATTCCAGTATGACAATGTCAAGATTCATCAGGCTCAAAGTGTGAAAGAATGGTTTGGATGGGGCATGAAGACTCATTTTTAGACATGAACTGGCTCCTCTGAGTCAAGACTTAAGTTCATTGAAAGTATTTGGGATGTGCTGGAGTAGACTTTACAGAGTGCTGGACTCTTGCATGGAATTAAATGTTGTGATGTCATTTCCATCAAGAGGTGCATACATTTTTGGTTAAGAATGATCTTGTATTGACAAGAGTCAAGCACTTGAAAAAACTTCACTGAACAAGTATTCACCCGACCTTAAAGGGGTGGTTGATTATGATTTCACTTTTTTAACTTTAGTTAGTGTGTAATGTTGCTGTTTGATCATAAACAACATCTGCAAAGTTACAACGCTCAAAGTTCAAAGCAAAGGGAGATATTTGCTTTTAAAGAAATTGCTTTTTTAAGACTACAACGTTCGGCTTGTAGGGATTACACGACATTACTCCCGGGTTAGTGACATCACTAACCCTAAAATTTACATAAACCCCGCCCCCTGAACACGATTTATAGATGATCAAGACAGAATATGCTAATCAATGACAAGAAGATAACTACACATAAGCTACATAAATGCACCAATAACCACTCAGAAACGTCCTGTTGCTTCTACATGTTGTCACTTCTTCTTGAGTGTCTCCATCTTTGTCTGACTCCGGTGAAATTTTCATGTGCATGTCTGATAGTGCAAGCTGTTGCAGCTCCGCCCTCTGTGCTGGAAGCAGCAGCTCATTTGCATTTAAAGGAACAGACACAAAACGTTGCATTTTGCACACCCTCAAAAATTGACAATTTTAACATGCTATATAAAAATATCTGTGGGGTATTTTTAGCTTAAATTTCACATACACACTCTGGGGACATCAGAAACTTATTTTACAGCTTGTGAAAAGGGCATTATACCACCCCTTTAACATTATTGGGCTCTTGTGGGGAATTTGATCAACACTCCCACTCAAACACCAAGCACCATAAAATGTGCGTACGCACAGATTTGATCTCAGAGTGTGTGTGCGCTAAAATCCACGCCAACATTCATATTTATAAAAACAGTATTTGACATGGAAAAGCGCCAAATCAGGGTCTAAGCAGACGTACAGAGAGTCGGGGTACTGCAGACCTGTATTTGGAAATCTAAGCAAGTCTTGCTGCTCGCCATTCTCAATTTGGACGTTGACTAATTTTTTATATGCTAATGACATTAATTAGGCAGCGTTTACAAGAGGGAGATCTGAAACCATTCAGCTGCGCACAAATTCAAGATCATTTGCGATTTATAGATTTCACATCTGGAGAAGAGGCTTCATTCTCTGAATCACATACACACATCTGAGAAATGATCGTGAGATCAAATGTAGGACCGTTTCTACACAACATTTTATAAATGAGGACCCAGGACACTCGAGGAGGTCATTTGATTTGGAACTTACGTGGGAACCGTTAAAAAAAGTATGCTGTTGTTATCATTTCTTCATCTCTTACATATATTGATCAAATGAATCCTCTTGGCTTCAATTTCAAAATGTTCACAAATGTAGTGTTTTGTGCTGGTGCTATTTCTGTCATAGCTTGTTGAGTTTGTACGATTTAATCATGGATCACATGATTCTAGCAAGTTCATCCCCAATTTGCTCACATTTGCTTCCAATGTAGATGTTTAATATTAGTTTTATATTGTAAATTTTAAAGGTAATGTAATTGTAAAAGCAAATGTGCTGATGCTTCAGAAATGTCACTCACAGGCTTGCCATTTTTCTGGGCAATAGTCAAATATAACTAGTAGTAGTTGTGCAAGTCCTTGTGCCACATGTCATGGCATTTGTCCTTGCTCTGTGGGTCATCGCAGGTTTGTTTAATCACTCCAGCAGGGACTGCTTGTTTGGACATTTTATTTTTCATGCTATGACTCAGATCATGGCTGAAGCACGCAAAAACACGACCACACACAAAAATATACACATGCATAAACATACACGATATCAAACACTGTTGGAAATGGCTTGCAAGAAGTCAAAACATGAAGACAGGCCAAGAAAATCGCACGTTGCATGTTTTACATTTGTTCACACATAGACACACAGATCTCTGACTGGTGTACAACTGTGTTTATTTCTCAATGAAAACATTCCCAGTAGAGAAAGTTCATTTAAAGAACATAAGCCATAATTTCTTCCACCCTCAAAAGCCCTTGGTACATTAGAGTGAAATCAGTCCAGAGGACGAGGGTATGGCGTGACAGTCAGCCATTTTAAACTGCAGTCACAGCACAGCCCTCTCTGTGGTGAGTAAGCATGTGTGATGTTTGTGTATAATAAAGTGACTAAGAATGTGTCATTGTGGGTGCTCATTGGTTGCAGTATTAATTAGAACAATGTCTTCATTTTTGTGCAAATCTCTCATCACCAATGACCAAAACCACCCTCACAGCTAAAGCAAGAAGCAATACAATCATACTTAGCCATACACATCAAATGAACGTAATGAAGACACAGACAAAAAAGAAATGTGTTTATATTATTATTTTCATTATAATTAATTACTGTAATTGTGAGATATAAAACCACAATTGCGAGTCACTTTGTGATATATAGTGCCCTATCATACACCCAGCGCAATGTAGTGTTTTTTGCTAGTTTCAGCCCGACGCAGTTATCATTTTCACATCCTGCGTCACGTTGTTTAAATAGCAAATGCATTTGCGCCTATTTGTGTGCCCATGGGTGTGCTGGTCTGAAAACGAGGTGTGTTCATTGTTATTTTGAGGCAACTGAAATAGACTGCGCCATTGACCAAAAAAAACCTGGTCTAAAGTCAATGGCGCAGTATTTTTTTGTTATTTAAAGGGTGCATTAGTATTATGCGTCTATAGGTGGGTCCACAACGCGCGTACACTCTGCTTATTACACACAGGGACAGCAGCACACAAACATGCCAAATGTTAAAAATAAAAGGATTACAATGTAAAAGATTAATATTGTGTACATAAAGATATGGTGGAATCCGGCTTGTCCTTTTAGAACCTTGCACACAAGCCGATCCGTTTGCTCTCTGGACAGTTCAGTCTTTCCGCTTGTAAATTCCGCCATGTAAGTAGCGAATCCGCCATGGATGCGAGCGCAACTGGCTTTTAAAGGGAATGGGAAATTACACTCTGATTGGTTTATTGCACGTTATGCCCAAAACACACCCATTACTCATTAAGAGAATAGGGACAACCCTTTTAGACCATGTGCCGACCATTTTTTTCCGTCGTTAAACTAGCAAAAGTGGATTCGGACACACCCTAAGTGCGCTTTAGACCATACGCTTAGATCGTTAAAATCGGCCCTTAGTCTCAATTTTAAGAAATAAAGTTGCAGTTGTGAGATATAAAGATGCAATTGCAAGATATAATCACATTGTGAGATATAAAGTCACAAATTTTGAGAAATAGAGTTGCAGTTGTGAGATTTAAACTCCCAATTGCAAGATTCACAATTGCAAAATCAGGAGATTTTGATATATGAAGTCTAAATTCTAGGAAATAAAGTTGCAAATGTGAGATATAAAATTGCAATCATTTTTATTTTACTTCTAATTGAGAGAAAGACGCATTTGCGGGGATATAGTCACATTGTGATATAGTCACAAATTTTGAGGAAATTGTGAGAGATAGTCACTTGATAAAAGTATCAGTTCTAAGGAGTAAAGTTGCAATTTTGAGATATAAAGTCAAAATTAGCAGAAACCCAGCTTACATTAAGGCAAAACCCAGCTTACATTAAAAACACGTCTACAACTATCTCATCAGTCCAGCTAAACATAGTGCAAAAATAAATAAATAATAATAACTTATTCATTTAATTTATTAAATCCATAGCTGTAATTTTTGAAATAACAAAATAGCTAACAAATTATGTTATTCTGTGTTTGCACTGATGTATTAGATTTTAGTAGCAACAGTTACCAGGAAGCTGTTCGAGGACATGATTGTGGGTGCTTGTGCAGAGAACAACCATGCATGCTATTCTCAATGAACCAGAACTGACTTGGCAGCTTTTCTCTCTCTCTAGCTTTCTCACTCCCTCCCTTCATCTCTCCCTCCCTTTCTGCCACATTCTCCCAAATCTCTGCTGAACTTTGCCCTTTTCAGACTCATGCCAAACCACAACGGACCTGGAGGCCATGACGTCATTCTGAAATGAGAACGTGGAACAGAAGAAGCTAACGAAAAAAATAAAAGAGAACGCAAGACTGTGGAATAATTATATAAAAGAGGGAGTGATTTAGGAAATAGCTCTCGGTTTGGGAAACACGTAGAGCGAGAGGGAGCTTTGCCACGATTTAAATTAAAACAGGGTTCGAAAAAGCAGGGAGGAAATAATGCGAAATGGAAAGGCGAAAGAGCAGCGGCGGGGTAACCAGTCTTGAATCGTTCTTGTTTTTTGGTTTCTCCTCAGTGTTTGCCCCCCGTCATTGCGTGCTGCCGTGCCCGGCACTCTCTCTTTACACGTTTTTAATGGGTGTCTTCCCAATCAGGCTTTTACTGCAGGAAATTTCAGCACACCACATAGCGTGAGGCGAGAAGAGCTCCATTCTTGGCTGGGCTGAGCACCGTGCCAGGCTGCATCACGCTTGCCAGGGAGGAAGGGAGGCGAGAGGGAGGGGGAGCGGGGTTGTGGTGTGGGTCCCGTGCCAGCATTACAGCTCTGCAGTTTTTTCATCTCTGACAATAGTGAGTGTGACCAAGCCACTGAGAAAAAGAAAAACGACAGAACAGCAGGAGCGAGCAGACACTTTTCTCAGCTCTCCAATGTAAAGTCGCTTTTATTCGCGCCGCTGCTCTTCAGGTTTTGAGGTTTTACAGCGTCTTCAGCTGTGTCAATGTGAGCGAGGTGGTTTTTTTCTTCCTTTTGCTCGTTTCCGCCCTCTTCCTTCCACTCCCCTTTCTTATTTCTCATAGTTTGTTTTGTCAGATTTCCAGCACTCTATGTGAGGCCTTTCTTTTCACCCTTCTCTATCCCATCATGCAGCCCCCTTTCTTTTCTGTCCCCCCCCCCCCATTCCACTCCAAAAACAGTGCTGTGGTCGAGCAGTGGTTGAATAGGAATAATATTTGCTGTACTTTGCCGCCTTCCTGGTCCTATTCTCTTCTAACTACGAGGCTTATTTTTAGCCGCATGCAGGGTTTGGTCATTTCCTGCGGCTGGTGTCGTCTGACATTTGCAATTTGGGATTTAAATTGAGGTGTTAACGGTTATGGTGCTTGTCCAAATGATGTGATCTGTGACTGGTGGTTCATTTGTCTTAGAACAGTAGTTGATAAGGTCTGTGTTACATGCTATTCTTCGTGTCTGGAGTTTGTGTCCGCAGGCAGAACTGGATGTAATAGAGAGTAAGAAGTATTAATCACCATTACCAGGAAAACATCCACCCATTACTCCAGAGGAGGAAGAGGGGAACAACACTTTTCCACTGATACATATCAGATCTGTGTAGAGTAATATCCTTTTTGAGATAGTTTTAAAAGATAATCATATGTGAATGATTTAATTCAGAGCTATACATTGGACAGAGATTGAATGATGGTAAATAGTAAATAGTAAATTGCGATTTCAACAAAGGGTGACAGTGATGAAGATTTTGTACTAGACCCAAAAATTAATTAGGATCCTATTTTAACGATCTAAGAGCATGGTCTAAAGCGCACGGCGCTAGTGCACTTAGTCAACTTTGTCCGAATCCACTTTTGCTAGTTTAACGACGGGAAAAATGGTAGGCGCACCCGGCGCATGGTCCCTATTCTCTTAATGAGTAATGGGTGTGTTTTGGGGGTAACTTGAAATAAACTAATCAGTGACTCATCTCCCATTCCCTTTAAAAGCCAGTTGCGCTCGCGCCATGGCGGATTCGCTATTTACATGGCGGAATTTACAAGCGGAAAGACTGAACGCTTCTCCAGAGAGGAAACAGATCAGCTCATGTACGAGGTTAAAGCGCAAGCAGACAATCTGCACAGCCGCACAGTTTATTAATGTACACAATAATAAACTTTTACACTGTAGTGTGCTGCTGCGCGTCCCTGTGTGTGTAATAAGCTCGTTGTGGACCCGCCTATAGGCGCATATTACTAATGTGCTCTTTAAATAACAAAAAAAAAATTGCGCCATTGACTTTAGACCAGGTTTTTTTGGTCAGGTTTTTGTTTGTGCACAGGACATGAAAATTATAACTGCGTCAGGCTGAAACTAGCAAAAAACACTTGCCCCGCGCCGCATTGCGCAGAGTGTATGAAAGGGCCCTCAATGTGACCTTTCTTCAGAAGATTTAGAAAATAGCATCAAAGTCAGGACTAGTTTTATCATGTTGTTTTGTCCTTATTTGAGCTTGACATAAACTGTTTTGCATGAAAAAAGCTGTGCGGAAATTCTTCACAATTTCAAATGGGTTTAAAAAAACATGATATTGAGTAAATTATTCATTTACTGAGTGAATTGTCCCTTTGAATTTGTGCATTCACCATCCACGTACTGATAGACCTTGGCGTTGTCAAAGTTATTTGATTTTGCTCTTTTGGATGTTTTTTTTTTTTGTGTGTGTGCATAATGTTGTAATGTAATGAAATCCATTGTTATATGTCTTTAGGCCAAATACAAACTTGCATAACCCGCATAAAAGCTACAGTGCAATGTGTTTGAGAAGCCGCTAGACCACAGCTCCAACACTAATGAAAGTAATGACTTTTTTTGTGTGTCTTTTTAAACAAGACATGAAGGGGAAAACAAAACATTTCATCAAGCTCACGAATACATTACTGGTATGATCACAGTGCGCAGTCTAATTTAATCTGTAATGTTTAAATCCAAGGCCAGGACTCTCTAAACAGCTGTATTCCCTCTGGGAAAGGGGGGCGGGGGTGTTGAGATGGTGCAGTCTTGGACCCCCTTCAACGCATTGGGAGATTTAAGAGCAGGATGAAAGAAACCTGGGCCACTCAGCGGTCACCACTCTCTGATTCATCTTTCTGGGAAAGAGCAGAGAGAGAGAAAACCACAGAAGGCTCCCTCCTTCTTTAGAGCTACAATCTCACTGACAGGCCAATCAAGACAACAGAGAGAGATAGACTGAGGGCGAAAAATACTCAAGGCAAGTTTGTGGACAAAAATGCTTCTAGCTAATTTCTTCACAGAAATGTGTCGGACCACAATTCAAAATGTAACACACGTGTACCATTCTCAGCATTGCCTGAGTGTCGACAGTTTTCTTCTATGGTCAGTTTTTTTTCTTTCAGGTCAACAACTTATGGCAACAGTTTGTCATAAATGCAATGAATATGTCAAGTTGAGTGTGGTCAAGTCCTCTGGTATTTATAAGTTGGGAAGTTGTAACAAAGACTATAGAATAACACAAAATGCGTCACTCTTATTGTTTTGAATGGGGAAAAGTGCATCAGAGCCAATCGCAGATTGGTAAAGTCATCGAGTCACTGCAGCTGCCGCTAGAAGCTCCGGTTCCTATAGAAACAGTCAGACACACGATTCCACTACTGCGTATGCGCATTCCAGTCTAAAAAATGTCGTTTTCTGTCATGATTCGAGCATTTAGAAACAAAATGTATGAGGCAGTTGTTTTCAGATTTCATTAGGGATTTCAAATATGCAAGGAGCTGCACTTGCATGCCCGAGAGGCGTTTCAAAGATGGCCGCCGAGTAGGGTTGGGTACCGAGACCCGGTTCCAATAGGGAACCGGTTCCGACGTAAACGGTAGTAACCAGACCGAATAAGAACGAAACTTTCGGTGCCTGATTTCGGTGCCTGACGTTTTTTACCGCCCCCTATAAAACATCTCGCGGCACGAATGATCCAATAACATCTCCAGTTAACCAGCAGAGCGAGCATTAATTTAGTTCGTTTGTTAAATAAGAGGCGATTTTGCGCTGAAATGCGTTTTTTAAATCAAGTGATCAAAGTGCTCGTTGCCGCTGCGATCAGTGGCGCGGATACAGTGTTTTCTCTTGTGGCTCGCGCACTGTCACTCGGACGCGCGCTTCGTTGCGGAGATCGATCTATTTATGAGGCGCCGTCTATATGATTATGTGCGCGGAGAGTTTGTGTGTGTGTGTGTGTGTGTATGTGTGTGTGTGCTCGCGTCTCAGATGAGTATGCGCGGATATTTCCGCGCGTCTCGTGTGTGTAGAGTTTGCGTGTTTGTGCGTGAGCGACTTTAGATGTGATGTTGAGCATTTCATATTAGTTTGAGCATTCAGCAGTATACATGTATGACTACTTAGTAGGCCTATGTGTATGCAAGGGTTTCATATGTGCGTGAATGAAGTTTGATTTAAAGGGATACTCCACTTTAAAATGAAAATTCTGTCATCATATACTCACCCTCATGTTGTTTCAATTCTTTATGAATTTCTTTCTTCTGCTGAACAGAAAGGAAGATATTTAGAATAATATCAGTAACCAGACAGTTTCTGGTCTCATTTACTTACATAGTATTTTTTTTCCTACTAGCCTATGGAAGTCAATGAGACCAGAAACTGTCTGGTTACTGATATTATTCTAAATATATTCCTTTCTGTTCAGCAGAAGAAAGAAATTCATACAGGTTTGAAACAACATGAGGGTGAGTATATGATGACAGAATTTTCATTTTAAAGTGGAGTATCCCTTTAAGCCCTAGACGACGCCTATCTATTCATTCTGGTGAAATCACAAATTATAATGGACACAAAGTGTCCCTGCTTGATATACAACCACTGATGAGCATAATCGTAAAAAAAAAAAAAAAAAACTACGAATGCGGATTAGAACCCAAAACCTCTGACACGCCTGACTAAAGTTCAAGTTCAGCTGCCAGTGTTCCTCTTCGGATAAGTCTAATATTTTAATGCCAACTGCAAATCTTGCATATCAAGTATGAAGTATATCAATATCAAGTATATTTATATGAGGCTATACTGTGTGTGTTAAATATTTCTGCTCAGTGTCAGATATTTCTCTGTTTTGTAAAAGTCATAATATGAGAAGACAAAATTTTGATGTTAACTCAAGTGTTATCGGCTACATCAGTAGCCTTTTAAACAGCACAATTTTTCATTTAATCAGAAATTAGAAAATCTTTTTCAGAAAATCACACACACACACACACACACACACACACACACACACACACACACACACACACACACACACACACACACAGAGGTATTATTTTTTTGATAAAGTGTGTGCGGTTTAGTTTTGTTAAGTACCGTTTCAAGAACCGTTTAAGCACCGGAACCGTTTGAAAAATACCGAGTAGGTACTGGTATCGGATAAAACCCAACCGATACCCAACCCTACCGCCGAGTGAAATGACTTGTCTTAAAGGGACATTGGTTGTAATTAGCACATCAGGTGCGTTCAAATCACTTTGGTCAGAGCGGATAGCAAGTATGCTTCTACAAAGAAATACAGCAATATCTTTTAACTCTATGGGATCTGTTGGTGTTTGACCCCATAAAGAGAGATCAATATGTTTATTAAAGACCAGTAGTCAAATCTGAAGTTCAATTAGTTGACAGAGTTTAGGGCATAAAAAGAAGGCCATAGAAACTTAGTAAAAGGACCCAGACGCAAATTAACACTAGGACACAAAATAATCAATACTCATAGGCACATAGGAAAAGTTGACGTCTTTTCTACAGGTTCTGATTGGTTAACAGTACCGTCTGAACATGGTGTTCAGTTCTTTACGCAAATGTGTTTAAGGTCAATATCTATGACACACTCAGTTCTCATTCGTAAGCAACTAAAAGGGTCACAGGTGAGTCATCAATACTTCGAGGACTTGTCGATTTTTCCTGGAGACTGTTCCTTTGGCATTGTCACTTGCCTACCACATTCCTAAACAACCTCTGCTAAGACAAACATAGGCGATATCCTTTCCCTTCAAGGTTAAGTTACAGAAAATCACTAGCACAGAACAATACATTCACACAGTGCAACTTGAGCTGATATACACTTCTACATATGATTCAATGTCACATTTTAACACAGAGTGACGAAGAGTTACAAATGGCAAGTATGTATATTTGTTAGTAGATACGTGTGTGTGTGTGTGGGGGGGTGGGGGGTGGGTGGGGGTTGACCTTCATGACCCTGTTGTCTTTACACGTTTCATACAGCTATCATGAGAACAGCAAAATAAAAATGAATAGTAACAAAAAATAAACTCTAAAAGGCTCTTAAATCATTTGATGACAGACTTTGGCTTAGGCATTTCAGAATGACTAAAACAATATTTTAGATGGTGTGCAATGAAAATAGTCCACTGTTTAGTCCAGTTATATGTTGAGGCAAAGCATTTCCATCCAGCATTTCTTTATGCGATACCTCAAAATCTGCATAAAAATGTGTGGATGGAAAGGTCATTTTTGACCCTCGCATAGAGAAAATGGAATCATGCAATGATGCAAATTATATGTTACCAATAGGGGTTCACTTCTGCAATATAGGACAATTGCTTTCACACTAATAGCAAATTGTACCAGAATTTACATGAATCAAACCCTAAACTGGTGTGTTTCGTTGGCGCACACCCAAGTTCGGAAAAAAATGCTTTGACACCTATCAAACGTGCCAAGCTCTGGCATCAAACAGACTTACAAAAAGCTGTAGTGTGAAAGTGCTTTAACTGTCATTGCTCAAGTGTGCCTTTTAAAAAATGAGATAGTCCAGAAGTCCTTGAGGTTTAATCTTGCATCCAATCCACTGCGGCTCTTGGAGCAGTTCCACATGATTTCAGATCTTAGGACATGTAGCTAATGGGGAATGAAATGCTAAACAAATATAAAGTTTTCAAAAAACCTTGTGATTTACAGTGTGATTTCACATGTTAATGAAAGCAGTAAAATAACCTACCAGGGGTTTTATGAATCACATCATTTCAGCTGTGGCCAGAGCTGTAACATTTGATCAAAATTCGCTTTCTAAACACTATTACTTGGCACAGTGGATTCTCAGTATCTTGGTCTAAAATCTAATGAGGGTGAAAACATCTCCAGCCAAGTCAAGGCCAAGTCATCTCCAAAACATGGTTAACAGTGGTCTAAACTGTGGCCATGAGAGCTTCATCTCAGAAACCGCAGGTTTCCATTTTAAGGTTTACAATAATCCATCTCCATACATATTTTTTTGCCACAAGAGCAGCTAAACTGTATTGCATGAACACATTTGGTTGAGAGCCTACTAATCTTCTCAAAACTTTCCTCAAAATATATTTCACAGCTCTGCTCTGTGGCAATTAGAAATTCATACCAAAGCTTCTCATGAAGTCTATTTATCAAATAAATAAATAAAATTATGTTACATGCAGCTTAAGCCTAATTACGACGCTGACTCATTTATGTAGTAGCCAAATTAATTTGCACCATCAACTGTGTTTGATTGGACAGTTTTCTGTCCTGTATTTCATATTGAAAAGAAAAGTTGGGGCAGAACATTGAAGGACATATGCTTTTTTAGATAGCCAATTGGTTTGAGTTTACAGTCATTAACAAAGTTTTGATTCTTGTTATTGATAGGCAAATGGTATTAGGGGGAGGAACATTCTCATTCTAGAAAGCATCTGATTGGTAAATAGTCTGGACACCCTCACGAGTGCAAGCTGAGTCATTCATATTTTTGGACCACTTTCCCATTAAGACTGTGCATTTTGAATGTATACAAAATCTTCTAAAAGATAATTTTGTCAACGTTTGATCAACTTTTTGACCACACAGCTAACACACATATATGGAGGAAAAAAAAAAACACATTTTGATTGCATTGGTGCATGGTGTCTTTAACTTCAAAACTTCAAAACACACACATAAAAAAAAAAAAGAAGTAAAAAAAAAAAAAACAGCTTCATTTCTGTCCTTACAAAGTAGAATTTTTCCCCTTTAGACAGGAGAGCTGAAATTAAATCTATGAGAGTGGAGCCCCAGAGGGAGAAAGAGGGGAAGTGAAGGAGAGAGGGAGAGGCTGAAGAGGAAGGATTTTGTCAGGACTTCATAAACACGTACATAGAGTGGAATAACTATGCCAGGATTAAGACTGAGGAAAAATTTCCAGAGCTGGTTTGAGTCTTGCAGGCAAGCAAGAGAGAGAGAGAGAGAGAGAGAGAGAGAGAGAGAGAGAGAGAGAGAGAGAGAGAGAGAGAGAGAGAGAGAGAGAGAGAGAGAGAGAGAGAGAGAGAGAGAGAGAGAGAGAGAGAGAGAGAGAGAGAGAGAGAGAGAGAGAGAGAGAGAGAGAGAGAGAGAGAGAGAGAGAGAGAGAGAGACCAGAGCCCCCAGTCCTTAGGTTTACAGTAAGGCCAGCCAAACAACAATGACACACTATAGTGAGAAGGTGGATTCAACTATAGGGATGAAAGAGAATAGAGAGAGACAGCTATCAATAAATAATGCTTAGGAAATGCATTTTGATGATCCAAAGCAGATGCTGATCTTGATGATAAGATGAAACTGAAATCAGTTTTTTATACATTACATTCAGCTTGAGGATACTTTAGCATGACTTCAGCTAAATTAAACACAGCCCCTTGATAGGACATATCCAGTATGAATTATGACAGAATGAGATAATGGAAAAAAACATCATTCACTTGCCAGGTAAGAGTGTAAAATGACAAAAGGTTGAACAATTGGAAAAAGATGAAATGCTGGATTGGAAAAAAGCAGGTATTGAATAGTACTGAAGCAACAGTACCAAAGCAACAGATGCAGAAGTCTCTGCCAAGGCAAATAAATTCAACTAAAGGTTAAAGTCAACGTTAAATGCTGCTCCCAAAACCCATCTTATCTGATGCAAGACATTCAGTGACTACATTTATATGTGTACCAATAATGCGATTATTTCCAATAATCAGAGTAAGGGCTAAATCGCAGTAAGATGCTTACATGCAAAAGCAAACCTCTTCAGTCACGTTTACATGTAATTTCCATTATTCTGATTATTAAAGAACATTAAAATGTGGAAGTGTGTCTCTAATGTCTCAATTTCAATGTTTTCGACCATCAATGCACTGCATTATATTAATGTCGCGCAATGCTGTTAACACTGAACTAATTTTTCTGCAGCACCACAAAAATACGATGCCTTCTTTCCCGCCATGTTTACACATTTGCACATAACTGCAGGAGCATGAAATGCATCCGTACGCAGGGGTTAAATTGGGATTTATTATGTGGGGGGGCTCTCCCTAAGGGGGTCCAGTGGGTATGCCCCCCCCCCCTCCCCGGGAATGTTTTTTTTTTTTAAATAAACCATTAAATGGCATTTTCTGGAGAGTTTTGTGCAAAGAAATGGAGAAATTGAGTTTACTTTACTGAATAGGCTACATTTTTCACGTAGTTGTAGCTTTACCTATCTGTACTTTACTTAAGTAGAATCAATAGTGCATAGGCCTACTTTTGACTTTTACTTTGTTACATTTTGCAGCAATTATTATACTTTCTACTCCACTACATTTCTACAACGTTTCGTTACATTTTCGTTACATTTTCTGATCAGTTTTTCCCCTGCCAAAACAGGGATTGAAAAAAATCTCCTGTTTTCGGGTGCTGATGCGGTGGTGACGCGTTCATGTAACATGTAAGGGTGGCGCTGCCAATAAAGCACCTAAAAGCTGTCACTAAGAACCCTCAAAATAATGATTATGGATATGTAAAATATAGCAACGAGACATTTTAATTGTTTATTAATAAACCAGTGTTTTCTGTGTCAGTGCCCTGCATAGATGAAGTTGACGATGCTGACTAGCGATCTTCGCAGTAGTGAACGCACCAGAGAGAAATGCACATTTCATACGAATTACACAAGCAGCAGTCTGTTTTCTTTCGTTTTGAATTGTTCTGTTTAAAAGAAGACATTTCAAGCTTTCTATAGATATTTCTCAGGTCTGTCAGGCAAGTAGGCTACCTTACGCTGAGTTTCGGTTCATTTATGAGATGAGCTCCAGTTCACGCGCCGGCGCCTCAGTGTCGTGTTTATCTATTGTCTACTACTGTATATTTACTTCTTAATTATTAAATCCTGGCAATTGGTTGATGAAACATTGATTAAAATTAAGATATCATTAATACAAAACGAAATTCATTTTAAAGAAAGGTCTCAGTGAAAGTTTTAAACAGTCTTTTAGTGCCGCTTTCAGAGCGGTCATGTCCGTAACGGAGAACTGTCCCGTCCGTAACATTGTTTTTTCCTCATAAATGCGAACATGAAAAATAAAATAAAATGAATATGTTATGTTCTGTGGAGAGCCGACCCTTCTTCATCCGGTGGGTAGTACTTTGGTTTGCGCAGTGTAATTCACAGAATTACAAAAAAATATTTTGCTACCTAAAAGTTAAAGATTTTTTTGTGTCGCGTCCACGGCATGTGTAGCCTATTTCCCTCATATTAAATATAAAACGCATGTGTAGACTGATATTTTTCTAATGTCTGGACTCCTTTATTAAGGGAGTATGAATATATAAACAGTTTCAATATTAAATGCATTTTCTGAGAATTTATATTTCAAGCTTTTACTGCAAATATTATATAGGCCTACATTATGATGCGCTTTTATTCTTGCTAATGCTTTTAAACCATTCAAGCCATATCATACTTATTTTATAAAACTTTAAAAACGGAAAGCGCATCACTCATTCCTGGGAATACATTTGACATCACAGTCTGACCTTGACGGAAATAAATATCCTACGCCAAAAGTACCAGAGAAAAAGTCTCAGCTGTGCTCAGATTTGTAAACCGTACAGTTGCTTTGGTTTTTCAATCCGTACCCGTTTCGCCCCGTGGCTCAAAAGTGACACAACAAAAATAGGGACACACGAGAAAGCCAAAATAGAATGCAAAATTTATTAAAAAAATTAAAAACTATACAGAAAAAAAAAACTACATACAAGGTAACAGTGAACAAATTCATAATCCGTGCACGCTTTCACAATCGTTGTTTTGTAAATCGTTCCTTCGCAATAGTTGTTTGTAATAGGCTATTCAGTTCCTGTGAAAAATGGTGAAATACTGTTCCATAGGTGAAGTTACACAACAATAGCCTATGGTGATTGGTGACGTAATATTCAGTTCCAGTGAAAATCTGTTCCAGTTAATGGAGTATACATAGGTGATGTGTAATATTCAGTACCAGTAAACTCCACCCGCTGGAACAGTTTCTTACAGTAACTGAATATTACACAACATCACCTGTTCAGTTTTGCAAACTGTGATCACAGATTTGTGGCCTATACCTTAGTTTAGAAATCTGTTTTTCTGTACATTGATTTGTTGTGTATTTTTAAGACAACTGTCTTAACTGAATTTTTCTATGATTTGGCGATGGGGTATGTAGATGACATGAAAACTTTGTGTTTGGTGAGCTAATAAAATATTAAAACTCCGTCAAATCAATATTTCGTGTTTATGTCATCCAGTATCGTGGACTCGCTCTCTCTTGTTTGCTACCATTTTGAGAATGTTTTGTACACTTTTTGGACTATAAGGTATGATTTTAAAACAGTTTAATCTCAAATAAATATCTTTATTTATGTGGCGAAATGCTATAAGTGGTAAGACTGTACCATATCCCTGAAATGTCCGTCTTGTTTGAACTTGTTGCAACTGCTCTCTCGCGGAAGCTGCATTTAAAATAATAATAAAATAATTCGACTCAGACCAATATTTCGTGTCTAATTATTTACTTATGCGGCAAGTAGCTGTGTAATAAGAGGGATAATGTACATCCAGCCGGTTGTTATCTCAGAATATACCCTTTCAGGCTGATGCAAGACCTGATCACCCTGTCTGCCTGGGGTTTATTCTGAGATAACAACCGGCTGGATGTACATTATCCCTTACTTAAGACCCTCCAACTTTTGTTTTCACCTCCTTTGTGGGGAGGTTCCTTAATTAGGTTGGACGCAACCATATTATTCATACCCTGGCTATGCTGTTGAGAAATGTTGCAGCTGGTGTGACCGCTTTTCCTATTATGTATGACGAGAGCATGTTAATGAATAATTGTACCCTGTATACTCCATATATGTAGTTCTCTGTCATGTTTTTCCACATTGAGTTGACACAGGCACTGCTCCAGTCGTGCATATGACATGTTTAGTGAGGACTAAAACCGTGCCAAAAGTACTTAAGAACACCTCCCATTTCAAGCAGTTTAATCTCACTGGTACATGGCAGAGTCGTCATATTTTCACAAGCTTGTGGTTAATCCGCTGTAGGCGAACAGAACAGTGAGGCTTGCTCCTCCAGATGACAGGATGATAGTGATGGCTGTTTTTCTTGGCTCTGGTGGCCAGGCTGGCGTGCACGAAGCTGATTTAGGCCCTGCCCTCTCCTCCCGGACTTGACGGCTGCCTTTAACACTTGGTGTAAAATACTGTCTGGGGATGTATTTCTGGTATGAAAGATGGATGGGAGCCTGTGCATGTGCATTTAGGCAGGGAGAGGTGAGAGAGAGGTCACTGTTCACTTTGCTGCCACAGACTTGGAGGCCATCCAGCGCAAAAGAGACAGCGGCTTTTTCTCCCCCTCTCATTCTGCTCTGCTCAGGGATGATGTGTGGAGATAAGAGGCATGAGAAAAGCACACACACGTGTTTTGAGCGAGAGCTCATGAGGTATGCTGGCTATGGAAAGCATGAGCAGAGATGGGAATGTCTCTGTGATCTAAATGAGAGACTCGTAACTAGGACAGTTTTTTATTCACCCCATTGACCAGAGATCATGGTCATCAAAGAGGAAAACAAATATGAATAAACCGAATCCACTGGACAGAACTCGATCTGTACGCGCAGCGTGCTATAAAGAGCAGAAATGAGAGTGTTGTTTTCAGAGATCAGCTTTCATTGATGGTCCAGCCGTGTTTGCGATTTGAATAATGCAATTTTCAATAAAGTAAACATAAATGGCCTCTTTTCTTCTGCTCAGCCCTCTCGTCCAAAGGATACGTTCAATTATTCACAAGCTTTGGGTGGGTAATGTGTAATTGATAACCTGCATGCTATTTATATTTCATTTCAAAAGGACAAATAATACCGCTGACCTCCAGGCCTCCAGCTCATGTGAATTTCTATGATGGTATATTATGGAACAAGATTAGATGCTTTTTGTTATTGAAGTCAACATGAATACACAATTGCGTAATGTTTTACTTCCAACAACCTATTAAAAAAAGTCAGGTGGGATTTTATCCAACGGGATTGGATAGTAAAATGTTGGTTGGAGGTCAACCAACTTTGAGTGTCGTTTTAGAGGTGGAGGCTGATAAAAAAAAAGTATTTCAAAGATATAAAATATATTACATAAAAATATTTTTTTCTTTGCAATGACATGCATTGATGAACTGTGCGCAAAAGGGTCAGTAATGTACATTAAGTTGAAGGGATAGTTCATTCAAAAATTCAATTTCTGTCATTTACTCACCCTCACATGGAAGCTTGTTTCCGCCACAGAATAAAAAATAAAAAAGGATTGTGACTTTTTTTTTCTCACAATTGCAAGTTTACTTCTCGCAATTCTTACTTTTTTATCTCAGAATTATGATATAAACTCGCAATTGTGTAATAAAGTCAGAATTGCGTGATGTAAAATCGCAATTCTGACTTTTTTCTCACAATTCTGAGATAAAAAGTCAGAATTGAGAGATACAGTATAAATTCGCAATTGCGAGATATAAAGTAAAGATATAAAAATACTTTTTTCCTCAGAATTGCGAGTTTGTCATACAATTGAGACTTTAAAACACGCAATTGCGATTTTATATCACGTAATTCTGACTTTATATCTCGCAAATGCGACTTTATATCACGCAATTCTGAATGCAAACTCACAATTGTGAGATAAAAAGTCACAATTACCTTTTTTATTTTTTGTTCTGTGGCAGAAACAAGCTCCCATACTAAACAGTTGTGGGGCAGCACTGACGTCCATAGTATGTTTTTTCCCCCACTATGGAAGTCAATGGTGCCCCACAACTGTTTTGATTTCACGTTGACTTTAAAGTATACCAGGGACATATCGTCACAAATACAGCTTATAAAAGATGCGTGCATATTAAGTCCATACTTATAATACAAATAATGACCAAATGAAAGAAACCAATTTGTGATCATATCTATTTACTGCATGGAATACACTCAATATTTTATTAATATTATTAAGACAATGAAGCATTCACAAAGCACCAAGAGTGACATCTACAAGGGCATTGGCTGTAACAATGAACAGGTTATGCAAAGAGTAAAACAATAGAGTTCAAGAAAATATTCAGAGGTGGAGGACAAAAAAAAAAAACAAAAAAAAAAAACTATGTGAACTTCCATCGAGATATTAAGTATAACAAAATGAGAAAAGAAGATTGAAGGGAACAGAGAACAATATTTGGTGATACTGTATGATTAGAGATTGGTTAATCTGTGGCAGCTGAGAAGGCTGTTGTGATTGGTCAGAATGTATAAGGCGGTGGAGGAGGCAGAATGACAACCATTAGCCCCCATCATCATCAAGCCCTGTCACCACCACAGCACCCACACATATACTGCTACAAGCGTGCACGTATAGCATTAAAGTGACATTAGATTGCAACCATGGTTACATCACACTCATTGTGTATTAGAGATACAATTTATGTAAAAATAACAATTCATTAAGTGCTACTCTGCTTGCATAAAACTAACTCCTTTTGCAACAAATTTTGGCACCAAAGTTGCAAAGATCAGAGGGCTCATTTATAAAACCAGATTTAAATCCAGATTTAATCCTGAATTCAGATTTAATCCAAAAGTCCATGGATTTGATCCTGCGCAGGAACAAACTGGGATCAAGGAAGGCTGAAACTGTCATGGCAATATTCTTCTTATGTACAAGTGAAAAGCATGCATAATGACTTAATTTTCTGAAGACTTTTAATGATACAATTGCAAAGTGAACAATAGACTAAATGAATAAATACATTGTCATGTTTACACACACACAAAATAGCACTGTCCAAATGTTGTCGCATTGAATGACGGCAGATACCAGTTTATCACTTTATCATCTCATTTTCAGTTTTTTTTAATCATCGGTAATGATCATGCTTTCACATTTAGGATGACCATACGTATGTTTCATAAATGAGGCCCCAGAGCTTTACACGTTGGCACTAAAGGAGAGCTGAAAGAATTATGATCTAAACAAAAGGATTAGTAAGTTCAAGATCAATGGCTGCCCTGCCATACTCTGTAGAATAAAGTTTACTCTATAATTTATTTGTACACCTCAACATCAAACAATTATGGGTACACATTTGAGTATGTGTGAATTTCTTTTTCCACTGGCTAGTTTGCAAGCAGGTTCTATACTTGACATGGTCATATGGTCAGTATTTGCTACAGTGGCTGACAAATTCCCATGGGGAAAAAGGGCAGAAAGAACATCAGACTCCTCAGTATAGAGAAGCGGTTTCAGAATTATCTAGTTGTTAACCATGAAAACAAAGACAAAGCATCCCCAGGCCATAAGCACAAGACACAGCTCATAGAAGTCTCAAAACAAGACTCCTCACTGTAATCTTTGTTGACTTCTGCAGTCCCTATTTTAAAGGCAATAAACCAGGCCTGAGTTGCTGAGAACACTGTGTTGGATTAGTTTGGTGTGTTATACTTCCCTCATAATACTTTCTCTAAACTATTAACTAAATAACGACTGCGGTTTCAAACACAGCCCCATTCCTCGCAGCACTCAATGTTCCTCAATGGAGCACTGTGTGTGTTAGCCGCTTGCTAATGCTAACTTTAGCATAGCATCCAGACTAGACAAACAATGTGCTCTCTGCTTTCAGCGCTACATATCCAAGAAAGAGGGTGATGCTGAGGATGTGGTCAGACTGGGAAGGAAGAGAAAAAATTAGAGCAAAAAGTCCCTCTCTTCTCTATTTTCACAGCACCCATCAAGAAACACAGAGTGGTCCTTTTTGCAGGTGGTAAATTTAGAGGCTAGCATATTAAATTTAGCCTGTGATTAGTGCCTGTAAGGCAGGGCAGGGTGTAACTCTGCCAGGAGAGACTCGCTCACTTTGCAGTGGCACAGAAAGTCCCAAATGACTACATGAGTTTGCCAGAGTTTTAAAAAAATCCAAAGGATTTGGTGAGGAACAGGCTGTCACTAAGCATTTAACAGCCCTCAAACCAACACCCTTGAAAATTATGCTTTCTGCCATAAATGCAGCCGTTTACATAATCTGAGCTCATTCCTGAAATGGGAAAAGAGCATTATGAATGTCTGCTGAACACCTTCAGCATCGTTGAACCTTCATGTTTGGAAATTTTCGTTTGTTTGTTTTCGTCGTGTTGTCATCAGAAGATAACACCATGGTACTTTTTCATATACCAAATTACTCAACAGTACTTCAAAAAATACCACAGAATTACCATGGTACATGTCCTAAAAAAACATAGCACTACGATGGTACATGTCCAAATGCCATGGCATTACCATGTTACCATATCCTAACAAACATGAAAAACTGGATTACACATAATAGTTGTCAAATATAATCTATAAATGTTTTCTTTTCTCTTTTTTTTTCTTCTTTTTTTTTTTTAAATAAAAACCTGCTTTAACCAGCCTAAGCTGGTTTTAGCTGGTTTAGGCTGGTGTGTCAGCCTGGCAAAGCTGGTCTTGAATTGGTCAATTTGGTCTCCCAGTCTGACCAGCAGAAAAGTGCCTAAAACCTGGGAGACCAACTAAAACCAGCAAACCGGCTTAGGCTGGTTTCAGATGGCTTTTCTTCAGTAGGGCAGGCTCGGGAGCAGCTGTGAAACTGCTAGCTGTGGCTAAGAGCTCATATTCTGTCTGTAGATTCAATGAAAGGTATATTATTCTCAAAGCTAAAGTCTTAAAAGCAGATGACATCATCTGACATATACCGCTACACAGTTGACATAATATGAGCCTGTATACAGAGCATACAGTGTGCAGGGTGGAAGAAATTTTAAGATGGTTGTTTTGAGTATTCATTCAGGTCATTCAAGTGGAAAAATAGAGTGAAAGAAATGTTAAAATTAACAAAATGACTTCCTTTCAGCGACAACCGAGGCGTGTTCTGAAAGAATTTAATTGCAGTTCAAATAAATGGCTTCAAAATGGGTGCTATTCTGCCAGAAAACTGAACACTATAATTAAGCTATTGAGCTCAATATAAATAATCAAGAGGCATGGTGGAAGATTTCTCATTCACAATAACAACCTAGAGATACACACCTTTGGTCACTGATCATCAAACACCAAAATTCTGCAAAATGTATCAGTTTTACATAATTATGCATGGCCTAACATCTGCCTGGAACTTAAAAATCTACCATTGCAATTCTGAACATCTGATATTAAACATGAGCATGATTTTGTTGGCCTTAATTCAAATTTTTGTGTAAAGCCAAGAACATCAAAAGTATAGAGTTTTATAACTATGTTGTTTACAGTGTTCAGGGAATCTCAATGACTAGTGCACACAATTATGACAAGGGAAGCATAGCTGCATGCTTCATAATGAATAAAAGCACAACATTATCAAGTAAAACCAACCACACTTTATAACATAACTGGACATCAATCCTACAAACAAAATATATACGCAGTGATGGCATTTGTGTTCCAACAATATATAAAGGGAAAATAATCTTAGAGGTATCTATACAAGTTTTACAGAGGACTTCTTGGTCCATTTCCGGTTGTTGTATATAGAACCATGTTAGCTAAAATATAGCTTTGAGCAAATACCATATGCACAGGCAAGGGAAGAGATACTTGACACTAACATAAACTTCGGGTGACTCGTGCTGGGAAAATGGGGGATAAACTGACATCCTATGAATAAGGTCCAAAAAAAAAAAAAAAAAACATACAGACAACCAATCTGTTTATATGCATGTACTTGAGTCTATAAGTCATTGTGTGGTACGCAAACAACAATTAAAGTGCCCTATGTCATTTTAGACTGTCAATGATAAAAATGGAAAATAGTCAAATAGATTGTTTAAAACAAGAATTATGTTGGGATATGACACTGCAGGAGGGCCCAGTTTTAAATAATCTGTCCTTTCTATCATATGGCACATGGTGCACTGTGCCTGTGTTCCCACTCTAGGGCCACTGGGTAAAAGGAAAAAGTAGCTTTTTGCATATAGTAGCTCCTTCCTCCTCACGCAATTAATTCATGCCTTTCACTTCTGTCTGCCTTGATTTTAAAAATGAAACATGCTTAGTTCTGAGAAGTGCATGTATAACTGTGATTCAGTCCATATACACAAGGCTTAACAAGTGCTGTCTCAGGGAACTTGACACTTGTTGGAGGGTACTGTAAAGTATCTTGAAGGTATTGCTGATAAATTAGCCATTATTTAGCAAATATAGTTAACGTGTCTAGATGTTTAACATTAAGTTTTAGAGAGTAGCAGATATTCGGGTATCAAGAGTTCCAAGATTATTTGATGAATATATTTTAATCACCGGACTAAGCTAATATAGATTTCATCCATTTGCCTCACAAATGAGGCTAATTAATGTAACAACACTCAGTTTTACTGCTCAAAGTAGTGTAAAACACTAGAAGATAGAATGCAGGAGGCATGCTAGTGAAGATCTACTGGATATAAGGTCATTTGAAAAAGAGCAGAGAGAATAAGACCATCTCATTCCCAGCATGCTCAACTCTTCAGCACATAAGCTAGCTTGACAGAATGTACTGCATTGAAACATATGTATGGATTCCACGTGTAGTATTAGCAGGAAAAAACTGCCAGAAGTTCATAACATCCCCTTTTGCCTTGTGTCTAAAGCCAGCAGTATGATTGATAATATGAGACACAGACTCCTCTGGCGGTAAAGCTCTTGCCCACACTTCTGCCTCTCTCGGCACAGACCCAGACCTCATTTGACCTTGAATGGTGGCTCTCTCTCTAGCCAGCGCACACGGACTTTCTGTTTGTAGTGATACTCCTTGAGGAAGTCCTGCATGGTTGGAGGCAGTGGCAAGGCACCAATGCCATCGTAGGTGGTGCGTCTGCAGATGGCGGCTCGCGCCAGGTGCTGAAGGCTGAAAGGGAAAGTCCGGTGTAAGGGAGCAGTGAGCAGGGGCTCAAAGAACATACAGGCACTGGGGTCTTTATAGTGCTCAAGCAGGCCTGTTACCGTGGAGGAGTGGAAGACACAGGGGTCATGCGCATCAAAACTAAAGTTGTGATTCCATTGTTCAATGCGTGCATGCAGCGACCGATTGTAGCGCCGAAAACTAACGGAGAACAAGTAGTCCTCCTGTGCAGAGTCACGTAGCAGGAAGGTACCTTCTGGTCGTCCGTCCAGCAGTGCCTCTGCTTGGTACCGGTCCATCACCCCCCAATAGCAAGGAAGTGCAGTTATGGCCTGTAGGTCAGGAACCAAACAATGGATATAGTCAATCTGTGTGTGGACCTTCCAGGGCCCTGGCTGTCTGGAGGAGTGTGTGTCTCCAGAGGCATGCCTCTGCTTGGGCCTTCGTGTCTGTAAGCAAAGGGTAGTTGAGTCCTCCTCAGAGTCACAGTCAACAGTGTGAGATGGCACTGCCAAACTCGCTGCAACTTGTGCTGCAATTCCCGATAACCCCCCAGAAATGGAGGAGACTGTTCCCAGGCTCCTGCCCTCCACAAGTCCTTCCCCAACAACAGGAGCCATCTTTGGTCCCAGTTTATAGAGGGAAGAGGTCTGTGAAGTTGCCTCCAGTGTATGGATCTGTGCATTTGGAGGGGGATCCACTCCTTCCTCTATGCTAAGTCTACGTCGTTCACGCAGTCTCTCCTCCTCGTCCTCAGGGGAAGAATGTGCTGATTCAAATGCATCCAAAAGAGCAGTTGAGGAATGAGGGCTGACTGGTGCTGTATGTTGCTTAATTAAGTGCCACTTGTTGGCCAGATCCGAACCCGGTGGGAAAGGGCACGTTTCAAGCATCAGTTCCGTCAGGTGGATCTTACGTTTGGAGGACACCTGACCTTTGGCTGACTGAGAGCGGCGGTGCGTGGTGAGAGGAAGGCACAAGCCTACGGTGTCTCGAAGTCGCTGCCGCAGAGAACGGGTGCTAAGGCTGCGCCCACTACTGCCAGCTCCTACAGAATCATTAATCTCTTGGATGGAGCTAACTCCATAACGGCGCTCCCTCCTGGCTGTACTTCCTCTTGAGCGTCCCATTCGCCTGTCAGCCTCAAGTGAACTTTGTGTTTTAGTTGAGCAAGAATGTTTCTTTTTACCTCCCCAGGGAGCATGACGTGAGTAGGAGTCCCTACGCACAAGGGGGCCCCTCCTTGCATCATCGCTCTCTTTGTCAATGGAGATTTCTACTATCTGGGGAATATCTGCCACACAGTTATGGCCTCTGCGTCTTCCAGTAACCAGTGGGAGTGGTGACAAAGTCCGTGAGGGTGTGGAAGACCTAGTTTCATAGGGTTCTGCATGTGCTCCCCTGCCCAAGTCCACCACACAGTGAACACAATCTAAGTCCTGGCTACACAGATTGGACTCTGTGCCATCCTTGTGGAAGAGGGCTTGGCATCTACTCCTGAGGTTACCCCACATCTTGCCCACTTTCTCCATAGATTGGAGACAACCTATCAGGGAAACAAAAAAATAACAATGAAAATCTTTTCGCTGTTCATACATAAAAGCAGCGACAGTGTGTAAACTACAGACAACAACAACAACAACAACAACAACAACAACAAAAAAAATGGACAAAAGAAATATGTGACATTTTTGTGCGCACTGGATGGGAGATGGTCTATAAAGGTACATTCCTAGGGCACTGAAATGAAAGCATGATACATCAGAATAGTATTTAAAACTGTAAGCTGAGGTTATCTGATAAGATTGTAGTTTTAAACAAATGGTGTATGATACATATTAGACAGATAAAACAGCACTAAAACGTGTTAAGTGTGTGAGCACAAATAATGTGTGCATAATGTTATACACAAAGAGCATGTGTATAGTGGCTGGGTGCTGGAGTGGTACAGTTAGCACAGAGTTGCCAGGCAGACATGCATTGACACAAGGCCATAGCTATAAATGAACTGAGGGATCTGCTCACAGCTGATCTGCTGGTATGTACTGTATTACTGAGCCAGTCTGGACCTGACCAAGAACTTTCACTGTCATGGTAGCAGACAGACAGACAGACAGACAGACACACACAGACACAGACAGAAACACATAGACATACACACACAGACAGACACACACTGACAGACTAGAGAGAGGTAAAGACAAGACAGTGTATAGATAGGGGAAACACTGACAGAGAACATGTAGGCAGACAAAAAAACGGCCTGTCTGAGAGGCGGTTACTGTTCCCTTTTTGTCATAAAGAAAAAGTGCTGACCTTGCTTAAAACACTGTGGTTGTGCTGCACAAATTATGCTAAATTGAGGCCACCGGCAGACCATGCAGATCTCCACATTATAAGAGGAGACCAAACGTATCATCTTCACAGAGGAAAATATATGGTTGACTAGTCTAATGCCAAGATAATACATATGAAATTAAAATGAAAACTTAATATTTGAACAGACCTTGCAATAAACCTCAGAGAAACTCCAAAATAATCTGAAAAGACTGAATACTATGGGATTTCGTAATTCTCATATCCAACACTAGAAGCTACATTTATCTCTGTGTATATACTAGTAGTCAACTGATACTGGATTTTTTGAATGCCAATGCAGATATCTTAAGAGAGTAGGGTGTCCAATGGCCAATATATATATACTTATTTTACTTATTTATAAAATTATTTGAAAAATAATTTTAAAAATCTGTAAAAAACAGACTTATTCTTCGGGTGTCAACGTCTTGATTTTGTAATAGTACAGTATTTTTGACAAATAAAGACATCGCAAAAAATATTAATAAAAAGGAAGTAAACCTAAGTAGGTTTGTGCGCACTGGGTATCATATTTCTTTAAATAAAGAAACAAATTTTACATACAGCACACAGTGAAAACGACAGGAATATGACATAGTAGGAAACTGGACATGGTGCAGCATAGTTTGAAATCAAGGTTTAATGTTTGTCTATGGTGCGTGTCCAGTAACAGCTGAGCTCTCCTGTCCGCATTCAAATCGCACGGACCGTTATGCACAGAACACACGTTTTTATGCAGTCTACAAATGCACAATTCAGAAGATTTCACGGCTGGAATCTGCAAGGTTTGTAAAATTAAAGGTTTACTATTACATTCAAAGATTTGTTTAAATTGTATAAATGTGTATTTGCTAAATGTCAACGATAAATGAGAAAGTATTGTAGTGTTTGTCTTTCTATTACTAATAATATAAAAAACAAACGCTATAAAAAATACATTTGTAGGCTATACCGCCTACTTTGTGTTACAGTTCTATAACACGTTAGATAGAAGATGAGGGTGTTCGCAGCGCTGTCAAGATAAAAGTCCCGCTTTAACAAATCAGCCAAATGAAAAAACTTATCGGTTAATGCCGATATTTAAAAACGGCCAAATATCGGCCTTGGTCATATATTGATTGACCACTAGTATATACTGTGCATTTCTTTACTAGGGCGCACAAATAAAACCACAAAGATGAGCAGTGAAAATATACTCCTATCATTTTGCTCTGAGAGCATCATGAGTCATGACAGTACAGCTCTGTCTTAAATGGCGCACTTGATGTGGACTTGCAGTCTCGTGGCCTTCGTTCTCTCATGCACACGTGAAGTCCAAGGGACTTCATGGTGTCCCGTTTGTCATCTACTGATTCAGAAGGGTGCTCGCAAACTGCGGTCGACCGATAAGAGAAACATTTTAATTGATAAATATTATAGACAATATTTACTCAGTATTCACCAAAAAAAAACTGAAGACAGAAAAATGTGCAACCCATAAACAAAGCCATTGGAGTATTACAAGAAACAACACTCAATGATCTCATAGGAATCTCAAATTTGGGACAAGGCCTATGTCAGTTAACTGGCTGAACTTAATATTCCTTATTAGGTTCTGGGACAGAAGTCAGTAGAAGTATCAAACAGTATTTAACATGGTGTAAACATTCTGTTCAATCACATTTGCAGTACACAACTAAAAATTGGTTGGAGTATGCAAAAATATCCATGTTTTTTATTTTATGACATTGCATTCTGAACTAATGCATTACAAACTTACTAACTTAACTGCATTACATAAGCTGAATTGCTTTAATGTTAAATAAACCATATATTGATTTCATTATTCAAAACGCCCACCAAGCAGATCCTGAAAGTCTAAATAGCACTCTCACTGTGCACTGTACAACTGCAAAAGTACAACTGCTCTTAGTTTAAAGGGCATTACCAGAGTCCAGTTTGGCACCAGGTGTTGTTTTCATATTTAAGAGGTGGTGCTGCTTCCTTTTACTACAGGACGTAACTTCAAACAATACCACCCTACCCACAATTAAGAATGACCAAACTACCAGGACCAATGCACAAGCAATCACACAGCCTACAAAATAGTTTTTCAAATGCATCATCTTCAAAACATATTTAATTCTTCACATAATAATTTAATAAAGACACCAGATCTCTAACATTATCTGTCAACATTCAAAATGAAATCATATTATGGGCAAATTACTAATGTATCTAAACTGTTTGGTACATGTTACTATGTAAAACGTGAAAAATATGCCAGCGAAGAGCAGTAGGATGTTGCAGAGAGAGTTATATAAGAGTGAAGAAACACTTACACACTGAGATAGGGCCATCTAATGATCCAGCGCTACAAACATCAATGTTCTAAGCAATTCCAACTATCCAGCTTCACTGCAGCAACAATTATAAACGTTTTAAATAACGACTTTATTCCACTATTCATTTCCTTCTCTCTGGTCTCGAGCTATTTCACGTAGTGTAACTGCGTAGCGCGTCTGTGTTGTACGTCACACGTAGGCTCACTATTGGCCGACGCTGGTCATGTGTGATGCGTGTGACGTACAACACAGACATGCTACGCAGTTACACTACGTGAAATAGCTCGAGACCAGAGAGAAGGAAATGAATAGTGGAATAAAGTCGTTATTTTTGTTTACTTTTTGCGAACAAAAAGTATTCTTCGTCGCTTGATAAACTTAAGATCGAGCCACTGATGTCACATGGACTACTTTGATGATGTCTGTATTGCCTTTCTGGACGTGAACAGTATGCCGTCCATTGACTTTCAATGGAGGAACAGAAAGCTCTCGAACAAAATCTAAAATATCTTAAACTGTGTTCCGAAGATGAACGGAGGTCTTACGGGCTTGGAACGACATGAGAGTGAGTCATTAATGACATAATTTTCATTTTTGGGTGATCTAACCCTTTAAGGGTGCATGAGCTGAGAAGTTGATCTTTGGCAAACACACATTAAATCAACAATTTCACATTTACTGTTCCTGATCGCTAGCCAAAAAATAACATTGCACCCGCAGAGTAATGTTCACATAACACTCCAAATACGATGTGATGAGACATGGGCTCTTTTATTTCACACGCTCTGCCCTTTCAGCCTCCAGGTACATCTCTAATGAACTGCAGTATCAGACGCATCGGCTTTGTCTTTTTCCACGCCAGTTGGCATAAATTTTTCCTTGACTATGCAAATCACTTTCACAAAAACAAACAGCTCTGAATGAAGGCCACATAATAAAATGAAGTGTGTTGTAATGTCTTACTGATGACAAAACAGAAAATGTCGCTCACTGAAGCTTTTATTCAGGATTACAGCGAGATCAAAACAATAACAAAAGCAGCGTTTTCCATGTGTTGTTCCATATCTGGGAATCTGCCGCATTAACCCATTAAACGCAGAAGCAAAGGAAAGAACAGCAAATCATAACTATCATCAGAACTATTCACAGTTTGACTGCAGTGCTACAGTATAAATGCTCAGTACATATCAAATAATCTGTATCGGACAAAGCAATAGTGACACATGGTAAAAATACTGTTACTCACACTCAAGTGTTGCAACATTGCTGTCGGATCTAATATAGTCATCACTGCATCATTTTTTTTTCTTGTTTATTCTTGTTCCCAGATCTGGAACTTTGTTAAAATAAAGTTCATCCACACTTTTTCTTAATGTTAGGATCACAAGGATGGCAATGCAAAGACAGCGTTTTCCCACAACTTGGCACTGGAAAACTTGTAATCCTCAGAGGCATCTCTATCGTTCTGTTGCTGGAGTAATCCTGTGTTTGTGCCCATCTCATATCTACTACATTGTAAACCCTAAAGCTCAAATTAATTAATTGGTCTGAGTAGAACAAACTTAAATTAAACTAATTTGTTGTCAAATTAACTTTTATGAGTATTTAGCACTTTCTTTTTCTTTCAAGTTCACAGAACTGATATATTATTTTAAGTAAACAACTGTTTCATTGTTTTGAGTTTTATATGTTTTGAGTTTTATAAAATTATTTCTTTTAATTTAGACGAACTTAAGTTTAACTGAAACTGGGCTGGGATTTCTATTTCCCAGCATGCTTTGCCCACGGCACTCGAAAGGGAGAGTGTAAATGCTAAAAATAAGTGTAATATAATGTTTTTGTATGTGTGCAAGATCAATGTTAAGTAGGACATTTAGTAGTGATTAATGTTTTGTTATGCTAATTTAGACAAATTTCTGTTAGGAGTTACCATCCTGGTGACAAGTGGTGCATGCGGCTTGGTCTGAGAACAAGCGTGTTAAAAGCTTTAAACTATGGCACTCATAGACCAAATGCTGTACCATGTGACTTAACATGTTATCAAGTTAGCATTTGTTGAACTAACTTGATATTGCTAATTACATATATACAAATGTAAATGTTCACATTAAGGTTACATGAAAATTTTAAGTTAAACGTACTGATTAGTATACTCAAATGTCCCAAGATAAGAACAAGTCAAATTTATGAATACAAAATAAAAATATGCCAGTTCTGCTTAGTTACACTTTGACTTTCTTAAAGGGATACTCTACCGTTTTTTCATATTAAACTATGTTATTCCCTTAACTAAGACGAGTTGATACATACCCCAGTATATTCAATGGTATCTAGCAGCAATGAATTTAGAAGTGACCAAACACATCAACGTTTTCCCTATTTAAAAACAGTTACACGAGTAGTTATACGAGGGTTAAAAAGGATAACTATAATGTATGGCGGAATAGCACTTTTGGAAGTACTTCGACTGGCGCTATACCGCAGTAAAAAGTCACGCCTGATCCTCTTCCTCTCACTTCTGTCAATAGTGGGAAGAGGATCAGGCGTGACTTTTTACTGCGCCAGTCGGAGTACTCCCAAAAGTGCTATTCCGCCATACATTATAGTTATCCTTTTTAACCCGCTTAGAAAAGTGCCACGTTTTATTTTGTGTCACCATACTTGGTCGTATAACTACTCGTGTAACTGTTTTTAAATAGGGAAAACGTTGATGTGTTTGGTCACTTCTAAATTCATTGCTGCTAGATACCATTGAATATACTGGGGTAAGCTAAGTGCTTTCAAAGTGTCACCGCGCGCTAGAGCGATTAAGTGCACGCACTGAGATGAGAGAGGTATGTATCAACTCGTCTTAGTTAACGGAATAACATAGTTTAATATGAAAAAACGGTAGAGTATCCCTTTAACTTAAAAATTGAGGTAACCGACTGCCTTCATTTTTTTGAGTTTTGCCAACTTATTGTAGTGTACTACATGACATGCGTGAATCGGTGGGCGGGGCTAAAGAGACAAGGATGTAGAAATAGGCGTTAATTGTCTTCTACAGAGGAGGTGTTTCGTCACACTATTATGTCATGATGTGACAATCCAAAACGAGTCGTTTGGACAGCTTGGTTTCAATAAAACTGTTTTTGGACAAACAAGGAAGTTTTAAATTACAGTATATCTCTTATATTACAAAAGATCAAGGAAAAATTTATTTCTCAATTCATGACCCCTTTACGAACACCAGACAGGAACACAACTGTTGTGATCTTCTTTCTGCTAATAAATGAGTGCAAAGATGATGCATAATCAGAACAGTTTGATAACCCTCACTTCTGTGACTGTGCATGCCGTTCTGAAGTTCTCTTCAGAAGCCTTTTCTCCAGACTCCTAATTAGACAGTCAAATAGAGACAGTCTGTCTTCTCTCATAAACTATTCTGATCCAACTCTCTCTCCAATGAGAAGACGCAGAAAAGCATGAGAGTTCCCCAAAATTAACAAGGCCACAGCTCAAGAATATGACATTATCAGACCAGCAGTTCAGGACATGAAACTCCTCTCGTCTAGTTCTCCTGCGTAAAGGCACTTCAATTTGTTGGTGTGGGTCATGAATGCATGGGTGAAGTGCCAGTGTGAATGAGTGTTATGAGCTCAGCAGCTCATCTATCCCTACCCGGTGTCCTAATAAGCTGGGCTCTTCTCTGATCAGATATCAAAGGCTACGTTCACTCTGTCAGTCAAACTCCGATTGGAATCTGATCTAAAATTATTGACTGTCCACATTGTGTTCAGATCTGATTTGTGCGTCCATGCCGCTCTTACATTTTCCACAATATCTGCATAAGTTTCTACGGCAATGATCGGATTTCAATCGGATAAGCACAAAAAAATTATTTTGACTGATATCCTGAACATAGCCAAAGAAGATGCTAAAGTATTACAAAGAAGTGACCCAAATTAAGTTTATTGATTATACAGGGTGGGCCATTTATATGGATACACCGTAATAACAAGGGAATGGTTGGTGATATTAAAGTCCTGTTTGTGGCACATTAGTATATGTGAGGGGGCAAAATACTAATGTGCCACAAACAGGACTTTAATATCACCAACCATTCCCATGTTATTACGGTGTATCCAAATAAATGGCCCACCCTGTATATGCTAATGCTATTTCGAAAATAAAACCTACTACATGGATGGGTTGAATGTATTGCAATGTGTGGGAAGAGTGAAGAAGTGTGTCGAGCAAGACTGAGAAAAAGAGGAAAAAGGGTGTTAAACTACAGACATGACAACACACAAAGAAACATTCTAATCAGAGAAAATGTAGAACAGAAATCTATAAGGACCTGAAGATACAGCTGAGCTGTGTGTTTCACTCTAAAGAGAAAAAACTGGACAAATAACGTTACGACTGTTAAGGAGCCCCATATTAAACCCAGAAAATATCCTCTGCAATTTTCTCTCAGTTCGACACGCCTATTCTCATGGGGTCCAGATGAGTGGCCTGGCTTTTGGACAACATTAAAGGGCGGAAGTGCGTTTTCTTTTGAGAGGAGAATTTGTTTTTAAAGGAATAGTTATTTGCAGACCATTACGTACAGAGACAAACACTCAGATTGGTTTATTGCAACAGAAAACCCTGATTAACCTTATTAACAAATGAAATAATTTAACAAATGACAGTTGATTCTGAGTGCCACACAATAAAGCAAAAGAGAAATGAATACACAGATCAACCACTCTTCTTAAAATATAAGGGGAAGTACGTGGAATATTTGTCCTTAAAAAAAATATCTGCCACAATGTCCATCTAAAACAAATGCAAAAAGATGATTAAAAATGTGGGGGAAAGTTAAAGAAATGGTGACCAGTCACAAGCCATTAAATACTTTTCCTTATAGAGTCCTATACATTTCCACCTAACATATTGAAGGTGGACACGTTATAACTACCCATAACTAGGACTCAAGTGATATCAGTAAGCTACAAACTAGATGCTGCTGAGAATGATAAGAAACTGAACCACCTGACTGCTCTGAAGTAGATCCGTCACTAGCTCTTAAAGGGATAGTTCACACAGAAACGAAAATTCTGTCATTAATTACTCGCACTCATGTCTTTCCAAACCCATAAGACTTTCGTTCATCTTCGGAACACAAATGACGATCTTTTTGATGAAATCTGTGAGCTTTCTGTTCCTCCATAGACAGCTACGCAACTACCACTTTAATGCAACAGAAAGTTCATAAAGAGATCGTAAAACTAATCCATATGAATAGAGCAGTTTGGTAAAAAAAAAAATTTTGAAGAGACACAAGGCTTTTATTCACATAAACATTCATCAATGCACACATCAGTTGTGGTAAACAGAAGCTCAAGCATGTTCGCTTGACACGTGAGAACCAATGAGGTTCACTCTCATGCATTATGCAGTTTGAGATTCCGAAAAACCAATGAGGTTTGTTCTCGCTCATCATGCCGGTTCGGTTGAGCTTCTGTTTATGGTCACTGATCAATGTTTACATGTGAATAAAAGCCTAAATCCAATCTGTTCATCATAAAAAGCAGTTGATTATCTTCAGAAAGTTTGGACTAAACCGCTCAATCCATATAGATTGGTTTTACAATTTCTTTATAAACTTTTTGAAGCGACAAAGTGGTAGTTGCGTAGCTGTCTATGGAGGGACAGAAAACTCTCAGATTTCGTCAAAAAGATCTTCATTTGTGTTTCGAAGATGAACAAAAGATTTGGAACGACATGAGGGTGAATAGATAATGATAGAATTTTTGGGTGAACTAACACTTTAAATTGTCATGGTGGAGAAAAATTGCAAATGTTGTAAAAGGTATAGTATAGATTGCCCTCAGTGCGTAACAAAATATCGTTGCTCACTTTATTCGACGCATAAGTATCTATAACACTCAGCATCACTTTGGTGAATTAAATCTCTTTTAGAGTATTTTTAGTGGTGCCCAGGTATCGAGTGAATGAGCTGAGCAACGTGGAGAGGGAGCGCACAGGAGAGAGAGAGAGAGAGAGAGAGAGAGAGAGAGAGAGAGAGAGAGAGAGAGAGAGAGGGGGAGAGAGAGAGAGAGAGAGAGAGAGAGAGAGGATGTTGGAATGTTACATTGTAACATTCGTAGAGGGGAAACATGCTAAACCAGCGGTGACATCACACGCGTTCCGTTACATTAAATCGCGCATAAAAATAAAGCGTGTTAAAATGCGCAAAGCATTGCAATCCAGAGAACGCAAATTGGCGTACTTACCTCTTTAATTTGTGAATATTACTACGCAGCCTTCTTTTGTCTACAAAAGAAGGCTGTTAAAGCTGTTAGACTCGCTACTGTCCCATATAGCCTACGCTCAGCCCTGGCGAATAAAACACGAGCGAAGAAGCAGAAGTGCTCATTCCCGAGGTTTGCTTTTATAAAGCAGGAGAACAACCGAATCCCGCATCATTTTGGTCGGTTGGAACGGCAGCATAATCCAAGGCCAATCTCCGATCCACTGAGCCCATACTTCTGCTTGACAAGCCGAGCAAACGCGTGAAGAACAGGCCGACAGCGCGAGCTTGCAGGCGAGCTGAGACTGTAGTGAGACGCAGGGCGAGAACGCACTTCCGACGGATGGGGGAGTGACGAGCGTGGGGGCCAACCAATGAGAGTGCAGTTCGAGAGAGCGTCGCCTCGGTTGCCACCCTGAAAACGTGGAGACCCGAGATAATGCATGAGTGCCAAGGGATGAATGATTAATGATTATAGTCAATCAGACAAAGTAGCCATCTGTTGCCTTTAACCGCACAGTGTGTGTGTATTGCTTATCAATAGGAGAGTGATTCATGCCGTCATTAATTCTTAAAAGGAAACGTTGACAATATCACAAAAAATAATGAATGTAGCCTAATGAATTATAAATGTGATATAGGCCTATGTACAGATATTTAAATAGGCTAATAATAATAATAAAATATACAAATAGTTTAGCGATATAAAATAAAATCTATCTATCTATATATCTATAGAAAAGAGTGTTTTCTGTTTAGAATCTGTTTAGAATATTGTATAATGTTATAATAGAGTCAGAATATTTTTTACTGTGCATCATTTTCAATTAAGCAGTAATTTTGTGAAATTAATTTTGTCAAAAAGTGCAAGAAAAAAAATCATTTTCTTTTGGTTATTTAGGAAACATAAAATGCTAAGTGTATAAAATACCACGATAATGAGGTTAAAACGATAATTGCTATTTTATTACAAAAATATTTCAAATGTAATTTACACCACATGCTGTTTAAAATTATACAATTAATTTGAGATACGGTGGAAAGGAAAGTGTGGTGGACATGATATTTTAGGGAAATGTCAAAATGATAAATGTATATCCACTGTTTGACATTGTTCAATATACTAGTCATATTGCAAAAACATGTTTTAAGGAACACTAAAAGTCCACAGGACCAAAAATGCTCAGCCATAAATGTAGGCCTATACGCTTTATTAGACAAGATGTGTTTTGATTCACATATGGGGCATGTTATGATTATTTATTTTTATTTTTATTTTTTTACATATACAAATCCAAACTGATGCACAAAATTGAATGTGCCATGTTACATATGATTCTTGTCATGGGGCTTAAGTTTGTTCAGAACGGCCTCTCATGCGTCTATTTATGTCCAAACAAAGAAGCATTGTCCACAGAGGTCTGATGTCTACTGGCAGTTGCCGACAGTGATTTCTGATGCACTAAGTATATGAACATCGACGCTGGCATTTCGGGGGTGGAATGAAGTAAGCTTTAAGACCCTCAAAGAGCCCTAAATGGCCGCTTCTATTCTTGCAACACAGAGCCTATACACACTCATAAACCCTGCACTATCAATGTCTCAAAGGGGCATTCATTTTCTTCCTACTGGTGATGTCATCATTTGGACTCACACCACATGCTAGACTCGTGTGAGGCCATACAGTGTGAGCTAGAACATCTTTGACTAATGTCACTGCAGGATGAGAATCAGCCTCAGGGAAAAGTCCTGATGTCCAAACAACATCACCATTCATCCTCCAGCAGACATCACTCATCTAATTTTTGTGTCTGAGACAAAAAGGACACAGTTCCAAATGAATTGCATTCAATGGAGTTTTCGAAAGTTTAGACATTCTTTACCATTTAAGTATATAAAAAAAAGAATTTTGCTCTTAATTGATTCTAAGACTTATTTGTTACATTTGTATAGCGCTTTTCTGGGTACTCAAAACGCTTTACATAATGGAAGGGGGGAATCTTCTCAACCACAATTTATAGAAATAAATTGATACATTTCTTGTTCAATTAGTGTTAAGATATGCCTCAGGTGCTTTTGTTCATAAAGTGATATTCAAATCAATAACTGATATTTGAGACAGCTTTTCTACAAAAACTGAGGACAGTGGCCTTTTCGGTCACTGTAAATCTATAATGGTGTGTGTACTGAGCAAATATACACGAGTGTGGTGCAATCATGAGCAAAAATAAAGGGATGCAAACACAAAGCTATTAGATAAAGTAGATGAATAAAAGTATTTGTAATAAAGCATGTTGCAATTTTTAAGTGGTCATTTTATAGATTTGATCTAATCGTCTTGTCACTAGCCTACATAAAGATATAATATTTTCCTTATCTTTTTACATTAGGCCTGTATATGATTTTGAAGATTTGAGATTGAGAGAAGTATAAATGCCCATATATTGTTCACTTGTATTAACGAACAAATCAAACAATCTACTCAAAAGATGCTTACAGTTTGAAAGGCAAAGCAATATGATGCGGGGACCTTTACGGTCTTGTATAAGGACACTGCCACCTACTGGACTGATTTAAAGAGATAGTCCTCCAAAAATGAGAATTCTGTCATCATTTACACCCTCAAGTTGTTCTAAACCTGTATGAGTTTCTTTCTTCTGCTGAAAACAAAAAGAAAGATATTTTGAAAAATGTTGGTAACCAAACATTTTGATGTGTCCCATTGACTTCCATAGTATTTTTTTCCATACTTTTTTTCCCCCAATGGGGCCCATCAACTGGTCAGTTACCCATATTCTTCAAAATATCTTCTTTTGTGTTCAGCAGAAGCAAAAAAAAAAAAAAAAAAGAAAAAAAAAAAGAAAAGAAAAATAAAGAAATTCATACAGGTTTGGACCAACCTGGGGGTGAGTGAATGATGACAGAATTTTCATTTTTGGGCAAACTATCCCACTAATCTTAAACGTTATGATAAAAGTAAAAGTTGTTTAAATGATAAACAGACAGAGCACCTCAGTCACCTCAATTTTTCAATCACCAGGATCACGGATTCCTAAATCAAATGTTCTGCACTATTGGGCAGCTCAAGACAACAGAGAGAACAAACAGGACAGCTTTTGTTAAACACAAGAAAAGTATAGGCTATTATGTGCTTTAATATGCGCCATTGATAACAACTCTGACATTTAAATGAACCATGCAACAGTGGTCAGAACACATTACTTATCTTTCATAATCCTTTACCCATATATTTGATCATACAGCATCATCTAAGCCTGCTGCTGTAATGGAAATTCCACCCACGAGATGGCGCTTTGCTTAACTAATGACGATAAACTGTACCTCAAAATATCACATTTTCAACTTCAAAGTTGTCCTCAGTTGTCAAAAGTCTGTCTTCAGACCAAGTATTTTTAATGTTATGTACATATTATACAAAAACATGTCTTCATCTAGTTTAATTTTATTCCCTTGCAATTACACTGTAAACATGTTTTATTCGTATGTCATAACATGTTTGTTTGCATCCATTTAACAATTGTTGCTGCAACATCTCCTGTCATTTTTACTCGACATTAGATGTTCAACTCGATCTTGTTCATCAGTAAAATTAGTGGAAAGGGGGGGGGGGGGGGGAACGGGTTGATTACCAGTGAGGTGCAGCACTGGAATTGTCCCAGTATGCATTTTAAAAATCATTTTGCAAGATGAGAATAACACCCATAAAGACCAATAATGAATCATTCTAGAAATGGCTATCGCTATGGGGGCTGACCATTCTGTTCAAATAATCATTAATGATAAAATTGGTGATCATTGCAAGACTTGAGCGGGGTGCATTATTCACACGTGGTATTCACACACACACTTCATCTTTACAGTCCTGTGGATGATGCTGGACCAGAGAGCGGGTCCAGAAGGGCCGCTTCGGTGCCGCACACACTCAACCCTCTCCGCGCACTAACTGACGTGTTTTGCGCATTTCCTGGACCAGCCTTCAGACACACAGAGTCAGGAGAAAAAGAGGCAGGTCTGCAGGAAACTGAGTACCGACGGTCAAACAAGAATCCTGGGAGAAGCAAGCGAGTACGGAGCCCTTGAAAACACTCGTCCACGTTCTCCAGTCTGGGGGGAATCGAACGACGCTTTGCCGGGATAACTTTCCTCCCAATGCGCGGAGGAGACGCATCCAGCAGCGCTCCAGCCAGACGAGGGAACAGGCTCAACCCGAGGAGATCCAGCATATATTTCTGGCATATTTTGAGGTGTGGAATGCTGGTCGTATCGGTGCTGATACACAGCTCTCCTTTTTCGCTCCAACTTGCATTGACTGCCTACAGGGGTGTTTGGACAGCTTCAAGATCACATGCGGGTTATCCGTAGGTCATAGCAATAGATTCCCGTTCTGTCTGGACCTTCTACACTTTGCATGCAGATCCACGAGGACGACGAAGGGCATTTTACCGTTGTTTCAAAAGGAGAAACAATCCAGAAATCAAACCGGTGGACCGTGACATACACTGGTTGAATAATTAACCAGGCGCTGAAGTGGAATATTCGTACTAAAGCTCTCGAAAGTGGCCATGGTGGTCTTTAACGGTCTGCTGAAGATTAAGATCAGCGAGGCTTTGGACCTGAAGCCCACAGCCTGGTCTCTGAGACACGCCGTCGGCCCCAAGACGCAAACCTTCCTGCTGGACACGTACATCGCACTAAACGTTGATGATTTTCGCGTGGGTCAGACCTCGACCAAGCAGAAGACCAACAGTCCCGTCTGGCACGATGAGTTTGTAACGGAGGTGCACGACGGCCGGAAGATCGAGCTGTCGGTGTTTCATGACGCGCCGATTGGCTACGACGACTTTGTTGCAAACTGCACCATTCAGTTCGAGGAATTGCTGCATAACGGCAGTAAACACTTCGAGGACTGGGTAATGTGTTTTTTTGTTTTCAGGGTGCGACTTATAATCCATTTAATGGTCGCTGTGATTTGGAACACGTTTAAAGAATTGGCCAACCATGGCCATTAACTGCCACCATATTCTAAAAAACAGCAAATAGGTAAAAAACTGGTAGTTGGATTGTTACTAGTCCAAAATGATTTTCATTGACCTACCTTGCTTGCATGTACCAAAACACTGACAACAGTAGGGGGTTAAAAAGATGGGGGTTTTCAGTTAAAAGTAAAATGTCGTAGGGTGAAGTCCTAAGAGTTCATATTGTCTTTTTCATACACGTATGTATCTCGTTTTAGTGTTTGTAGTAAACGTTTCAGTAGCTACAAAAGTTAGGTTACAGGTTGACCAGAGGGCGTTTCACCTGTCTTCAAACAGATGCTAGAAAACATAATTGTTGTTAACCCGATGAGGTAATCTGCTCAAGCTTTCCAATAGCGATCGGTATGGGAGGCTAGAAAAAAACGAGAAGTTCTGTCAGTTTTTTAAATCAATGAATGATTTCATTATACCATAAAAACATCCCCAAAATCTCAGTGTTATGACTGTTAAAGGGATAGTTCACCCACAAATTTAAACTTTCACCATTTACTCACCCTCATGTTCCGAACAAACCTGTGTGCGTTTCTGTCTGCTGTTGAACACAAAAGAAGATATTTTGAAGAACGTTGGTAACCATACAGTTGACGGTATATCCATTGATTTCCATAGGAAAAAAATGACTATGGAACTCAATGGCTACCATCAACTGTTTGATTACATTCTTCAAAATATCTTCTTTTGTGTTCAGCAGAAGAAAGAAACTCGTTTTGTTTGGAACAACTTGAGGGTGAGTAAATGATGACAACATTGTCATTTTTGGGTGAACTATCCCTTTAACTGTTCTGTTCTAGTGGCACTGTAATAGGCTTCTCAACATCATTTTCGGGATTAATCTCAACAGATTAATCCCAAAAATACCTGTAAAATTCCTTTTTTAGACGCCAGTTTATTATTGTGACATAGTGCCATATTTTATTGCCTTGGGTAAACAACCTCAGTGTTCAAAATAAAACCCCCCATCAAAATGAGAACACACATATCTTCCCTTGAACGTTCTCTTCACATCATTCGTGTCATGCGCAGGCGGCAGGTGTGTGTATTACTTTCCTCTTTCTCTGATGCCACCTGCATAATTTCTGCAGCAAGGCCTCAGATAAATGCTCAGATAACCCCGGTTGCATAGAGACGGTGAATGAAAGAGGTTGGCTGCCTGTCATAAATATTTCTGCTGCTGAAAAGAGCCATGCAGCCATCATTAATGCAGACATAATCTGATGCCAAACGGTCCGGCAACTTGCATCTTTCAATCTGTTGAGCCTGGGGCAGTATTTGTAAATCTGATATTTTGTAACATGTAAATGTTCCCACACATAGGCCTGAAGTGTAAAATGTTTTATCAGGTAACTTAACATTTCTAAATTACGTGATAAAAATGTCTTTAAATAAAATGTCCAATTAAACAATTTAATACAGTTTATCTGAGATGACTATATAAGATTATTGCCCTTACATTTAAGCTAAAAATATATGAGCCGGAGCAAAATTTTAGTGATACTTTCATAGAAACACTAACCATCACTAACCATTAACCATCATAAAACAGCCACTAGTTGCCATATAGAATCAGACCAGGAGAGTAGCACCATTATAACTAAAATATACAGCAGCTATTATAACATTTACACCTATTTATGACATTTTACACCATTATTTATTTTCAGTTCAGTCCTAAACCTTGCAATCGGTATTTGATTGTCATTGGCAAACACGATGAGCATATATCGTATATATCCTGGCTGCCCTGAAATGTCTCGAGTTCAGTCGAAACAATGAATTTTACCAGAGTAATAGAATATCAGTGAACAATATACTAAGTAATATAGGGTAACACTTTATTTTAAGTATCTTTGTTACACGTTGCATGTTCTTTCCGAAGTAAAAACATGTTATGTTGCATATGCATATTTACATGCAACTAACCCCAAACCAAACCCTAAACCCTAACCCGGTCACACTTTTTATATTAGGTGTCCTTACCTATGTACTTGCATAAAAAATAAGCACAATGTAGTTATTGTGTTGATGTTGTGTTGCAAAACACTTTTGCTGCCATTGAGGTGGGATACGTGCAAGGTTAGGGACTGGTTTGTGGTATGGGTAAGTGTAAGGGTGGGTTAATGATTAATTTTAATGTTAGTACATAGTTAAAGACACCTAATATAAAGTGGGACCCCTAACCCTAACTGTTAAATGTTTAATTAAACTAACAAAGACATTTAAAAATTAAAGCTGCAAGCAGCATTTATCGGGGTTCAAGCTATTAAGGCCTTTAAGGGGTTTTAAGCACAAAAGCATCAAAAGTTATCAGGTTTTATTTAGCATGTAACCACTGACATAATAGATGGAAAAGACCATTTACAGCCAATACAGGCAATGTACCATAGGAAATATATGGTTTTAAAGCTTTTTAACAGTTATAGCGCCACCTATTGTCCGATCTCCATAAAATTTGGAATGCTTGTTAATGATGTTATGTCACATATGCTCACCGATTTTTGTGAAGTTCTGAGTTTTCATTTAGGATTTATAGGATTTTTAATGTATTTTGCCACGCCCATTTTATAAATGACCCTATTAGAGCCATCCAAATGCAAAATTTCAACTTTTTTTTGATAGTTTTTGATCTAGAGAGTCCAGAGAATTGTCCTAGACTGGTCTGGTTCCGATCGGGCGAAAAACCTAGGACTAGTTCGCAAAAGTAGGTTTTTAACATGTTTGCGAATATTTAATGAACGGTTTGATTGACAGCAATGGTTCTTGAGGCAAAGTTGTTCAGGATGAGGAGATCTATCAAATGATATGCATATTGTGTGGATATTTGTAACACCACGTGATTACAGAGCCTTAAAACTCGTTAGCACCAACTAGTGGCCGATTTCTTTCAAAATTCTTACAGACCTCTAGGGCCTTGAGTCGAACATGCCCATCGAGTTTCGTTCCGATCGGCCTCCGTTAACCTTGTCTAATAGGTGCTCAAATTTCATTGGCCGATGGCGGCCATGTTTTTTGAGATACGCCAATGTCCTCATACACATACATGGCACCTTGGACCAAGACACTGCATACCAATTTTCAAGTCAATCGGACTAACGGTCAGGTGGTTATAGCCTGTTTTATGTTTTTTTCATGTTATAGCGCCACCATGTGGTCAATCGCCGCGGTTTTTTTACTGTGACCTCAGATTGACCTCTTACACATGTGTACCAAGTTTGGTGAAGATACCTCATTTACTTCTGGAGTTATAGCCATTTTAGTAAAATAGGCCCCGCCCACAACGTACGTTTTGGCGGCCCTTAGCGTCCGTGAATCGAAATTTCAACTTTTTTTCGATAGTTTTTGATATTCAGACTCTAGAGAACATTTCTGCACTGATTTGGTTCCGATCGGGCGAAAAACCTAGGACTAGTTCGCAAAAGTATGTTTTTGACAAAATTCAAAATGGCGGAAAATCTATCATGGCGGAAATGAAATCGGAGATATACGTTTTGTTCGTCAGGCGTCTAGTAGTTATGAGCAGTTTTGCGCTTTTGGTTGCTATAGCGCCACCTATGGGCCAATCGGGGTCATACTTTTATAGGTTCTCCCCAAATTGAGGACTACCATTTGGCCAAGTTTCAAGGTTCCAGCTCTTACGGTTTGGTCTGCACAATGCGTTTTAGGGGAAAATAATAATAATAATAATAATAATAAAAATCAGTACAATTACAATAGGGTTTCAGCACTTCGTGCTTGAACCCCTAATAAAGTGTAACCCAATCTAGTAATAGAATAGCATTGTATATCATTTAATACTGTAGTACTGTTGAATATAAGTACATATGTACGTACAGCATCAATCTTGCTGTCTTTAATATGGCAGGTGTACAGTATGTGACATGACTTAGCCCTAGAAACGGCTCTGCTCTTTGTAGTTTAACACAGACAGAGATGTGAATTATTTATGTGCCATCATAAGCTCCGTTGTGCCAATACAATCGCCTGCCTTTATGTTGCCTTCTCAGATTGGATTGCGACAGTGTGGCCCCTATTATTAAAGACAGAGAGCCTTATAAGACTGTGTGGAGAATTTGGGCATCCTGATCTGATCTATTTACACAAGCACATGGGTTCACATTTTATACTGAGATGTTGCATGAAATCTGAGTTGAAATATAAACATGAATATAGATGCTTGTTTATACTGATTACTGATGCATAGAGAGATATAAACAGATTTGTTCAATTTCAATGCTGGCAGATCTCAAATTATTTTTAAAGCTTTGTTGAGCTGTGTTGCTGTCTACTGTCTACACATGCAGCATCCTATGCTTCAGCAAAATCTGTTCTCTCACAAGTATTTTTTGTTAGTTTTTGAGGAACCCATTCATTTTCCTCTATCTATACAGTGCATATATATATATATATATATATATATATATATATATATATATATATATATATATATATATATATATATATATATATATATATAAAATTTGTTGACACATGAAAAGTTGAGGACTTTTTTAAGTTAATTCTGCTTTCAGTTGGTAATGACAGTGCGAACAAGTAACCAGGGGCCGGTTGCACCAGTTTAAGTTACAACTTACCCTAGTTGGGGCCTTTACAACTTGCAGCATTAACATCAGAGCTTTGTACCATTGAATGTATTTGACATTTAACCACATGTATACAGTATGCATGCAGGTTGAAAAAAAAAAAGTCTGATCTACTGAATTACATCATTGAGATCATGTTTTGTGTGACTTCAGTCCCTTAGACATATATGAGGATGTTGACGTTTGTGCTAATTTACATTGGAAAAAAAACGAACAATGATCTAAATGCTGCAGTTCCTGTGTGTTTGAATTCTGATAATAATTATTTATTTACTTAAATTTATTGAAAATATTTAAACAAATACATGTCAAATTGATTTATTTTCCATACAACATTCAAATATATTGTTTATTAAATTTTGGGGATGCACAATATATCGGCCACCATATCGGTATCGGCCGATATATGTTAATTTTTTATTTTATCGTTATCGGCCTGATAAGAAAATTTGGCCGATATATTAAAGCTGATAAATAATAGCTGAGACGCTTCAGATGCACACTGTTCGCCATGATGGTTTTGAATTGCTTGAAATATGATTAGAATCAGTTCAAAAAACAGAAAATACAGTTAAGTACAACAGTTAAGTCTGTCATATAGGCTACATAAAATTATGGGAACAGTGTGTTTGGGTCATGGCTTTTAAAGGTGAGACTTTTATTTTTGTTAATGCGAGGCACGGCAGGCAAAAACATCGTTTTTTTTCACTGGTCAATTTTGAGATTTTGGGTTATTTGTCTTCAATAACATGTATTCTTTCAGAGTTGTGCTGAAAAAAAGCCCAAAATACACATTTAGGTCTTTATTTTACTACACTCTGTCTGTTTGAGTGTGCAGATTTCGCCTAAATTCATCAAAAGTTGGCGTTCTAAATCATCCCGCTGCTCCGCGATCGCTGTCTCTACCCCATCATAAAACACCGTTGGAAAGCTCTCTCTTTTCTGTACAATGCTGTCGGATCTTTAAAGGCCGTTTTCTCAAAATGAGTTTTTTCTTGCACTCCTAGTGACGATTTTCCACTTCTGTAGCACCTACATACACCAAACTTTACAGTTGTATTCCTAACTATATTGTGAAGATTTGTTCAGAGGGATTTGTTGATATATCATTCTTGGCCTGATTTATATGACATTTTATGCCTAAAAATAGGGCGGAAATAAATTTTTTAAGGCTATTGCCAGTATTTTCTGATTTACAGGGTAACAAAAGGGTATATTCATAATCCCCTCTGAACATGTCTTTACATTGAATATATCAACAAAATGCAAAAATAATTTTGAACCTTGTTTTTTTCAATGGTCAGATTCGTCACTTCAAAATATATGCAAATTAGCGCATATTTAATTAGATATAGCCTCATTAGCATATTTAACAATAAAATTACAGAAAACTTGCAATGCATTTTTTTCTTCTATTCATGTGAGTAATCAACTGGTAAAGTTTGATGGTGATATCTGTAAGTTAACAATTTTACCCTATTCACCTGTAGTGTCTCGCCTTAAATTATATCAAAATTTGGATTTAGATTTATCGGCCAAAAAATCATTTATCGGCCAAAACCAACATTTTCATATCGGTGCATCCCTATTATATTTCATGATTATTTAGGCCATTACTATGACTCTTATTATACTTTAAATCTGGGATTGTTTACTATGAATATTGATGTTTACCTTCTTAGAACAAATTGTTTGTGATGTTCCTCCTTTGTAAGTCACTTGCTTTATTAATGTACTAATATAATACTGACATGCTCAGCTTTTTAAGGCTGCTTGGATCAATAAAGGTAAATGTCACATTAAATGATTACACATTACTTGAGGGAGGGTTTTGCTTTGAGAGCAAATGATACAACCAAGTTATTTACAAGCAAACTAGTAGCTACCAAGTCCCTGGTGTAAATGTTCTATTTTAAATAAGACCAATTTAGGTGCAACCATACCCTACCCTACCCAAGCCTTTCGTCCTCAGGCAAGCAGGATTCTGGCAGAGCGTGTCTGTGTGTGTGTCATAGTGAGTATCTGTCAAGACAGGCAAGTGCCTGATAGTGTAAAAAGAAAGAGAAAAAGAGCATCAGTCTGTGGGACAGATGTGTGCAGAGGCAGACTTTGGTTTGGCTGACGGGAAGCGCTTGTGTAATTTGTAAGTAATTTGTAAGAAAGTGTGAGAAAGGTTATAGAGGTTTGGTCAGACTTTAAGAATTACTCAGTCACCTATTTTCCCACGAACCCTACACATGCACTTGCACACAAACACACTCTCACCTATTTCAAAGGCAGCTCCTCCCCGGTCGTGCCCACACTTGCACGCTGCAGGCTTATTTTGTTCTAAAGGGCATGTCAGTGTTATGTTGTTCATCCTAGGCAGCTCATTGCTGGAGCTTTTCATCTCCATTTGCTTTAACCAAGAGCTGCGTGGTTGGGCCAGTTGGAGGTGTGAAGGCCGAGGTCTGCCGGCTGTGTAAACTTCAGAATGAGTTAGAGGTTGGGCTGAATCCACACACACCCATGTCTGTCTGCACCGTCTTTTATCTGCCCTCAGTAGGGTTGTGAACTAGGCTTCGGTATCGTTTGAGTTTTAGAGATTATGATTCCGATTCTGCTTATCGATTCCGAATCTTATTGATTCCTAGTTTCGATTCCAATGAGGTAGATAAAAAAATGAGTCAAACATTTAGATATCAAACATATTTATTCTGTGTCTTTCTGCAAAACATTCTGTTGCAGCTGAAAACCATAAACAAAAATCATCAGAACACACAAGAAACTTTTGCCTATTGTTTTAACAATACCACAGCATAAACAACCAGACTAACTAGCGTGCATTTCAAACATTATTACAGACAAGTAAGAAAATAAGACCAAATAAACAAATTAGCATAATAAATAAATACAGCTGAACTAGGGCAGCACAATAAAAACGATATATATACACAGTAATATAATTATATGCGATATATATTGCGATATGAAAACAGTTTCACCAGATGAATTGAATAGCTCTGTTTGGAAAGAATGAATCATTTTAGAATGATTGTTGATTTTGTAGGGAAGTGCATCTGCATACTAGAAAATAATAAATAAATGACAAGCATAGATAAATACAATAGAACAAAGATACAAATGAAAGTCTTGCAATATTCAGGTACAGAAATTGAATCATTAAATGTAGTCTTCACTGTAGTACAAGTTCAGTATAATTAATCTTTGTTAAAGCTCTCTTTGTATTTTGTTGTATGATTAACATTAATGACACAGAAAGCAGCAGGTTTAATAGGCTGCTGTCACTTTAACTTTAGCGAATGCATGGATCCAATATACTGATATGCATCTGTTTTAGTTGTTTACATTAACTTAAGACATGAGCGACTGTGTTTACGAGGATAAGCCATAATCTTGCCATAATTTTGCATGTATGTGACTGTTGTATTGAGTTCTCTTTCCCGTATTCTTGCGTTTGAACGTATGGTTTAAAATCGCTTGAATGTTTAAACTGACAGGACCTAAAACATGTGCAAATGATAAACGTTTATTTTTTAATAATGGTTATTCTTTGCAATTAATCTGCAAATCACGTGTGTTTCGAACTGTCGGGCCTGGTCCATACGGATCACATGTTTGCATGAACACTTTGCGCCTAATAATAGCGCACATTTATCTAGGTTAACGCTAACGTTAGAGTGAGCTGCCATGGCTAACGTTATGCTACCACGTACATGTTTCAAATGATAAGCCATGTTTGAGGTCGATGAATGAAAGGCAAACATTTGCATTTCCTGCCCAACATAATTACCACATGGACCAGCCGTGTTAAAGATCAGTCCGTCACGGACTTCGCAACTTCTTGTGGAGGTTTTTTTTTTTTCTGCGACTAATGGACTAATTAAAATTTGGTCGACTAAACCTCTTCTAAGCAACTAACATTTTAGGGGACAGCCCTAGTTATTTTAATAAATTGTAGGGTTTGTTCTGTTTGTTTTATAGAGAGCTTGGTTAATCATGCCAGTAAGAGACTACTATTTACAACAAATTTTACCCGATAAAATATTTTAGAGCTTGGCATAACTAAAGAGATGTATATTCATTAAAAATAACCAAATAATAAGAAATATTGTGATTTTTTTAATTTTATTTTCATGCTTTTGTCTTATTTTAAATAATTTTAAGTCATCTTGAGGCCCCCTTGTAATTTTTTTGAGGCCCCCTAGTGGGCCCCGGCGCCCTGGTTGAGAAACTGTGATGTAAATAAGCTTTTAACACTTTTTACCAACGACTATAATGCAAAATAATAATGGAAAAGTTCCATTGATGTTAAAGGCACACTATGCAGCTTTCCGTTTTTGTCAAACAGCGACCCCTAGAGTCGCTGTGGAGTACATGTATTTAAAGGTGAACTAAGTAACTTTTTACCTTAACCGAACAGCTTCGGAGTCATTGGAATAGTTATATGACTCTTTTCGGGTTGAATGGTGGTCGTCTCACACACACCCCCCCCAAGTGCCTGTGAGCCGAAAAACCACCCTTGCAACTTTGGGCCGGCGGGCCGCAGCGTCAGGAAGTATTGTGTGATATCAGGTCTCGCGATGTAACGAATTGCTTTACGTAGAGGTCGACCGATATGTTTTTTTTCAGGCCGATGCCGATGCCGATCTTTCGAAATCCGGGTTGGCCGATGGCCGATAAATGCTGCCGATTTATTTTGGCCGATAATGCGCTTGTTTTTAACCTCTATTTGAAAGATAAAATGTAATACAAATAATCTACAAAAAGACCTTGAGATATGTTTGGTAATTGTACCTGAATGAATTGAAAATTAATTTGCTACATTTAAGATTAATATATTTGTTTTCCTTAACATTTTAATTAACAGTAACTTAAACACTTTGCGGTTTGAATGATGTCCTGATAAACAAAATGGCAGAGTATGTTTTTATGTTTCCACTGTTCGCCTCAGACACGCGCGCGCGCACACAAATATAAGTAAACACTTTGTGACTTTAAACACACGCGACTTTTCGATCGCGCCCGCGCGCCTCTCTCTCTCTCTCTCTCTCTCTCTCTCTCTCTCTCTCTCTCTCTCTCTCTCTCTCTCTCTCTCTCTCTCTCTCTCTCACACACACACACACACACACACACACACACATACACCAGCATTGCAATCTTTACATCGCAGCCTGAGCTAAGGCGGGGCTACAGATTTAGGTGTCCCTAAAGAACCCGCATCTAACAGTAGTTCCGCATTACTTTGCACGCGAGTTTTATTTATTTTTATAGCGTGTATTCTCCGTTGAAATGTATACACCGAACTGTGACGCCTGTACCGATTCGGTTCAATACGAATAACTTACATGTACCGTTCCACCCCTAATCTACAGTGAAATACAGTCACACATTACACTGTTTGGCCAGCATTTTAACCGTGTTTAATCCAGCTACTAGCTAACGGTATGCTAAAGTTAACTTCTGACTAGCGTCACGTGCAGCGAAGCGATGTTTCTGCTATTCTAACGTCCGTTTTCAAAGCATCCAAGAGAAGCACAGACATAACAGTAGCACTGAAATGAAGCACAGAAATCCGCGTTGATATTCGGTCCGGTAGATAACGCTCGTTAAGACACCAGTGCCATATTAGCACGGGGTCTGTCTGTAGCTACCCAACCCTTGCAACGACGACGCTAGCAAAGCAAAGCCAGTCCTTCACTAGCCTATAGTTGGTCTCTTTTTTTTATTACTTATTTCTCTGCATTGTGTGACAACCCTCTCAAATATAAGACACACAAACAGAACAAATAAAAGTCTCAGATTCACTGTCTGTAAATTCTTGCTTACTTACTGTGATAATGCAACCTCAACTACGCTATCAATTTCAAAGTAGCCGAACGTCATGTCGCCTATTCATGTTTTTTCTCCAAGTTGGCAGTAACATATCAAAAGTTTTTAATTAAATATAAAGAAGTTTTCTCCAAGAAACTTGGCTTCTTCCTTAAGCACTGGATGAGGTCTGCTCACTCTGCTGGAGAATGACTCTAGGCGCAGCGTGCGCACTACAACAACAACAACCCTAGGCTGCCCACAGATGCGCCCGCCTAATAATCGGCTTGATACACTTGGATATTGGCCGATGCCGATTATGTAAAAAATGCAAAAAATCGGCCGATTAATCGACCTCTATCTATCGACCTCTAGCTTTACGGCACTGCACACGTACACGTAGAAAAAGGTAACGTTAGATATTGAGTTCTTCACACTTTCGTCATGGCTGAACCTGTAAAAAAGAAGCAGAAAGCTAGGAAAGCTTTGTCGGAGGACCAAAGAAAGAGGAAACGGCAGACTGACCGAGCAAGGAGTCAGACTTGAGTAAATATCATTCTTGTTGATGGACTAGTAGGACATCTTCAGAGGTTATCTGTGCCTGTTCGATGTCCGACGCTTTGTAACGCGTTGTGTCAGGAGGAGAAATAGGGATAGCTCACAGATGAAGTTATTACAGAGGCCAGACAGACTCACGGAGGCGATTAGCATCTCACAACTTGTACTTTATTCCCCAATCGAACTCGTGTAACTGTCTGTCACCCGTTCTACCGTCCACAGCTTTACTTGATAAACAAAAGTAGGATAAGAATGAGCATCAAACTGAAATAACCCGCATACATGGGGTGTTCGAGGCGCACATACAATACAGACTGCCGACAGTTCAAGAGGGCGCGCGCAGCTCTTAAAGGGGCCACACGTTATTTCCACTCATTACAGCTTCCATCCTACTGAACGGGTACCGGTGCTGCGTTCCAGTCCACTTTTAGACACGCACTTGCGAACTTCCCTAAGCACTTCCCCTCGGGGGAATCCCCGCCTCCATTTTGAAGTGCGTTCGACTTCGTGAAGTAGACGAGGGAAGTTTATATGGACAGACCCTCATTCCCTCGATTTTGACCGAGGGAGCGAGTCTACTTCATATGTACACTTCAGGCACCTATATGTCCCACAGTGCAGTACGATTGTGACGTCATCACAAATCTCGTCTAATCTCCACCACAACAAACAACTCTATATATTAATTATATATATTTTTTAATTTAAAACAACCCAAACACACCTATAAACATTTGGATGCTTTATTAAACAAATTCTTAAAGGAAAAAAAATGTAAATAATAAATCAACTCCATAGCAAGTGATCAAGGGCTTAGGACGTTCCAATTCAGCCCATTGCAGTTTCCGCCAGTAGTGGGCACTTGTGCATCGTAAGCAATGACGTACATCCGAGTGAACGAGACGGAGGGAAATTAGCGAGTGAAGGGCATGACAATTTGTGGTATTTACGACAGTAATGTTAAAGGCACACTATGCAGCTTTCCGTTTTTGTCAAACAGCGACCCCTAGAGTCGTTGTAGAGTACTTGTATTTAACATTACTGTCGAGACCTGATATCACGCGATACTTCCTGACGCTGAGGCTGGTTTTTCGGCTCACAGGCACTTGGGGGGGGGGTGCGAGACGACCACCATTCAACCCGAAAAGAGTCATATAACTATTCCAATGACTCTGAAGCTGTTCGGTTAAGGTAAAAAAGTTACTTAGTTCACCTTTAAAGGTTCTTCATCGAACCATACTGTAGATGCCATTAAATCATTTTATTTCTAATAGTGTAGTGGCGATCCATTGACATTTCAAAATGTTTGAAACATACATCATAACGAAGCCTCATTTACTGAAATCACATGACTTTGGTAGTCTTATGCATGCTCTGAATTACTGGTTCACAAAGGTTTCGAAGGTTCACAAAGCAGTATTTGAAAAGCGCGCATCACTAATTTGGCAAATTTCAGATATTTTTTTTGAGAGCAAATTGCCGTTGTCACTCAATTAAAGAGCCTGTGTGTAAAGAACAGATTTAAGCACTCAGAAGTGGAATAACAACCGCTTTTAGCTTGTTTGTGGTCAGAAAGTAAAGTACCAACACTTAACCCATATTCATTCAGCTCAATATAATTTCCAGTGTGAAGTATGAAGGAAAGATCTTTGCACAGTGAAGTGCTAAAGGTGAAGTGTGTAATTTCTGTACTGTACTCGCTTGTATTCTGTATGATTTGAAAGTGCCATAATGCTAGCAGTTTTCTTTGAATCAACCTAGTTTAGCATTGGCACACTTCACCTTTAATGGTCAACATCCAACGTTTTATCCAGTCGTTAACAGATGATGGTTAATTGTTGATTAGCCAAATTGCTACCTTGAAATAGAGAAGCATGTTTCTGTTTCTGCTCAATTGAACATTTACTTGTTGTAATGTCAGTAATTACGTGGCAATGGCTCAAAATAAGTTGAAGTGCAAGCCATCTATCAAAAAGATGACCTTCTTTGACCTTCTCTCCCATTGTCTAACCATGATCTTTCATTCATTATGATTTCCAGCTTTTCCCTCTTAACCATTAACTCCCCTGTTAACTGTCATTATTTTCTTTCTTTCTTTCTTTTTTTCTTTCTTTCTTTCTTTCTTTCTTTCTTTCTTTCGTTCTTTCTTTCTTTCTTTCTTTCTTTCTTTCTTTCTTTCTTTCTTTCTTTCTTTCTTTCTTTCTTTCTTTCTTTCTTTCTTTCTTTCTTTCTTTCTTTCTTTCTTTCTTTCGCTTTCTCCTGTGTCAATGCAGTTATCCTTTCATGTTCCCCTGACATTTGATTGGTTGTACTGCTAAATCAGAACACCAATCAGAAACTCGTTTGTTGTCCACAACTATTTGTTTTACTTTTCTGCTTTTTTTTCCTTCACTCAAATTCGTTTGTTCATTTATTTGTTCATTCAGTAGTTTAATCATTCATTAGTTCATTTAGTTTGTTAATTTTTTTTAATTTGTCCAATCGTGCTTGTTTTATTCATTCATTTGCCCATTTGTTCATTCATATGTTTGCTTGTTCGTTCATTAAATATGATTCAGCTTAGGGGCTGTTTACACCACACCATTTTTAACTAAAAACGTAAAACGGTTTATGCGTTCGTTTACACGACAACGGCGTTTTGGGTGGCTAAAAACACAAATTTTTTAACACGAGTTCAGAGTTTTTGAAAATGGTCTCCGTGTAAACAACAAAAAATGCGAATATCTGAAGACGATGACGTCATGCAAATAGGTATAACATGTTCAGTCAACATGATGGATCCATGGGAATGGGGATCGTTTTGACAATGATGTCATCTGTACGTGGAAACTCAAAGGAAAAACTACTCTGTTTTAAGCATATCGATGTCGTGTAAACATACCCTTAATCTACATTGTGAATAGTGTGTGAACTGTATGTAAACTCTTGGAGTGACACCGGAGCAGGTGTAAGCAATATCACCACAGATAGTGTCACTCACTGAAGGATTGGGTTTCCTGGAAGGTTAACCACACAGGATGGTCTCTCTCAGCTCCTGGTTCCTCTACTTAACTTGATATGAAGCTCTTAACATAAATAGATAGCATCAAATTTTGGTTTGGTGAACGGTTTTATTGAATCATGTGTTATGAAATTGCGCTTTAGTGTTAGCGCTGTCATGAATCAGCAGGGAATCTGTATTTTCCACAGACACACTGGTTTGTTTGTTGTGTGGTTAAGGGACATTACATTACTGATGACATATGTGGGCATTGTCATTCATCAATGTTGGGTGTCTGTTGTGTGCAGCTATATTCCTCTTACCTTCATGCTTCTGACGTAGATCTGCAGAAAACAATAGTGTCATGGCTGCTTCTCAAAGTTCTTCTCACTGCCAGACACAATACACCCTCTGCGACGACATCCATGCCCTCTGTCTTTGCCCTTAGTGTCTGTTTTAGGATGCTCTCGCTGCAGGAAAGAGCTAACAATGTGAGACCGCTTTTTATAACATGCAATAGTGACTCTTGATGAATAGACTAAATATAAGAAGGAATGACCTGAACACACATAGCTGGATGTGAGATGATTTTAAACTGTTCTTGTGTTGTAGCTAACTGATGAAATTCATTGCTTCAATTTCAGTTCACAATGTCACAAGCTTGAAATCAGAGGTGATCTTTTGACATGCAGAGTTTCCGCTGTTGGTACTTGCTAAGCATTCTCCTACCATTGCTTCTTTTCTTTGTTTTAAAAAGCAGAGTATCTATTTATGGGAGATGGCGAGCACATTAAACATTGTGCAGTGCTGCTTTTATTTAACAAGCAGTAAAAACGCGCCATCCCACACCCAAAACCAGGCTTCGAAACAAGGACTACTTGGGCAATGTTATCCTGCACCACTTCACGGACGATGAATGGAAGGAGAATTTTAGGACACAGTAGTCATTTATGACACTATATTCATCAACAACAGCTCGCTCTGTACGTCATACATCATTACACCATTTCTTCATCATTGCACATGCACAGAACTTTAGAGTTTCAGTTTTCAATCAGATCTAGTGTTTACATGTCCGATCAAATGGATTAGAAAAGGTTTAAAACACCTCTTTACAATTCAAATTAAATTTAAATTAGATTTGGCCAATTCATTACGATTAATGCAATTCAATTTTTATTCCGACTGTGCTACTATTCCATTTACAAACCTATATATATATATGGGCCACATTTGAAGCTGTTGTAAAATCGCTGATGTATAGATCAGTTTTGATTAAGTCTGGTTCTGGTATTGTATCCTAGCCATTGTATTATGTTGGTGTCATGTGTATATCCCACAGCAGTGGACTAGTATTCATATCCTTTAAAATGCCACTGCACTGATTGACAGACAGGACCAATATAGAAGCTGTCTGGATTGACAGGACCCTTTCTTAGTTCGGCCTTGTTTCCCCACGGGGCCCGACAGAGGAGCGGACAGTAGTATCCTCCTGGTGGCCCTGGAGGAAACAGGGGTCGGGGTACTGCCGGGCCGAAGCTAAAAATACCAGCGGTGCGTTTGAGTCGCACGGTAGCCTGGGCTTCCTGTTTTCACTCTCCCATATTTACTTCCCAGAGAGATAGAGGGACAGAGAGGAGGTGTGGGGGTGATGCCTTCAGTGATATCAAGACACACATGCTAACTTCTTGATTTTGATTCCCACAGAAAGAAAAAATTGAGAATATATTAAAATCACCAACAATTAGGACTTTATCTGCAGCCAGTACTAACTCTGATAGAAAATCAGCAAATTCTTTGATAAAGTCTGTTTGGTGCCCTGGTGGCCTGTATACAGTAGCCAGCACGAATCTCAAACGGGATTTATCATTTATACTAGATATTGTTACATTATGGCTAAAGGTACAGTTTAGGTGAGAAACATTGCTGTAGATTTATTTTTTTCCATTAAAGTGCTATATATGATTTCAGATGTTTTGCTAACTTGCTAACCGCTAAGGTCAAAGTACTGTCAGAGCCATATTAGACATTCTCTGGTACTGTATACTTCAGTTTTGACGTAAATGCTAAGTATATTACAGTCGAATAGCCGCATAGTTTTTCAACGTATAGCGTGAACACAGGTGCTTAACATATGCACACTAGAAAGTCTCATGTTTGTCCAGTTTCTGCACTATTTCTATTCAGAAGTTATGACCAATAACATTTTTTTGTTGTACTCTTTTGAACTAGAAATGCAGTTCTCTTAACCTCCTTACAGTTTGTCCAAGTGGCCATCTCTTGTTGTTGTCAGCAAACTGATTTGCGCAGTATATCAGTATCACATTGGTTGCCTGTTGATATTTTTGTTATTATATATATATATATATATATATTTTTTTTTTTTTTTTTTTTTTTTTTGCATTCTCATTTGCTCCAATAGCAAAAGAAAAAAATCACGATAGCATTTTTGTGGCTTTCCAAAGGAGGAAAAAAAATGTAAGAGATTGATTATGGCATTCAAAACAGAGAAAGACATAAAATTTACAGCCGTTGTGCTAGAAACATTCTCACAGCAGTGTTTTTTTCTTTCTTTTTTATATGTAACAGAATCAATAAATGTTATAAGCGTTATATAACTCTTTCCTTGCCATTGACGGAATTATCCGTAATTCATAAGACAACACTTCCTTGCCTTGCCATTTCGCATCTTATAAAAAAAAGTAGAGAATCTCTGGAGCAAAACACAGACAAAAAAGGAGCAGAAACAAACAATAAAAGCTTTGCTTATGCATATTGTAGTTTTTGAAAAATAAATAAAAAATCTCAGCTTTTTGTTCAAAATGTTGCTTTTTTATGAAACTTAACAATTTTTTTTTTTTTTAATCATTGTGACAGCTAATAACTTGATGAGGGCTCAGCAACAACATCAGAAATGCTTTTTTTTTTTTTTTTAAATAGATATCCAATACTGATGAAGTACTTGAGTCATTTAAATGTATTTATTTGCTTTTTAGTGGCTATTGTGATATTTTAGTGGCTTGAGTTTGACATGATTATTACCTTGTGACACAAACCTCTTCTCTACATCTACAATTAGTTGCTTGATTGTTGACTCTGAGACAGACAGACCAGCTGCAACCCTGCGATGTGATAAGAGGGAGGAACACGTTTTCTCATGTTCACATTCCTTAAATAACAAAATAACTTAGAAAAGTCCCTATGGACTAAAAAGAAGAAAAAAGGGAATGCTCAAGAAAAGTCCTTTTGTGAGTGTGTGTGTTTGCACTCATATTGGTTCTAAGGGCAGCGTCTAATTGAAACAGATGGACAAGAGGTGGTAGGTCAAAAGCATGACTCGAGTTTACACTCATGTGATGTCTGTCTTCGTTTGCTCTTTAAGTAAATTAATGTTAATGCAATAGTGTCTTGAAGGGATGCAGTGTAAGAATGGGCATTGATGCCTGACGCTCTTTCAGCATTCAAATTGTGCTATTTGAACAGTGTTGAAGAGTCACAAGGGAGATCGAGAGACGGAATGCTTTTAAGTGGAGGTCTCTGATTTGAAATAAGGCTGTCACCACTTGAAAAATCTGCTAATGCACATACCAAAGCTTGTAAACATGTTAACACATGCACACACTGGCACATAAACCTGATGCGGCAATAAACATTCTTGTGTAGAAAATAACTTGTGAATGGGTAAATTATATTCTTGCGTGAATCTCACAAAAACATTCAGGCCACATTTAACAGAGTGTGTTAAAGATATAAAAGATTGGATGACGCGCAATTTTCTTTTATTAAATCCAGACAAGACAGAGGTACTAATCATCGGTTCAAAAAACCGCCCACAAAACCTCTCACACTACAACTTTAACATAGTAGGATGTCCTGTTACTCTATCCTCTACAGTAAAAGACCTGGGTGTTATACTAGACTGCATCCTGTCTTTTGAAAATCATATTTCATATGTTACAAGAACAGCCTTTTTCCACCTTAGAAACATTGCTAAGCTACGTAACATGCTATCAGTTTCTGATGCAGAAAAGTTAGTTCATGCATTCATGACCTCGAGACTAGATTACTGTAATGCTTTATTAGCCGGTTGTCCTGCATCCTTAATAAACAAGCTACAGTTAGTCCAAAATGCCGCCGCTAGAGTTCTTACTAGATCAAGAAAATATGATCATATAACACCGATTTTATCATCACTACATTGGTTACCTATAAAGTTCCGTATTAATTACAAGGTATTGCTACTGACTTATAAAGCCCTAAAAGGCTTAGCTCCAGTCTATTTAACAGATCTTCTATCGCCCTATAATCCATCGCGCTCTTTAAGATCACTAAATTCGAGGCTTTTGGTCATACCTAGGATATCCAGATCAACCAAAGGAGGGAGATCATTTTCACATTTAGCTCCAAAACTCTGGAATAGTCTTCCTGATACTGTTCGTTGCTCAGACTCGCTCTCCCAGTTTAAAACTAGATTAAAGACGCCTCTCTTCAGCCAGGCATTCATATAATACTTTTAATCTTACAGTTAAATCCGACCTCTAGTTCATAAACGCCAGAGGAGAACTGGCCCCCGACTGAGCCTGGGTTCTCCCAAGGTTTTTTTTTTCTCCATTAGGTCACCTGATGGAGTTTTTTTCTTGCCACTGTTGCCTTTGGCTTGCTCAGTCGGGGATATTTGGGGATATTTAATTTAATTAATCAATCAACAATACTATTGATCAGCATTACCAAATGTGGACGTTTTCCACTAGAAACAAACATTGATGTATTATTTTAATTTAATACTGTGAAGCTGCTTTGATACAATCTGTATTGTGAAAAGCACTATAAAAAATAAACTTGACTTGACTTGACTTGATTTAACCCCCCAAAAAGTAATTATATTATGCATAAATAAAATAAAATCCCACTGGGGATTTTTTCTTTTTTTTATCATTGTGACATTATTTTCATGACATTTGAGCATTTATTCTTAATACTGTATTAATGTAATACTGTATTACTACCGTAATACTAGTTTAATTTAATTCACATTTGACATTTTTACACTTGTATACATTTTGATGTAAATGTTTTTAGTATGTTCAATACTATGTTAATGTTTTTGTGATGATGGATTAAAAATGTTTAATTGTCTTGAAAATAATGTCATGAGGCAAATGATATAATCTAGTCTTAAAACAAAACAGGCTTATTTTTAAAGCAATACATCATTTAAAATTTGACAATAAAAATCACAAATGTACACATTCATTATCTGATGAAATCGGCTTCGTTAATGTTTATTGTCCTCTCACATTGACAGTTACTAATTTTTACATTACATGAATCACGCAAATTATAAGCCTATTTTTAATTAAAAATGGCGAAATTAGACAATTTTATTAGTTTGCCTGATTGTTTTTTCTAATTCAGTTGATTATCTCTCCCCATGTATTTAAGCCCTTAGTTCATTTAATTTTTTGTTTGGTCTTGTTTACGGTAGCTTGTGGTTGCGTTTTCTTGTCAATTATCAGTGTGTTTGTCCAACTTCTGGCTCACCCTGTTGTGAGTTTTGGGCGGGACTACAAGTTTGTATTGTTTCCATTATACCTGGAGAAATCCATTAGTATTCTACCTCAGGAGTAGGTGCATGACTGGTGCAAGAATGTCCAGAAATTTGTGATTTGAAATCAGCCATCTCTAAAAAGAGATTTTTGACACATTCGAGTAATAATAGTTTGCATGGGCATGATTATAAACACAATGTAGCTGTAAAAGTGGACTGGTAGATGAGTTTATCTGTTCGGACTAATGATGTCAAATGTCCCCGACAACCTCTTTTGTCCCATTTACCAACTGTTAACAAACAAAACAAAAAGTAAAAGCTTATGTAATCTCAAGTGGGGTATCATTAATGCATTTTATGTCATAGAATAAAATGTGAAAATATCTCGATCTTTTGTTCAACACAGACAAAATATATATAAGCATTTAACCAAAAATCCTTTCAAAAAACCTATTGACTTCAGGACGATGGAACCGGAAGTGATAATTCTTTTACAGGTTTTCCCCCACAAAAATATGTCATCAGCAGCAGCACTATACCGTAGTGTAATGAACTGACATTTTTTGCTGTTTATTAAATTATTATTATGTCTTTATATATTATTTATGGATTTTTCCCCCCCAATGTTTGTAGATGGCATGCACACAGTCAGATGGCTCATAATGAGGTTTATCATGTGGGCAGGACTAGCCCAACTGCAAATGAACAATCTTTATGGGCACCTGCACAAATTTCAGTGTCCATCTGTTAGATATAGTGCACAGATTTGAGCACGGCCCAGTGGAAATTCCAAATGCTCGTTAACAAATATGTGGATTTTTCAAAAGTGGTACATGAAGCAACCCTAATAACACAGCACTTATGCTGACTTCACATCCTTTTCAGAAGATCTCACTTTTTTAATGTGCTTTCAAGCAATTTTAGTCGGAACAAAATGAATCCGTTGGGAAATGACATATTCACTTACTCTAATGGAACAAAATGAAGAGAAAAATTATGTGCATTAGGTGTGCAATCAATGGGTTTTCTTGGTATTTTATAATTGAGCTGCCTCACACAGTTATCAGAAATGTTATCAGTAGTACAGGTTTTCATTTATTCCCTGTGCAGTCCAACTCGGAAAGTTAAGAGTCTCTTTCACCAGTTAACACGATAAACACGGCTTTCATGTGCGTTCATCTCTTAACTACAATCAATCATAACTTGGCAGCATTAAACCTGTTTATTACCCAATTGAAACCCAAATATTTCAGCCGTTCTTATGATCGATGCTAAAAGCCCTGAAACAAACACTGGACATTTAGCTGCTGCATAAATACGTTTTGTACTTAGAGACTTGAAAATGAAAATATTTAGTTATCGCAGGGATATTATTTCTCTCTGTCCAGGTTTATGTGTATGTTTGTGTTTCAGTGGAGTCTCAATTAGCTTGAGGGATCTGGTGTGCGTCACCCCTCATATGAACACACACTCCGCAAGCGGCTAAACACACTGTCATCAGAGAGATAAAACACAACATGCTCCTGTGTTCTGCCTGGACAGCTGTCCTCTTTCACCTGCGCTTGCTTTCTCTCTTTTCATCTTTCATTATTCTCCATGTTCTTTCCTCACGTCACGTCTACACAACAGTAAGGGTGTGCGATACTGAGGAAAAGGATATCTCAATATTTTCGGGGATTTTGTAGATAATGATAATTAAGACAATATTTTGCTGAGTGTGTTATTTGTACCTACAGGTTTAGGACTGCCGTGGACAGCTGACTCCCAAAGCTTTTGATATTCTTCATATTCTGTGCGGTTAGTTTACAGCAGTGAAGTTTAAAGGGATACTCCACTTTTTTTGGAAATAGGCTCATTTTACAACTCCCCCAGAGTTAAACAGTTGAGTTTTACCGTTTTCGAATCCATTCAGCCGATCTCCGGTTCTGGCGGTACCACTTTTAGCATAGCTTAGCATAGATCATTGAATCGGACAGGACCATTAGCATCTCTCTCAAAAAAATGACCAAAGAGTTTCGATATTTTTCCTATTTAAAACTTGACTCTTCTGTAGTTACGTTGTGTACTAAGACCGACGGAAAATGTAAAGTTGCGATTTTCTAGGCTGATATGGCTAGGAACTATACTCTCATTCCTGCGTAATAATCAAGAAACTTTACTGCCGTACCATGAGTGCAGCAGGCGTAATGATATGACGCAGCTTTGTTTTTATCGTTTATAGGCATTTTTACCTTTTTTTTAACCTGATTAAATGTATGCGTCATCTTTTATGTCAGAATCCTACTTTTAATCAATAAATTCAATTAGAATGAAAGGACACTATAGAGCTGTTACCAATCAAATTAAATCTGTAACGAAAAAATCTCTTAGCAATGCAGAGGTGGCATAGAAGCTGCCTCTTTAGATCTTTTGATCTATGACATACTCTATTTAACCTACAGGTACAGTTGCATTTGAGATTTATGTTTTAAACATTGAATCTTGAAATATGAAATACGTTTTGAAAAATTAAGATAACTTAAATATGAAACTGAAACTGCCAGTAGGTGGCGGCAAGTCATTGGCTGTGTCCAAAGTTACATCTTGAGTAGGTACTATATGTGTGTGTAGTATGAATGTAATCTGGAAATACTACTGTACATTCGCCATGCTGTCATTATCACGTGACCTACCAACGTCACTGCCATTGACAAAACCTCTCCTGTGGCCTCATAGGATAGTAAAGTGCCCATCATATGCCAATCTCGCCAGAAGTATAGTATTTTTGCCTACACTTTAATGAGTAAAAAAAAATATTTTGTCACATAATGTTTTCACCTAGCCTGGATGCCAGCCGAATTTAGCCCCGCCCACAACATTTGAGGTCGGGAAGTTCGTTCTGGACTTGATCCGTTGTGGAGCAACTATGCTCGAACCAGAGCTGTTAGGACCAATCAAATTGTCAGGGCGGGCTTTATACGATGATGGACAGATGATCAACAGTAACGTAATCATTCACATCACCAAAGAGCGCTTGGGTTGAATTCGTTTTTACAACAAAGATGACTGGCGCTGGAGAACTGAGATGTTTAGATTCCGCCGCATTACTGTAATAGAACATATCGACAGACAGCGCATTCATTTTAAAAGAGGAACAGAGAACCGCAATCAAAGCATTTGTCGATCGGAAACATGAATGAAGAACATACATCAATGACTACGTTTACAAGCTGTCAGTATTCGGGTTATGGTCGGGTAAAGGTCACTATTTGGGTTTCTGAAACATTCGGAATAACCCGTTTACATGCGTGAGCAGAGAGAATTACTCCTGTATACATGGAATTTGTAAACAATTGGCAATATCCCGATGTAAACGGCGACGCACGGTTAGCGTATCCTGTATCCAAAGACAACAACAACAGCAGCAGCACGCGGATAATGAATAGTTCGGGGCAGATAGCGATCGCCTTTGTTTGCGCTTTCCTCCTCGCTCCAAAAGTGTGGTGCTGTGCTGCGTCTCGCCATGTTTACCTCTATTTCTTGTTTACTTCCGGTATACTGCACGCGGGTTTTTGTATGCACCGTCTCTACTCAAAAGACCAAGATTCCTTGCGAATAGAACATGCGCAGAACACAAATCAATGTTCCTTTTGATGGGGATATGCCGATACGCGTTTACATGAGCAAATATTCGGATTAGAAAAGGGGTACCCCTGGGATCATATCCGGGTTTTTAAAAACCGGGATATGAGCATATTCGGGTTTTTGCCGGTGTTTACATGACCGTGCGGGACCGGGTTATTTCTAATATTCCGGTTTTGAACGGGTTATTGGCTGCATGTAAACGTAGTCACTTACTCTGTTGCTCTGATTGGTTGTAAGTCTATCCAATTGAGTGCAGAGGCATTTTCCTTCCTGGTTCGGTTGAAACACTGTGAAATCACAGCCCAGTGGAACAGTATCAGACTCATATTCTGACTAGAATCTGAGTATGACGACGTCAGTCTAGTTTTTACCTACTATATATAGTAGGAAAGTATGTGATTTCGGATGCAACCATTGAGTCACTCATTCATCCGATTCGTTCAAACGGCTGATTCATTCATGATTCAGTCATTCTGCTCTCTACCCCGATCGGTCTGTGCAGAGCTGCTTCAAGTCGATCAAGCCTATTGACTGTCTTAAAGAATGTGTCATTGAATCAGTTTTTCAACTGATTTATGCAGTAACAAAACACAGCTGCCTATTGCTTGAAGATGCAAAACAGTTCTGCTGTGGCTTTGTGGCAGTTAATCGTGCAGCCCTAACCCCTACACAACAGTGTGTTGGTTTGCAAAAATGTATTTCCATCCCTGTCTGTCATCGGTCAGCATTATAAACTGTAAGTATAACATTAAATACTTCACCTTTAAGTGTGATAATTATTTTTGAATATGTAGGCTCAGAGAACTGGAGGGAGGAGGTTGAGTCTGACACATGGTCAGAGGTTGTGTGTCTAGGGTCGAGGCCAGAGTGACCGTTCCTCCAGCTGTCTCTTTATTAATGATTGACAGAGATGAAATAAACACCCTCTTTGTTTCTATGTTATGTCCATTATCAGTCCACATGTACACACACACACACACACACACACACACACACACACACACACACACACACACACACACACACACACACACACACACACACACAGTACTGTGTAATCCCTTTTGAAAAAGAAGTGTGCTTTATTTTATTGAATGTACACTTATAGTGTACTTCAAATCTTAAAAGTATATATACATTTTTTTAAACTGTACTTGCGGATAATATAATATTACTGAAATAAAGACCATTTAATTATATTTAAAGAGAGCACACTTTCTTTACTTAAAACAACACAAACACTGCACTTTTTATTAATAATGTCAAATTAAGTTTTACCTTAATCATATCCTTGTTTTAATAATCTTTTGTTGTGCTTTTTAAGAAAGTACACCTATTTTGATGTGTTGACTAAAATACGTAATACGTAAATATGTAAAGCATAATAATTTGAACTGTAGTGTGTTATTCAATATTACATTAAAAATGTATATATTTTATATGTACTTAATTGCAACTTTAAATAATTACAAATAGATTTAAATGCATTACATACAAATTTCAATAGAAATGAAATTAAAGCATGTTTTAGTTTTACCATAACTGCTTGCCAGTTACATTCAGCAGTATACTTTAACCATATTTCAAAAACAAGTGATCAAGTCACTGGAAGTGATCGAAAGTAGACAAGCTCAAAATGTTTTAGACCCCGTTTACACCTGTATTTAGAGTCGTCCACTTGTGATCCGATCGACCAAAATGCATCTTAATACAGGTGTAAACAGCCTAAGTGGGCCAAAAAAAAAATAGACCTATTACAATAGTCAAGTCAAGTCAACTTCATTTATATAGCGCTTTTAACAATATAGATTGTTTCAAAGCAGCTTTACAGTGATAATAGGAAATTAAAGTAACTGAGATTGTTTTGGCATTACAGCAGCTCTAGAATAAAGTTATTGTCCACCTAAAGTTAGTTTTGATTGATTCACTTCCATTGCGAAGATCATTAGTTATTAACTTAGGGGCCGCTAACATGACACCGTTCTAACAAAAAACCCTCACAGCGCCAACAACAGTGCCTGCGGCTCGAGAACGCAAACCTTGAAATAGTTTCCAAGGGCAAACCTTGAAGAAAAATAAAATAAAAAATAATAATAATAATACATATATATATATATATGTATATAAGTGCGTCTGCCACTCTAGAGAATACATATTATGACGTTACTAGGGTCAATTCAGAGAAACGGAGATTTAAGAAAAAGTCTCAATTTGCTCTCTTTTCAGTCACTTTGCTGTCAAGGAGAAATGAGTGAGACAAAGAGATTTTTTTTAAACATATTGTATGTGGCCGTGTGGAGGCGGATGAGATGAAAGTGCCTGAATTGAATCTAGCTGAGCAATTTCATTTTGGTGTGTGCGTGTTTGCATGCATGGTGTCAAACACACACGTCATGTCTCCACTAAACACAGTTCCTCTGCTGCAATAGGACAGATTGGAGTTGGCACGGTTTCTCTGTTAAATATATCTGGTGGAACAAACATCACCCAAATATATGCAAATGAAACCTTAAATTGTTGAGTAAAAACAGCCACAATCAATGTTACAAAATATTTCCTAAATTCATACAGTTAATTAAGGAGTAATCCGGCAAAAAAAATGCCCTCTGTCATCATTTATTTACTTTATTCCAAACCTGTATGACTTTCTTTCATGTGGAACACAAAGCTGTTCAGTGAACAATTACAAAATAAGTGAACTTCATTTTCAAACGTTATTTTGGACCCCATTCAATTTCATTACTTTAAAAAAAACCTGGCAGCTGTGGTTGCCTGAATAATTCAGCAAAAAATACAGTACAAATCAAAGGTTATAACAAACAGCTTTTTCACAAGCTGAAGTATATACTAGTATCCAGAAGGTGCACAGAGTCATTCACACAAAATCAAAACACCATCATGTTAACACACGACACTTAAATAATGCAATAAACATTCATTAAACAACAGAAGATGACCCAAATGTATATAACTGATAACAAAAACTATTAAGCAAAACATATTTATTCAAAGGAAATAGCTTCAAATGTAAAGTGGAGGGAATTCTGGGAATAGTTTACAGGTTTTCACCTTAAATTATAAGCTGATTTGTTCTTTTGTATTTAGAAAGGGAACTTGGCATATTAACAGTTTTTCCCCCCATACCGTTTATACAATAATTTTACAGTAAAAGGGATCATATTATGCCATTTAACAAAGTCTTACATTTTTGCCATTTGACAAAGTCATTACATATGTACATTTGTAAATTATAACATAATAACATATGTAAATTACATATGTTTTACATTATTACAGCACCTCTTTCCCCTAATACAATGTGTCGTCCTGTTTCAAGGAAGCCCTTACTTCTGAAATGCGAAAAATCTGTTGTTAATTTTCTAAGGGCAGATTTTCTAAGGGCTAATTTTTCACATTTTCTTTGAACACCCTTAAAAAAGCGAGAGCTTATAAACTCTATAGTAAACACTACATCAAGACTGTAATGTTAGTTATCAGGCTAACGGAGGCACAGCTTTGCCCTTTGTTTACATCATAGCAACAACATCACGATCGGGTCTCTTCTGAAAATTTTAACTAAACCACTCAATTCATTTGGATTAGTTTTACGATCTCTTTATGAACTTTTTGAAGCGTCAAAGTGTCAGTTGTGTAGCGGTTAATGGAGGAACAGAAAGCTTTCAGATTTCATCAAAAGATCTTCATTTGTGTTCTGAAGATGAACGAAAGTCTTATGGCTTTGGAAAAACATGAGAGTAAATTATGACAATTTTCATTTTTGGGTGAACTAACCCTTTAACCCTTTAAGGTTTTAAAGACTTCAAACAGGTTGGATAGTGACATTGAGGACACACACACACACACACACACACACACACACACACACAAAAAACAACAACTGGTAAACAGATTGCCAATTAAATAATTAAAAATATATATTTTTATAGGTATATGATCTTAATTCTGATTGGAGGGAATAACTAACACGATTTACATCTTTAAAACTGTTGATCTAATCACTTATACCTGCTTCTTATTTATTATCAAGCATATTTTTCTTGACCTGCATTTATGTAATGTGCAGATGTCCCATTTACTCAGCAGCACACTAAAGACTGGTCTAAATGCAAATATTTACTTCCACACCCTTGTGGACATGCTTGCACATAGACACATGTGTGCAAAACACACACACAATATTTCCAGACTTAAACATTCACTCATTCTCCTTTCCTGCTACAGCTAGCTGCTATATTTATTGTGTCGTCACACCTGCAAGACAAAAAGCAGTCAGAGATCAGCTTCAGCATGACATCACAGGAAGTGGGAGGCAGGGAGAAGGTCACAAGGTCATTTGGGATAACAAACATTATAGCAAGCATGCTAAAGACCAGTAAATCACTGCATCATGAATGTTCTGGAGAGCCTCCAGTATGGATTTTGTAAAATCCTGATTCATTCATCCTCTATCATGCAAGGAGTGAAGAAACCCCACAGCAGCCTCAGGGCATTCAAAGACAAGTTATGCTTTGAAAAATTAAAGTTTGATTTGAATATTCATCAATTCTGCAAACAGCTTTTGGGTAGTTGATATGAAATACTTTTGGGAAGCAGAAATGTCCTGCGGCTTGATATTATATACTATTATATAATTACTTTAAACAATTTGATGATTTGTGTTTTATGATTCCTGTGTTCTCATATTAAGGGGCCGTTTACACGACACCGTTTTCAACTAAAACCATTTTTTTTCCGTTCATTTACACGACAACAGTGTTTTGTGGCCATGAAAACGCGAACTTTTGAAAGCTGGATTTTGAAGTGCACGTTTTGGAAAACGATTCCGTCATCGTCTCCATATAAACTGCAAAAACGCAAATTTGTTAATAACTGTTTAATTGTAAAATGACGTGTTCTGGCCTGGGAACATAATACAGCTGGGATCGTTTTGACAACGTTGTCTTCTGTACGGAAAAAAAGCTAATGAAAAACGGTTGGTTTTAGTTGTCATGTAAACATACCCTAAATGAGAAGCTAGGGAATTCAATAGAATATTTATGGTACTTTTAAAGGTGCAGTAAGCAATTTCTGAAATCAAACCAAACTTGGTTTGTGTTGTGGTGCTCAATCCAATCCGCTTTCAACAGCGTTTCTCAGAAAAATCGCTTACTGAACATTTAATGCATTTGTCACAACACAGGGTTATTCAAAAACAAACCAGTGAAGACAAATAGATTACTAAAAATGCTGAAAAATTCTAGATTTTCTTTCAATGTAGATTTTTTTTTACATTCATTTTCTTTTGTAGTTCCAGTGCTGAATAAAAGTAACTACTTTTATTAAAATCTTGATGTTGATTAATAAAGGTTCATGGATATGCATCATCTACTCTTGTCCCAAAGTAGAGTGGAAGGGCTTATTTACATGTATCTATTTAGTTAGCAGATGAAAGTGACTGGACAATTTAGCTATAAATTGTGATTTTTATGTTTCTTTTCTTTAAAAAAAAAAAAAAAATAATTAATGATTTGCAAAATCATTTTATCCCCCTTTTCCCAATTGGAGGGAAATCATTGTATCTTCCATACTGTACATCCATTCAATTCAAAATGGTTACAATGTTACAGTCTAGTTTAAAAAAAAATCAAGGCATATTTTCATCCAAATAGCAATGAGTTCATACACAACAAAATTTGGTCACATAATTTTCACTAAAATGTTTTAATATTTTTCAGTTTTGTGAACATTTTTGAGTGATGGTGCAAACCAATAATGAAATTAGTAGTTTGAACCAATTCATCAAAACAAGTTTACTTACATTACCTTGAGATATACTATATATATATATATATATATATATATATATATATATATATATATATATATATATATATATATATATATATATATAAGAAATTAATATTTTTATTCAGCAAGGATATATTACATTTATCAAAAGTGACAGTAAAGACATTTATAATACAAAAGATTTCTATTTCAAATAAATGCTGTTCTTTTGAACTTTCTATTCATTAAAGAATACTGAAAAATGTAGTGTTTTCCACAAAAATGTAAAGCAGAACAACTTTTCAACATTAATAATAAGAAATGTTTCTTGAGCAGCACATCAGCATATTAGAATGATTTCTGAAGCATCATGTGACACTAAAGACTGGAGTAGGCTAATGATGTTGAAAATTCAGAAAATGCACAGCAGATAACACTGAGAGAAAATAATGACCACATAAAGATAACACTGAACAATAAACAGGAAACTGAAGACTTAGGGTACGTTTACAAAACAACTATATGCTTAAAACGGAGAAGTTTTTCCTTTGAGTTTTGAATTCACACGGATTTTCGAAAACGACTTAAAACATGGTATTCTGCAGCCAGGCCATTAGACTATAGACTGAAAACGTAATATGCATGTACATGACGTCATCATCTTCAGGGATTTGCGTTTTTGTTGTTTTCATTGAGACCATTTTAAAAAACATGCGCTTTGAAACCTGTTTTCAAAAGTTTGCGTTTTCAGGCACCAAAAACTGACCAAAACGCATACATTTTTTTCGTTATAAGTTGAAAACCGTGTCGTGTAACCAGCCCCTTAAATATACGGAGATAACGAGGAAACACAATGAACAACAGGTGAACATAATCAGTACTGTAACTAAGGGAATAAGGGGCCGTTTACACAACACAGTTTCCAACTAAGGCCCCGTTTACACGTACATGGTTATTTTGAAAAACGGAGACATTTCCCTTCGTTTGTGCCCTTCGTTTACACGCAAACGGAGGATTCGCCAATGAAACCGATTCTTTCTAAAAACTCCGGCCAGAGTGGAGATTTTGAAAATCTTCGTTTGCACGTTTGCATGTAAACAGAGAAAACCGGAGTTTTAGGTAGCGACGTCACAGAATGTGACTATTTTCGGGATTCTGATTGGCTAAGGTGGGCTTGAGCTTCTCGTTACACTGCCACCTACAGGTTTGGCATGCTCTTGACAGCATATACACAGGTTCGTGTGCACGATGTTATTTTTGAAAACGAAGAGGGGTGAAATATCCGTTTATGAAAATAGCCACCTACGTGTAAACATAGCCTAAAAATGGAAAACGACAACAGCATTTTGGGGGCTTGAAAATACAAACTTTTGAAAACAGTTTTCAAAGTGAAAGTTTTTAAAAACGATACTGTTATTGTCTCCGTGTAAACAGGGATCGGTTTGACAACCTTGAAGGAAAACTTGAAGGAAAATCATTAGTACATCGATGTCGTGTAAAAGTACCTTGAGTAGCAAAACAGGAACAGGGAAACCGAAACCAAAACAATGAAAACTAAACAGACTATAACATAATCCTGACAAGCACAGGAATAAATCGCATTTTAAAATATATTACAATAGAAAACAATTATTTTGAATTGTTATACTATTTCACAGTGTTACTGTTTTGCTGTATTTTGATCAAATAAATGGCTTGGTGAGCATAAGCGACTTCTTTAAAAAACATTAAAATAATATTGCTGACTATCCCAAACATTTTTAACTGTAACAGACGTGTATTCTGCCTGCTAATGACAAGTTTTGTCTCATGAGATCTGTTTCGCCATGATAATGTATGTGATATTGTGAATATTTAAGAATCTCAGCTATTCCACTTTTGATACCACCGCCACTTTTGGTATTGGGAGTGTGAATTTTTGCGTGTGCGTGCGCTTGCAACGGGTTTTTTTTTTTTTTTTTTTTTTGCACTGGTGCATCCTGTGTAAAACCTGTGTTGACTGCACTAACATGATACGGCTCGCCTCTAACCCAACTCCCACACACATCCTCACTGTCTCTCTCTCTCTCACTTTCTCTCTCTCTCTCTCTCTCTCACTTTACTCTCATAGCATGTACAAATCTCTCCACTCATCCCCACATCCTCCCTCCATTTCCTGCTTTAATCTGGTTTTGATGGAACAGCCGTTATGCTGTCATTAGCTGCTGAGAGGAGAACTGGGCCTAATATCAGTCATTTCAGCCTCAACACAACCCTCACAGGGCTCATGTTCACTTAGAGACTGTGCTGTTTCCTCTGCTGGTGCCACATACTCAGCATTTATTCGGCTAATCCTGGCCATGTGTGCTTGTTTATTTCCATTAGTATCATTACTGATAAGTAAGGCTTTCACAGGTGGTGTGCAAACCTAATGAAGCATGAAATCATTGACACTAATTTATTGTATGTATAGGATGCACATGGATGTATTTTTTTAAATACAACATAATTACATCTGAATTTGACTGTGTGATCATCATGCATTTTTGTTTTATGGAAAAAATCCATAAAAATCCAAAATCCACATTTCCAACATGGTGGATGTTAGCCAAAAACAAATACTAAATAATTTAGTAATAAACTGCTAAAACATATTTCTATGCAATTTAGCATATATTCAACTTTCTCAACAAAGATTTTAGTTTAAAAATATAGATGATATATAAGCAAGCAAAAATAAATTAATTAATAAATAAAAAATATTCTGGTACTGCTAATATAGTTGGATTCTTTGTGATAAATTCCTAGTTTTTACTTATTTGTAAGTGTTGGGAAATTATTGGGAGAAATTGTAACTCTTATTATTGTTATAAAAATCCAGTCTGCTTTTTCAGAAAATGTGTTTACTCTAGAACATTAATTTGACTCTTAAAAATAGGCCAGTGAAGATTATTGAAGATGTTCCTTTGCTTTGCTGCTGAAACATAATTTTCTTTTTTGGATGGTCCTTACAGATAGACTTGGAGCCAGAGGGGAAGGTCTTTGTCATTATTGACTTGTCTGGATCATCCAGTGAAGGTAAGACATCCTTGTAAACTTTCTGTGATCGCATTACCTGTCATTTAAAGACTGCTTGAAACATTTCCCTGTTAACCATTATACCTAATACAAGATTTCTTATAAATACACTGTCTGATACAGTAAATACTCACTGGACGTTTGAAATTAAAAGTAATAAAGTGATAGTGACAGACACAATGTATGTGGCATCAGGCCTTCGAGATGCATTTATTTTTAAATAAAATAACAAAGCTGAAAACAAAACTCAAAGCTGAAAATGGCATAGTTCTATTAACATATGCCATTGTTTGAAATGCAGACTTCTGCAGAGTCTGTGCAGCTGCTCTTTCTGGAAATCATATGAAGAGCTGCAACTTTCTGATCTTGATGTTGCCTCTAGTGTAGCTGGGTTTAGAAAAAAAAAAAAAAAAAACACTGTTGCGCGATCATTGGACCCAGATCCAGTGTGGCAGTGATTCCACCCAGATAACCTCCCAGATGTGCCTCTATCACGAACACTTGCAACGGCCAAACTCCTATCATACCCCTGGATACACATCAGAGATGGCCCACTTCAAGAGCTCCTTCATCCTCTCGGCTCAACTTCTGCTCCTGGAGGCAGAACATATGATCACTTGCCTCTCACACTGATATAGATGCTGCATATCAAACATCTCCTTGTGTCTACACAAACCTTGTGTCCGCACCATCAGTGGTGGAATGGCACAGTTTGTAAAACTGTTAGCCAGGAGTTTCTCCAGGAATAGTCATACGAAGAGAGGCAAGCAATTGTCATGTTTTGGAAAGGCATTTGTTGTATTTTGAATGGTTATCCCTGAGATAAGATGCTTATCAAGTATCATAGCTAGCATAACCCAAAGAGGTTTAAAAGAGTTAACCATTAGCATTCCTATTCATGTCAATGACAGTAACTCTGGTGTTATGCGAGTCCCACAATAGATTAACATGGTTAAATTAAACGTTTCCCTTCATTTTTTTTTTAATTAGCCCTTGGTTAGCAAGCTAACTGCTTTTGCCCAAAGTATACTTTGTTTTTTACTTGTACTCTTTAAGTTTTACAATGTAAATTTTCATTATCAGCAGTAAGTGCGTACTGTACATGCATCACACATACTCTGTACTCTCAGCTTGCACATGCACCTTGAATTTGTCCACAAAGTGGCAATACTGGCCCAACCCTTTGTTTCACAGTCGAAAAAGAAATGGAAGAGAGCCCTGCTGAAATATCCAGCATTACTGGTCACAACTATAAGTTATGTTTTGCATGCTGAGACTTGGTTTTCTGGTCCCCAGCATGGGAAGCGTGAGTGCTGGTAGACCAGCTACACCAGATTGGTTTTGCTTGAGATCAGCATGACTATGCTCTGGTCCAGCAGTTAGACCAGCACTATACCAGCTCTATCCGACATAAACTAGCCTGGACCATGGAGTTCATGTAGGTTTGTTCTTGATTTTTTTTTTTAGCCAGGATGGAACAACAAAAACAAACTATTAGGGAGCGCAACAACAATAGACTTGCACTTTGACAAGCGCTTGTGTGATGGGGGTTAAGAGATACACAAAACTCTAGTTTAAATGAGAATGGACTCTTTATATCATACATTTTGGAGAGAAATGGCGCAAACACTGGACAAAAATGAAACTTGAGCATGTGTCAAATGTTATCAAATGCGTACAACATGCACTTCAGGGTTCAGCTGTCAACGCGGCCATCTATTATTGTTGCAGTCTCCAGTAGTCTCTTCCTCAGTATCTTCCTTTTTTTTTCTACCATGAAACAATGGCCAGGGGGAAAACTGTAGCCCAGACCAGTGTTGCCATCTTGTGGAACAATTAATTGCAAATAATCCATATAGCCTATATAGTATCCCTTACGAAAAATAAGTTTATTCAAGTGTTCTATTAGTATACTTCTTTTAAACTAAAAATAAGAAAGTATACTTTCAGTCTACATTTTATATACTTCTCAGAAATATACTTTATGTACTTCTCAGAAATATACTTAAATTTACACTTAAATTTACACTTACACTTGACTTATACTGAGATAAAAGTCCAAGTATATTTGGCCTGTACTTGTACTCAATCTTTTGATCGAGATATACTTAAAGTATAATTAAATATTCAAAGTATACTTGGCTTGTAGTTGTGTTAACTTTTTTGATCGAGTAGCCTATTAAATATACTTTTTTTTTTACATAGTTTTTCATATACAGTCTTATGAAACTTACATTGTTTGAAAATATTGATATAAAACAGATATGTTTCTAACTGTTTCTAATTCTAGCTGAATTTTTGTGTAGGCTAGTCCACTGGTAGTGTACATAGGAATTTACTTTAATTCTACTTTACTCTTTCCCCATCATTGACTGAATTTTCCAGCTATCCATGTTTTCACTGGTATATGGTAGGGGGCGTTATGACACATCTTCTAGGATAGAATCTCCAGATCAAAACACAGGAGAAGAAGAAGCTGAAACAAGTGAGAGAAGATTGCTCACGGAAATGTAAAATAACGTGATTATCAAACATTAAACAGCATGTAAATCAAAACTATAATGTTACCAAATTAAATGAAGCGTAACCCATGAAGAGAAAACAACTGTGAAGCTTTGGGGTTGTTGGACTCGATCTACTCCATCTGTGTTTTGATCATCGTTCCGAATCTTATCAAGGCGTAGTCTTTGACAAAAATGTTATTTTCTCAACTTTTTTGTTTAAAATATTGACTTTCTTTATGAAACATACCAACATTCAAGTGTTGATAAAAAAGGATGCATGAAGCCAATAAAATGTTTTTAAAATTAAAGTACAGTTAAAGGTATTTTTCAAGAATAAAAAATAATATCTACATTTTAACATAGAAGTATACTGCAAGTGCAAAAATAATATATAAATAGTAAACTATAAGTGTAATGTTATGTTCACTTAAAGAAAACTTACAAATACTTACAGTATAAGCTACTAAACTAGTAGTTTACTGAGAGTACACTTCAGTGTGTACTTTCATAAACTAAAAATTTTACTACTTGTATTAAAATAGTAAACTACTAGTATACTTAGTTGCATTACAAATGAGAAACCTTGTTGTGTACTTAAAGTTTACTACTGTTACACTTATAGTACACTTAAACATATACTTTTGTATACTAAAAGTGGGCCAATTTAGTCCCAAGCAGTATTGAAATAGTACGCTTACAAGTTTACTACAAGTACACATTGATATTAGTATACTTACTACATAAAGTATACTTAAAAATATACTTGAACATTACTTAAGTATACTTCATAAAATGAACTTGAAGTATACTTCTTTTTCGTAAGGGATGTTTACTATATGGATGAAGAAATCTGTCACGCACACTAGTGTATGCAAAAAAATGAAGTATACTTTGAGCCTTAGCTGCAACTTTGCATTAGTTGCATCTTTTAAGGAATAGGTAAAAAAAAGTGTGTGTTTTGTTTCTGTGTCACTCTCAATCTGTTTCAGACTGTTTTAATTTGACACTTATTCATTTTACTGGGAAACAGTCTACGTGACTCATATTTCATTGCGTTTAATCGCCGTTTTTATCAGGAAGTGCATACTTAACATTTCGTTTTCATGAAAGTTGGATTACTCATCAAAGAGTGGCAGAGACGATGTGTTTATCAGCAGTTGCAGAATTGTAGTTCATTTTTCTCAGAGTCTGGTCTGATGTTAAAGATATTGATGATCAACTACAATAGATATTGAAGAAGGGACACAAAACATGAATGTCATGGTTAATAGGCCTTTGAAGTGTGTTGTGCATCATACGTTTTGCAGATGCCAATCTGTTTTGCAAACTGCCATTCTGCAGTTTACAAGTGTAAATCTGATCTGTGCTTACGCCCATTGGTTCTTCTGATCAGATGGACAGGCGGCTTTGACTGATTTCGGGTTTTGTCACTTATGGTTTGGGTTGTTGAAAATTGATCTCAAGGCATCCTTCTTCATGTTTAGCACTGCACTGAAGTGAACAGAAGTTTACACGGTTGGTCCAGTGTGAAGGCCAAAGTATACTTCGGCCGTTCGCTTTCCAGGACTGAATGTGACTGTCTGCGTGATATAATTTTCGTGTGATACAACTGTTCGCATGCAGATGGTGCACGTACAAAACTGCATGTGCAAGTGACTTGAAAACGCGTTTAAAAAACAATGTCAACTAGAAATGTCTCAATTTTCTCAACATCTTAACATGTCTCAACATTTTTCATTGACATCTAGCTAAAATATATCTTAGTCAAGCATAAGATAAAATAAACTGTTTGTTTGGCCGATGAGCTGAAGTTTGCATTTTCCAGCCAAGTGACCAGGTAATGGTACTTTTGCCAGTTGTGGGCTCTGTGGGCTTACCATTTCAGACTATGTGCGGGTCCATATATTGTTGTTATGTTGTTGATTGAGACACCAGGTCATAAAAATTAAACAGGTTTGGCACGTGAATCTGTTAAAACACTATTATGTGAAGACTGAAGTTGATCATTGATTTCTGTTGAAATCAAACCTTTCAAGCAAGTTTAAAGTGTGTTAACAACACAGAACTATGAGAATTTTTGATCCCAAATTTAGAATTGTCATCAACTTTAGACGTTGCTGCGGAGACTGAATTTGACCCTGGCGATTTTGTATATCAGGGCCGTTTAACGAAATTCTTAAACATTCTTTAAAATATATATATATATATATATATATATTTTTTTTTTTTTTTTTTGTGTGTTATGTACCTACCTAGTCAAAACATTTTAAAATGTCTGTTTTGCCATAATGATTTTTATGTGATGTTACATGAGGAGCTGCTACTTCAGTGTAGTCATGTGCTTTAATGTTCGTGCTACAAATGTGATATGGCCATGTGTCTTTTTGACCACTGCCCAAAACCACTGAAAGTGGTCTGAGTGATCGGAACACAGAACGTTCTGCACTCTTTTATCTGTGTTTAGCATCAAGTTTCTTCTAATGCTCAAACACTTTGTTTTAAACTCTGGTACATAAGTTGTCATGCACTGTTTATGCTACGGACATGAATGATGCCTTATATTACAGTATGCTGCTTGTTGAGAAGCAATCAGACATGTGATTTTTCCCCAGTGGACCATAAAATAGGAACCCTAGCCATATCTAAAGACCTGAATAAAATAGAGACTTTTGTAAACACAAGCAATCTGTGCTTTTTGTTTTCTCCTCCAAAAACACAGGCTTTCTTTTCCTTGGAACTGTAATTGGGAGAAATGCCTCTTCGTGTCTGATTGTAGTTCTTTGTGTGAGTCTCTAAGGGTCTTCATACATGTTAATAAATGATTTGATGAAGACTTTATTAAGCCAGATGCCAGCTGAAGGAGGTTACTTTTTTACTCTGCATTTTTCGAAAACTTCAAATGCTTTAGGACAAGTGGAACTTATCTTCAGCAACTGTGTGGAGTGTTTGTGAATGTTTTTGTCAAACAAAGCAAGTGTGAACATGTAAAACCCCTCTCTTGGTGCATTTGCTTTTTTGGAAGTGGCTTGCCAGTGTTTGAATGTGCATATCGACATGTTATTGCAGTGGTTTTCAGTTTGTGGGTCATGGCCCAAAAATGGGTTACAACTTACATGTTTACTCTAATAGGGTCACAGACATGGAAAACAAAGCTAAATGCAAATAATAAATCGCAACTAAGTCTAACCCTATAATCATGCAGAGTTAGGATAGCACGATAAGTAGAAATACAACACTGTTAAAAGGGTTGGAGAAAAAAGAAAGTGAAAGACGGACGTGGACTCTTATTTTGTAGGTGTGCAATGGTATGCAGAAGTCACATACCTCAGTTTTGGGGTCATGGTTAGATACGAGTTCGGTACAATAAAAAAATGGTCACACTTTAGTTTAGGGTGAAATTCTCTCAATTAACTATTAACTATGTGATCAACGGGCATAGTTCAAATGACTCTACGCAATTGGATAGTCCTTCACCCAATAATACTAACGGTCCGGGTGACGTACTTTGCTGTGAAAACTCCAGGCAGGAAACGTATCAAAAAACGTGTTGATTTGTTGCATTGAACCGGCTGTTAGCAGAAGTAGCAATGGCATCAAGCGATTTTTACAGGTTGTGCAAAAAAAACCTGAAAGTGAGTGGTATTTACACCCACTCGAGCAATTTGTTTGTTAAACTAAAGAAGCCATTGAGCATCGTCGAGAGGTTAAAAGCAATTGGATTGGTTTAACCCACCAATAGCGTGCCAGGTGGATAAGCCAGTTTGTGTTTGGTCCCCGCAGATTTGTAACGGAAGCAGGATAGAAGAATGTACAGGTTTCCAGCCTGAGCTGCAGGGCGAAATCAAATCGCCGGCAGATCGGGCTGGGTTTACCCAGTCTAAAGTGTTACCAGAAAAAGCATCAAATCCACAATGCTAGGTTTCTTTTCATTTACTTTCAACAGGCAGTAGTGCAAATTACAGGAGGCAGTAGTGCCTCCTTTAGTGTATTAAGCATTAAGCAGTTAACAGAATGTACTCTTGCATAGGTCATATTTTTTTTGCAGGGCTGATAAAAACCAAAAGGTATTTGGTCACAATCAGCTACAAAAATGAAAAGCATCTTGTGTAAAATTAGGAGTGTTACAATTTGCTCCACTTAAACTATATTTAAACATTCAAAGCTTAAGCCCAACCCTCTTATACTTAATTTTCCATGTTTCACTCTGTTTTGCGCACAGCCTTTTGGTTCGTCTTGTATTTGAACTCCCTGTTTTGTTCAGTCCCTTGTCGGTTCTCATTTTAGTTTATGTGGTTTGCTTTTTTGTCTGTTTTTCTGGATATGTACTGCGTTTATTACTTGGAATAAAGACTTTGTTTGTTAACTCTATCGTTGTGCGTGCAGCAGATCATATCTGTAACAGAAGAACCGAACGACAAAGAAAGAAATAGAATAAGCCATAGACCAGCATCGTGCCTACTCTTCTTCCCCGAACAGAGGAATCTGCTGGAGTATTTGGGATGGATGCTCCAACACACCAGCTTCCCCCTAACATCTTGCGAGCCGGAGACTTCCACCGAGTCTGTCCTGGAGCCAGTGCTGGTTACCATCGTAGTCCCGGAGTCGATGCAAGCTGCCCAGTCCATCTCAGCGTACCTCTTCCAATGTTCCCATCCCAACTTCCTGGTCCCATCCCTTCCCCTGGGTACGTCTAATCCCCTGGATCTGTCGGCTCCGCTGGAGTGGTCCAGCTCCTCGGCTCTGCCTCCCCTGCACTTGGGTAACCAGGCCCATGTCTCCAGGTCGGCCTGTCAGCCCGGCTCTGCGTTCCCTCGTCTTCACCGTTCCCCATCTGCCCTTGGACTCCTCTGGGCTCCCTCGTCCCTCCGGATCAGTCTCGATCGGTCGTCACTCAGCTTCCACCACAGACTTCCGGGTCTCCAGGCTGCGTTTCGACCTTCCGCTCCACTGGGCTCCTCCCTTCCTCTGGTTTCCCCATTGTCCATGCTTTTGCATTATATTTGAAACAAAAATATTAGATTCTTCATGTAGTCTGTGTCATACTAAGATTTTTGTATGTTGTATGTACAGTTAATACTGTATATGCAGGTAATATAATTTTTTTTAAGGGCACTTTTGTTTTCTTTTGTATGATAAAATTTGTTGGTACTATATTGCATGGCCACTTGGTGTGCAGTGTAAAACCTGGGTCCTGAAGCAACACTAGTTAAGAACTACAGTGTTAGTGCTCAACTAAAAGTTGTTCTTTTGAGCCGCTGGCCTGCAGTCACATTAGCACGACCACGGAGACTTGGCAGCTGATAAATCAGTAACGACAGGAGACAAAACAGTGAACAAAACCTAGTGGTCAGGCTAATCGCTAATGTTGTAGAAGCTTTTGAAGATCACACAGCTCTGAACTAGACACACACATGCGGAGTGGTGCTGTTCTGTTTGGCCAAGAGACACAGGTGCATCAGAGTGGATTTCATGGAGGTTGTTCATGGAGAGATCCAGACTGGCTCAAATACTTGCCACGTATGGAGCAAATGGAGAATATTAGATTTAAATTTCAAATTTATGTATTTGTTTATTGTGTAATAGTTTAAGTTTATTATTAACTATTTGTATGTATTTAATTTTATTTAAATAATCTAATTTTGCTGAAATCTCACAGCATTATTCTTTTTATTTTAAAAAAAATGTCCCCCTGTAGTAATTTTATCCCATAACGTTTTTCCTTGAAAAAAATGTCTTCATGCCTTAAAATAGCTTGAATGTAACTCTACATCCTTGCCACATTTAGTATACGCGGTTCAATGAACATTCAAATTAGCCCTGCCTCCACTCACTAACACCGGCTGAGAGATCCACTCGTTGACGATCACACATTGACATAATTGGTCACAAGGTAGTTTGTGACGTCAGAAACACCAGCGTTTTCAAACCGCGTTTTTGAGACTGTTTTTGGTTCACTGCAGTTTTAAGGAGAAAATACTCAGCAATAGTGTTGACTGATGAATTTGCACATGGTTTGTCTAAAAGCATATTAAAACCACCACATAAGCATATTAATTACATTAAAAGCTTGATTTTCACCACAGGGGCCTTTAAAATACGGCCAGCTGTGGAACAAGGAATATTTAATTTGTACTATTACATTAATCTTACCTGTTTCTTACCTGTTCTTACTCATTTTCACTATCTGTGTAAAACACCTCGATCGGGTGCGGGTCGGGTGAGCATCTAAATTAGAGAAAATTATTGATTGTCAGGTGACCTTTAAATGCGCAAAAACTGTTTCCATTGCAGTTTTGCGAAATATTCCTTTTTCGAATTGCCTGAAAAACCACCTCATGCGAGCGTAAAAACTTTTTTGCGATAAATGGGAGTTTTTGCGAAATTAGCGTGTTTCCATTGGGCGTATTTTCAATTCGCAATTTCAGTTTGCGCAATTTGAAGGGTAATGGAAACACGGCTACTGTTGTAGAATCTGGATGTTCTGCATTTGAAGCTGCTGAACCTCTTGTCAGAGGGCAGCCGGGAGAACAGTCCAAGTGGAAGGGGTCCTTTGAAATTGACTAAGCCCTGGTCAGGCAGCGTCTGCAAGCAGTGTCATGGATGGAAGGAAGTGCTGTCCCGATGATTCTCTCCACTGTCCTAGTTCAGTTCTTTTGTTTGCCCTATGTATTTATACCGCCAGTTTAGTTCGTCCGTCTGCCGGAAGCTAGTTCATTTAGTCTATAAAGTTTTAAATATGGATATTTTTCTTAATCAAACACATCACATCACTTCACTTCACTTCAGAAGGCCTTTATTTACCCCCGGAGAGCCGTGTCGAGCACTTTAATCGAATAGATCAAGAATAAAGAATAGATAAATCAAGAATAGATGCGCTTTGATGGACTTCAAAAGACAGATGGCCATTCACTGCCATTCAATGTCATATACACTTAGGATGGCTTCAGGGAGAGTAAATCATGGGCTAGTTTTCATTTTTGGGTGAACTATCCTTTGAAGTGCAGTTCATCTCCTCCTTATTGATCAAGAGATAATTCCCCAAGGACCACGAGTGGAATTTTTTAGACCTGGCATGACTTGCACAGTATCCCGACCGCTCCTTTTGTAGCAGCCTCAACAAGCAGTTCAAGGCATACAGTACCTGCCCGGACGGTAGGTCCTTCACAGAGCCAAAACCGGCCACCATGTCTGTCCAGCTGATCAGGCCATTCCCGAGCCAGGAGCGGAAACTAAACTTCCTTGGTTACAGATTATGTCCTCATTTGTTTCTATAGTTACATATTGCTGTCACCTGTGTCTAGTTTAGTTCCTTTATTTGCCCAATGTATTCATACCCCAAGTTTAGTTTAGTCCCTTGTCGTTTCTTGTTTTCTTTATGTGGTTTACATTACTTATTCCTGTCTGCAGTGATCTCCTGAGTGTTTAGTTTGAGAATAAAGACTGTTGTGTTTAGAAATTCCTTCGTCTATGTGCATGTCGCAAAACCACACGCTGACAATATCTTTATACGGATTACTGTTAACAAATTTCTCAAAAGACGACGACAGTAAAACACAAGCTACACACTGAAGCGTTAATAATAACAATGGTAAAATAAACCATAATAAAATATAATCAGCTCACATAATAAACAAATTAAACCAATTTAAAGTAAATATTTCTGATCTGGGAATGTAACGATTTTATTAGCCACACTCAAACAATGATACACTTGGTGTCTTCATAGAGTTAAACACTGGTTTGATGTTTATTGCAAACACACTGTAAAATTAAAAAGAAATGTACTTACCTGTGTTGCCTCAGAGGACAAAATGCTTTGCTTGGCATTGCTGTATCTACCAATAAAAGAAAAGAGAAACCGGCTGCATTTTGAGAATAATTCACAAAACAGTCTGTTGTGAAATGTGCAGAACAAACGAAAACTTTATCTTTCAGTCATTCAGGCATGTCATTAAAAGTAAACTTCAGCCATGCATTTGTAATGCTCAGATCTTTAGGAATGCTATCCAAACTTTTTGGAGTTGCAGTTTCTTTACATCCACTGACAGTGAGTCAGTGAGTTTGACGGTCTTACTCGACATCTTTATCCAACAGCACTATCGCTCTTGTGATTGATGGACAGACATGAGTTGACATTAGGATTCTCTTGAATTCAAATCTGGGTGTTTCAGAAGGGTTGAAAATGATATTTATATTGTAAAAATGTTAGTTTTGAGTTCTAAAACTTGCCGTTTGTGTTTATCGTAGAGTGATCTCTTACATGTGTAAATATCAAGAACATTTTGATTTTCCATTTCAGGCCTAAATATGTTTTTGAGTGTATTATACAAAAAAAAAAAAAATATTAGGTGTCTCCAAACACAACTGGAACTGTTTGAAAGAGCAACCTCAAAGCAACAGTTATTCTCTGGAAAAAGATTTTTAACATCAAATGAATAAATGAGAGAGTAATTGTTTCAGGAAAAAGAAACTAAAGCGAAAATATCATATGAAGGCAGAAGTTGCAGAGTTCCACAGAAGTAGCTGTGTATGTGTGTGTGTGTGTGTGTGTGTGTGTGTGTGTGTGTGTGTGTGTGTGTGTGTGTGTGTGTGTGTGTGTGTGTGTGTGTGTGTGTGTGTGTGTGTGTGTGTGTCTGTGTGTTTAAGGAGGCTGGCTGGCTGACTGCCTTGTGTCAGTCCTGCTTAACATCATCAGCCCTCACAAAAACACACACACACATTCACACACGCTGAGTACTAAGACACCCGACCGGAGACGGGCTGGAGACACAAGTGCAAGTGAGTCACACAGGAGTCGGACAAAGACAGCAGTTCACAGTCCATCATGATGATGTTTCAATCAGGTCATACCACAATGAGAAATATAGCCATCATCAGCTCTGAATCTGCCTGTGCTCATCATTACTGCATGGCAGTGCTCCGTACAACTGCGTAATAATCAATACTGCAGACAGTCATTTGCATTCAGTGCACAGTCAGTCCAAAATTAACACCCACCAAGTGCTAGTCAAAATTGGCTGTTGATGTTACTCACCAGTTGGCTTGTAGCTTTATTAGGAATGGCAATATCACATGATGCAAACAATAAATCATTTGCTGCGACCTTCTAATCAGGAATTTTTTACTATTTATGTAAGTTTTTTTTCTCTCCATGTGATGAGAAGTATGTGTAATATTTCTCACATTAAATCACTAAAACTAAATTCACAATTCAGTGACAGATGCCGTGAGATTTTGACGCTGCAATTGAAGGCCTGTTTACACAAAGTGCTGTGTAAGTGTTTGTTCAGACTAACACTAACATTTGCTTGCCATAATTATTTTTTGTTACGATGAGTTGTATTTCTGCCACCTACTGTCAGAAAGTGAATTTGCAAAAGCCTGTCTAACAAAAGCAGTCTCTAATAAATCCAAAACCAGAACGCTCAGAAGATCGCAGGAACCACATCAACATTGACGAGACCGGACACTGAACAGAAAGAACTCAAGGCTTAAATACACATGGAACATAATCAAGGAGAACAGAAACAGATGTATGGAAACTAATAAACAATTTTTTTTTTTTTTTATAAAATAATGCAGAATACATAATCCAGTTGACATGATCTGGCTGGTAAATTTTCTCAGTTCACTTAATCTGAAATTTTTAAATGATGGACAATCCCTGCTCAGGGAGCTTTTCTGCCTCTTTTACTCTGTGTGTTTCTGTATTGAATGTAAGAAAAACAGACATGTTCTTTTCTTTCTGCCAGCTCATGTTTAGTATTGAAAGTGCTGAGTCATACATTCCAGATGTACGCTGCAGTGTGTGTGTGAGTGTGAGTGTGTGTTATCTAATCTCTTTATGTGAAATCTGCTTCACCGCCTGAAAAGTCAGAGAATGGGAATTAGCGTTCAACGGTCTTGATTTTGAAAAGAGATCTTTTGTACACAAAACTCAGATGTCTCCTTTGAAAGAAGTGGCAAGTGACTGAAGTCGTTCACAATGGGGGATTGAAAGACAAGAAAAAGAATCATAATGTCTCTCTCGTAGTAATTCAGCTGCTGTCTGTTTTGGATTTTAGATTGAGAGACTTGGTAACACCTGTAGCTTTCAACAAAGGGATGGATCACAATGGGTGACTAATCGACCAGCAACCAACTTTGATTAGTATGACAGACTAGTTCATGTAGAAGTTTTGATGTTTTAATTGGCTAGCATATTAAAAAATAAATAATGAACATGCACTTATGCTCACCAAGTCATCTAGGCATCTATTTGATAAAAAAAATACAGTAAAAATAATAATATTGTGAAATATTATTACAATTTCAATTAACTGGTTTCTGTTTGAATATACTTTAAAATATAATCTATTCCTGTGATTCAAAGCAGCATCATTATTCCATTCTTCAGTGTCACATGATCCTTCAGAAATCATTCTAATATGCTGATTTGCTGCTCAAGAAACATTTATTAATATGTTGAAAATGGTAGTGCTACCTAATATTTTTGTAGAAACTGGTATACTTTTTCAGGATTCTTTTATGATCAAAGTTTGATGAATAGAATTTATTTGAAATAGAAATCTTTTTTTGTAACATAAATTAAACGTAGCGTCAGTTCTGGCAGGTCACGTTAGTCACAGGATTTGGCATTCTGATTCCCCTTGAATCAGAATAAATTCTCGAATTATGTTGTACTTTAAAATCTTGAATTAATGATATCTGCAATACATTCATGTCGGTTATGTTTACCCTAAGGGGGGTTATTGCTGCTCTCCCTGCTCTTATTCATGCTATAGCATGCATGGATGCGCAGGGAGTTCTTGCCCAGAACAGAACCATAGCGCCAATCCCAACCGTATGCAATTGCCAACCGTATTTGACGATAGTGGTCCTGACAGAAATAGCCTAAATGTCTTTAGTGTAACTTTAATGCTAAATAAAAGTATTAAATTCTCTTTTAAATAAATCTTACTGACCCCAAACTTTTGAACAGAAGTGTAAGTAACTAAATGTTGTAAATGTGGACGATACGTCCCTCTCATGCATTTAGGGATCAAATGTGAATTCTTTTTGTTCTTTTCTGTTGGACGGGCAGTGTTCCCGGATAGACTAAACAACTAGTCAACTGACATGGTTTGCAGTTTTATGTTGCTCAGCTTTTATATCTGTATCAGGGTGATGAATACCTGAAAGGTTTAATTTCTGGATGCAGATTTGTCTATATTTATTTGTTATTTTTGTTTTGCTGTGGGACAATTCCCAGATCCTTTTCAAAAGCAGGTTGAGGGTTTGCTAAGTGTGCACCTGTGCTCCACCTGACAGCTCACTAAAATACACCCTCAGTCACATGCCTCTCTGCTGTGTTTTGCAGGCTTTGTTTGTGCTCTCGTTCTTATGTCACCTCTGTAGTGTCCCCTGGTTTGATGTTTTTATCTCACTGGGTCTTTCAGACAACTTTGAAGTTTAACTGCTGGAAAGTCCATAATGCTAGCAGGGGTGACAACAGAACAAAAATACGGAAAAAAAGAAAAGAAAATCTCACAAACTACATGTATTTACTTTTGTTGGTCCAGTGTTCTGTCACAGGGGTGGTTGTATAAACACACACGAAGATGAAGATGTAGGCAAATAGATAATATTTAATAAATCCAATGGGTAATCCAAACATAAAACACATCCACTATAGATGACACCGGACACTAAACTGACAGAAAACTGGGGATGATGATTGATGAGTGCACAGATGAACATGATAAGTGGATTACTTTTACGATCTCTTAATGAACTTTTTGAAGCGTTAAAGTATCAGTTGTGTAATTGTCAATGGAAGGACAGAAAGGTCTCCGATTTCATCAAAAAAATCTCCATTTGTGTTCCGAAGATGAACGGCTTTGGAACGACATGAGGTTGAGTAATTAATGAAATAATTCATTTTTGGGTTAACTCTATATCTTTTTTAATTACAACCAATATCCTGAAACCTGTTACCTGTTTGTTGAATGCTTATTTTATGGTTGTTTGACACTTAGGGCCCTATCTTGCACCCAGCGCAATTGACTTTGTACACCGACGCATGTATCATTCCTATTTTGCACCCGCGCACAGCGGACTTTGCCCTCCACAGAAGCATGTCGGTTAACTAAGAAATACACTTGCGTTCCCCAGGGCGGTTCAGCGAAAAGAGGAGGCGTATTCCGGCGCAAACGTTCCCTCATGCTATTTTGCAGGTTTAGAAAACAATTGCGCCACTAACCGAAAAAAAACTAGTTTAAAGTCAGCTTGGCCTTAATCAATGTAGCGTGTGCACAACACGCATACACTTTAATTCTCTCATCTACACAGAAGCAGCAGTTTTCATTTTTGCAAATCATACATTATTACGATAATAATGTATAATAACGGCAAATCCGCCGTTATAATATCAATCCGCCATGGAACAAGCACGACTGCTCTTAAAGGGAATGTGAGATGATGCTCTGATTGGTTTATTTCACGATATGCCCAAACCACACCTATGAATAATGAAGCTACTTCAGACCAACCCATTTTAGATTTGCGTCAGGCGCTAGAGTCATTTATCCCGCCGGTATAATAGCAACAGCGCACGAGATCCACCCACAAAGTTACTTGCGTTTCGCACTTGATACTTGCGTTTCAGATCGTTAAAATAGGGCCCTAATAGTTCTTTAAAGACTGATCACTGAGCATGTTTTCACTTGAGTAAATAATAGTAATTAAAACACACTGCTTTAGGTCAAAGACTCCATTGAGCTGCTCTGATATATGAGTGCACTTTTAATTGCACTGGGCCTGCTGTCCTGTGTTAAAGTCCTGTGAAATGTGGTGCTTGGGAAAAGTGAGGTGTTACTGGGGTGAACTCTGCTTTCTTTTCACTATCTACTATTGATATAGGCGTGTGTAATTAGCGATTAATGTTGTACATTTTGGTTGGGAGTGGAAATCAATAGTGTATTTCCAAAGACTGGAGACATTCTGGTCTACAAGAAGAAGAAAAATAAGGAATATATTAATTTATAGCTAATCTCAAATGCTCGATTGTGAGAAATGTGAACTATATTACTGCTTGATTGTTATTGTTGAAAAATGTAAATTATCTTATCAGTTGATTATATATTTATAGTACATTCTATTTTACCTGCATACATACAGTACATTCACATAAAACAATATATAGCATTGTATATTGTATATCTCATACAGAGATATGCTATATATATCTCTGTAATTAATGTGTCTAATTCCATTGACAGTCCTGTCCTACACCTGTTGCTTGGCAGTTTTTGCATGTAGCCAGGCAATGGTTGCTATGTAGGGCCAGAGGGTGAAATTGAAGTCAGTAATTATATGTAGAAATCCAAATGGCCATGCAAAGTGTTTTCCTCTTGAACACATGCTTTTTAAACTTTGACCTTCAGATCAATGTATAGCACTCACTACTTATACTGTACACACACTCACACATAAAGAGATACATATATGCGTATCCACAAACACGTTCAGATTTCTTAAATACTACATGACATGGCTTATGTGTATATACACATATTATATATTTACAAACTTTTATGTTAGAATAATCGCTATTACTCAATTTGAAAGCAATAATAAAAAACTTTTGCAAAAGCAGGTAGCAGTTACATTTTCTTCATAAACTGTAAAAATATAGCAGATTTTTTCCCGTCTACACAGCCGTGGATAGGTCAGCAGAAAAGTTGTTTCAGTGATAGATACAGTTGTTACATTTTAATACCCGTTTTATTTTAGAGTAATATGATGAAACTACACAATACGACTATAAATGTTTATTAAAAGGACAGTTAATCCGAAAATAAAAATTCTGTCATTATTTACATTATTTTCAAAAACTGTATGTTGTTATTTCTCATATGGACGATTCTCAATGATTTCTCATTCGCACTGTATTCAATCCCTCCAGGATTTTCTGATCTTGCGATCAATATAAACCAGTGGGCGCATTATTTGTGGCTGCTTGGGGTTTTGTCTTATTTATGCAATTGTTTCCATTAAAAAAACATTAACCTGAGGGGGAAACAATAAAAACGTGTGTTGCAACATTGCTGTCGGATCCAATAGTGTACACTGCATCATTTTTATTTTCAGTCTCTCTGAAAAGCCTGCTTCAAAATGTGTCTGGTTTCAAAATGAATCTGCTGTAAAATGAAGCGAACAAGCGAACTGTGTCTTACTGATGCGATATGACTGGAACTTTCTTCTGCAGAAGTTGTCTTTCGTAATAATGTGACAATATCCGAAACTAGAAGTTTTATATGATCTTAAATCTGAAGGCTTCTGTGTGCCGAGTTCTTCTCACCCTCACTGAGTGTTAATGAGTGAGAACTGATAAATGACCAGCCATATCCTACTGAGATAGTATGAGCTACTACATCTGTTTCTTGTCTCTCTTTCTCTCTCTCTCTCTCATTACAAGCAGTTGAGAGGAGGATGTGGGTGATGCATATGAGGCCGACTCACTTCAGTCTCCTGTGAGACTAGACGCGCCACTGGTCCATTGTCCTTAGATGGTGATTAGAACAGGACCGGCCCTGTAACTGCTGCACATATCTAATCCCCATCATGACTCAAACTCACTGTGGAGCGTTTTTAAATGTGAAGTGTATCATTTTGTAATGTTTAAATACTTTAATCTCTGTTATATAGAAACAATTAGAAGTAAAGTGTTTGTGGGTTGATTTCCCACAAAAGTGTTAAAAGTGTATTTCTGAGGCACTATCAACATTTCTTTTGTTTGATCATCAAGAGTTGTCCCACACAGCAAATTGGTGTGGAACTATTTTTGACTAATGAGAGATTAGCAAAGAATTTGCTTAAAAAAAGAAAAGAAAAACAGATTGTTTTTCTTTGTCTGTGTTTGTTGTTTGATGTAGATCACGTGATCAGTTATGTTATCCTAGATTAAATATTTCCTACAGTACAGGAATTGCACTGCATTGTAATCCACATGGACTCAGGTTACCTGCAGTAGCTAAAGTATATACAAATTCCAGAAGAAACTGATTTTCTACCGAACTAGATTAACATTCTGCTACATAATAGATTGGCCTTTGACCCTTTTCTGAGCAGCATCATTTAAGAGAATTTACTAAACGTACAGAAGTCATCAGATTTCCAAGAATTTTAACTCTGCTCACCTTAAGATGCATTTTAGCATTATGGGCCCTATCTTGCACCCAGCGCAATTGACTTTGTACACCGACGCATGTATCATTCCTATTTTGCACCTGCGCAAAGCGCGCTTTTCCCTCCACAGACGCACGTCGGTTAACTAAGAAATGAACTTGCGCTCCCTGGGCGGTTCAGCGCAAAAAAGGAGGCGTGTTCCGGCGCAAACGTTCCTTCATGCTATTTTGCAGGTTTAGAAAACAATTGCGCCACTAACCAGGAAAAAAATAGTTTAAAGTCAGTGGCGCATTGCGCATGTTATTATATGCTATTTTAAGGGCGCATGCTTGGCCATAATCAATGTAGCGTGTGCACAACATGCATACGCTTTAATTCTCTCATCTACACAGAAGCAGCAGTTTTCATTTTTGCAAATCATACATTATTACGATAGATAGATAGATAGATAGATAGATAGATAGATAGATAGATAGATAGATAGATAGATAGATAGATAGATAGATAGATAGATAGATAGATAGATAGATAGATAGATAGATAGATAGATAGATAGATAGATAGATAATAGGAATCCGCTTTAGAACAAGCGCGTCTGCTCTTAAAGGGAATGTGAGATGACGCTCTGATTGGTTTATTTCACGTTACGCCCAAACCACACCTATGAGTAATGAAGCTGCTTCAAACCAACCCATTTTAGATTTGCGCCTGGCGCAAGAGTCATTTATCCCGCCGGGAAAATAGCAACAGCGCCAAGACCCGCCCACAAAGTTACTTGTGGTTTGCGCTTGACACTTGCGTTTCAGATCGTTAAAATAGGGCCCTATATCTTCTATTAATCCTTAAAATCTTTTCAGTCATTTTTGACCAATTTAAATTTTTTAACAGCTTCCTCAATCTGAGGAATAGTGAAAAAGAGGGACATATCATAATCACACTTTCACTTTCCAGTTTTTTATTATTTGTATTATTATAATTATTATTATTTTTTTTTTTATCAAGCACAAATCGTCTATCTCATCTATGCTACTTTATTCATTCTTAAAGTGAACTTCTGGCTCTATGGTGATTCGATTTGCACTTTTGGACTGCCGCCTTGAGGATGTGAGTACAATTGCAAATTACAAATTACACTTTTGCTTTATTTATTATATGCGGAACTGTGATTATGCTACTTAGCCCCGCCTCCACTCACTCACACAAGAGATACACTCGCTCAACTTACAGAGGCTGTTACAATGCACTTTAGTTATCGAGAAATTACGGTGGGCTAGAGAGCTCAAAGCGAAAAAAACACAAATTAAGAAAACATCTTCATCAGTTTCACAACACAAGTGTGCTCCAAATACTCACAACACAACCAAATACAGAAACGTGCTGCAAAAGTTCACAACACAACCAAATACAGAAACGCGTTGCAAATAGCACAGAACAAACCGAAATGTTTCTCTGAGTGATCTGTTAGATTTATATTCAGTTAGCATATCTGCAATGTATTGAGGTCCTAGGCCATTGAATGATTTATATACCAGTAATAATACTTTAACATCAATCCTAAATGTAACTGGGAGCCAGTGTAAAGACCTGAGGACTGGTGTGTGATATGTTCATATTTTCTGGTTCTGCTCAGAATCCTGGCGGCAGCGTTCTGTATGAGCTGCAAATGTCTTATGGTCTTTTTGGGAAGGCCAGTGAGGAGTCCATTACAATAATCCACCCTGCTGGTGATGAAAGCATGAACAAGCTTCTCTAAGTCTTGTCTGGAAACAAAGCATCTAATTCTTGCAATATTTTTCAGATGATAGTATGCTGATTTAGTTATTGCTTTGACATGACTACTGAAACTGAGGTCTGACTCTAGAGTCACATCAAAATTCCTGACTTGATTTTTAATTGTTTGACCCCTAGCGTCAAGGTATGCGTTCACCTTGAGAACTTCATCTTTGTTTCCAAACGCAATGACTTCAGTTTTGTCTTTGTTTAACTGAAGAAAGTTTTGGCACATCCAACTGTTGACTTCATCAATGCATTGGCACAGGGAGTCAATGGGGCTGTAATCGTTAGGCGATAGGGCTAAGTAGATCTGTGTGTCGTCTGCATAGCTGTGGTAAGCAATTTGGTTCTTTCTCATTATTTGGCTCATTGGGAGCATATACAGGTTGAACAGGAGTGGCGCAAGAATTGAGCCTTGAGGGACTCCGCATGTCTTGGATGTCCATTCAGACTTATGATCTCCTATACTCACAACATAATAATCTCTCCCTTCCATTTTATGAGTATGAACCATAGTATGAACCAAAGTATGAACCATTTTAGGATTATCCCGACCAAGTTTTCCAGCCTGTCAAGAAGTATGTTGTGATCGACAGTGTCAAATGCAGCACTGAGGTCGAGTAGTACCAGCACTGATAATTTGCCTGAATCAGTATTTAAGCGAATATCGTTTATTATCTTTATGAGCGCTGTCTCTATGCTGTGGTGTGGTCGGAAACCAGATTGAAAATTGTCCATTCGAGATTAAGAATTTGTTCAGCTGATTGAAGACAATTTTTTCAATGATCTTGCCTATGAAAGGAAAATTTGAGATTGGTCTATAGTTGTTTAATATGGTCTTATCCAGATTGCTCTGTTTGGAAAACTTCCAGAGAGAAGTGAGGAGTTTACCACTTCTAGGAGAACTAGAACACTTCTAAACAGTTTAAAACACACTTTTGAAAAAAGATGTGGGAAGTGCGTCAAGGGCGCAAGGTGATGTTTTAAGGTGCTGTATGGTTTCTTCCATTTCTTCCAAAAATTTTGCCATCAGTTTCTTCAAAATCAGACATAGTGACTACTTTCTCGGGTTGTGGTCTGATCTGTATTTTCTGTCATTTGCTGTCTGAGAGCAATTCACTGGGAATGTGACTTGGGGGGGTTGTCAGTCTCTCTACAGTAGCAAAAAGAGTGCGTGTGTTGTTTATGTTAGTTTCTAATATTTGAGAAGAAAGTCTGTCTAGCTTTGCCTAGTTCCATATTGAAAGCATGGATGCTGTCTTTGTAGATGTTATAATGGACTACAAGTTTTGTCTTTTCTGCTCTGCTTTTCTGCATTGTCTTTTCATATTTTGCACTGCTGTTGAGTTTCTCCAAGGTGCTTTTTGTCTGCCACTATTCCTCCTGACTTTCACAGGAGCAATATCATCAATTGCACTTTTACCTTTTGAGTAAAAAGAATCAAGGAGAAAATCAACAGAGTCAGCAGATATGCTTGGTGTTAAAGATATAGTCTTGATGAATAGTACACTCGTGTTCTCATTTAAGCATCTCTTCTTGACAGACACAGATCTAGCTTCAATGGGTGGAGAGATCAATATGTCAAAGAAAATACAGAAATGATCAGACAGTGCTACATTCTTAATAACAATCGATGAAATGTTTAGACCTTTTCTGATAAGTAAATCTACACTGTAAAAATAAAAGGTGCCTGAAGGAACCTTTTGGGGTTCTTCACTTTGCCACACCGGCGGAACCGTCTGTAGATTCTCTAGGCACCCTTTAAAAAGGGCCGGTTCTCTGAGGAACCACGCAAGTTTCCTGAGGAACTCTTATATTAGACACTGTGTGGAACCACTTTGGGTGCCTCCAGGAACCAATTTTTTTTTTTTTTTTATATATTTAATTGTTGTTAAATGTTGTTACTTTGGTTACCTTTGACTTCTATTATAATGAACCAAATACAAAATAAGAATTGTTTATTACATATTTGATATAGATTTTTATACATACACTTCCATGCACATGGGGGAAAAAGCTAACTACAGATTAATATCAATGAATACACAAAAAAATAGTATAATACATAAGCAACATGAATAATCAACCATGTATATACAATAGATAAACAAGAAAAGACATCTCAACAAAATGCATGGAAACACATATGTTCCACAAAATAAATCAATGTAAAAAAAAATACATTTTGACTAATTAAAAATGTCCATCTTTACTTAACTTTAAAACATTTGTGTTTCAGTCCGATGGTAAGTCTGACATCACTGTTTCCAAGTCCAAAAGCTCTTTCAGATGCCAAAAACAAACAAACAGTGCTAATATGCAATCATTGTGCTGTAATATTCCTGAAAATTATGATCCTAACCTTTATCTCTATACCGAAATCTCAGATGGTTAGTTATTCAGCTATTTTTAATCATAAAATGTTTAAGTCTGGGATGCCATTAGACTGGAGAGTGTAATGTACACTATGGCTTTTGAACAGCTTAAATGTGTGACTTGAATCAACAGTGTTCATAAATGGTTGTCGAGTATTCTCATGAAACAAGATAGAGGAAGTAAAAGTACAGGCTTCGACCCGGAAACATTAAGGTGCAGTAAAATTATCTGTTGTTCTGTGAATGTTCACTGGTGAATTCCAGTCATTTCAATGAGAATCCACACGATCAGCAATTTCGTTGGTGGTCAAAAATGTCACTATGGGACCAAGGTGGTGTGAGGTACTTAAAGAGTTAGAAAAGTGAAAAGGTACAGCAGATTCGTTTTCTGTTTGTTTTTCCTCTTTTCTGGTGGATGGTCCAGGCACTTCAATGATTTTCAGGTCTACAGGAGGATTTTTATTCTTGTTCAAACTTGTATTTCAGCTTACCGAATCAGCAATTTGAAGACACAGTTGTACAGAATATGTTGAATTGAATGACTAAATCAATCTAAGATAATAAGTCAGTAATTTCCATTTGTTCAATAGATCAACGTAGTAGTTAACCTTCATACCAAATACTGTGCGAGTGGTAAACAATGTATAATAGATTTAGTTTATTATTAGTTAAAAACTCTGTATTTATATTTATTTGGCGAGTTTACAAACCTTGTAACGGAGAGCCGAACAATTAATCCCATATACTTTCAAACCCGATGACGTCGATCAGCTGAGCTTTGATGCGCGCGAGCAGCGCGAGGATCACTGAAGTGACAGGCCTAGGTGAGATCAATGGTGACATCACATCTAAGAAAAATTAGAATGTTGACAGTTAGAATGTTGACAGTTGCTATAGCAAACACTCATTCTGGTAGACATTACTCTGTACTGCACGTACTACAATAGTTATTTTTTTTTTGCTTGATTGAAAGATTTATTCTACTTTCATTCTGCGAGTTTCATTCTGTTCGGATGCACACAATTCAGACAATATTCAATCTGCAAGACCAAGTTTGAAGTGTTTGGAAGATTGAGCTGGCGCTCAAAAAACCAAGTCCATGCTGTTCACTGTGAGTCTGCTGCTGATGCATTACTTCAACACCAAGAAGACAAAACCCATGGCAAAGACAAAGAAGGAACTAGAATGGCATTTCACAAAATATCAAGGTAAGCGCATTGTCATTGTACCATCTTCATCTGAGCATATATTCAAGTAAATCAAGTAATTATCATTTATGCAAATGATCTCCATCAGCTGCGTTTTGATGAGTGCACAATTGAAATGTTTTGTTTTGTGTTATGCTCTATGGTGATCTTGATATTTAAAAATAGATGAATTATTTTTGAATTAACAGTGCAATCAAACAAATATGAGGGTCATTGACAAATAAAGCTTTAAAAAGGTGTTTTTAAAAAATATTTTCAAAACTGATAATGCATAGGCCTATTTTAAGTCATGAACAATGTGTTTAAACAAGTTTCTGTTGTTAAATAACATTTTAATGTGTACATTTTTTAACCTAAGTTTAGCTTTAGGAGCGGCAGAAACAGCGGTTTCCACGGTAACGGCTGTACACAAAACAGCGCAATGCTCATAAACACTGCTTTATCAGGAACGATAAAGAAAGATTCAATGAAAATAACATCAAAACTTTTCTTAAGACTGATAGTTCCCTTCAAAGATACATCTATCTATAAATTACAAGAACGCCTGTCTGTCTGTCTGTCTGTCTGTCTGTCTGTCTGACTGTCTGTGTGTGTGTCTGTGTGTGTGTCGGTCTGTCTGTCTGTTATTCGCATATCTCTCGAACCGTTAATCCGATGGATTTCAAACTCGATAGGTGTCTTGCTACGGGCACAAGTAAGTGCAGTGCCAAGTTTGACGTTGTTTGGATGAGAAATGCAAAAGATATCGTTAAATATATCATTTTTAGAAGGTTGTGGTTTAAAAATAAACATTCTGACATTAGAGGGCTGTATGTTCAAAGAAGCCCCAAGAAGGTTGTGGTTTAAAAATAAACATTCATTCTGACATAAACACTCTGTCAGCTACACTGTTTACTTCTGAATATTATAGTTTGGTTCCAATATCTACGATATCTTTTGCATTTCTCATCCAAACAACGTCAAACTTGGCACTGCACTTACTTGTGCCCCTAGCAAGACACCTGTCGACACACACACACACACACACACACACACACAGACAGACAGACGTTCCTGTAATTTATAGATAGACTAGTGCAAAATGGCCGTCAGCTGTCACTGTAGCGTGAAGCCAGTAGCATATAGCATTAGTTCCTAAGCCTGAGATAGGGGGCGTGGTTTCATCAGCCAGGCACCTCAGCTCTACCCACGCCCCGCCTCTTTGCCCATTTTCTGTTATCCGGGAGTGACGCGCTGCCAAGATGACGACGGCCGGCTACGCCCACTTTAGACTTCAAAAACTCTCTATAGAAACCTACGGGTGACATCACGAACACTATGTCCATATTTTTTACAGTCTATGGCTTCTCATCACATCTTCAAATGCTCTCTAGAATCTGAAGCGTCCCGCCCCCTAAGTCCCGCCCCTCTCTGAGAACGACGCTGCCTCTGTGAACGACGCTGTCTCTGTGAATGACGCTGTCTCTGTGAACGACACCGCCTCTGTGAACGACACCGCCTCTGTAAACGACCCTGCCATTGTCTCTGTGAACGACACTGTCTCTGTGAACGACACCGCCTCTGTGAACGACACCGCTTCTGTGAACGACACCGCCTCTGTGAACGACCCTGCCATTGTCTCTGTGAACGACACCGTCTCTGTGAACGACACCGTCTATGTGAACGACACCGTCTATGTGAACGACCCTGCCTCTGTGAACAACACCGTCTCAGTGAACGACCCTGCCTCTGTGAACGACCCTCGCCTCTGTGAACGACACCGCCTCTATGAACGACACCGCCTCTGTGAACGACAACGCCTCTGTGAACGACACCGCCTCTGTGAACGACCCTGCCTCTGTGAACGACACCGTCTATGTGAACGACACCGTCTCTGTGAACGACCCTGCCTCTGTGAACGACAACGCCTCTGTGAACGACAACGCCTCTGTGAACAACACTGCCTCTGTGAACGACAACGCCTCTGTGAACGACACCGTCTCTGTGAACGGCACCGCCTCTGTGAACGACACCGCCTCTGTGAACGACCCTGCCTCTGTGAACGACACTGTCTCTGTGAACGACCCCGCCTCTGTGAACGACACCGTCTCTGTGAATGACACTGCCACTGTGAACGACACCGTCTCTGTGAACGACACCGTCTCTGTGAACGACACCGTCTCTGCCTCTGTGAACGACACCGCCTCTGTGAACGACACTGTCTGTACTGTCTCTGTGAACGACACTGCCTCTGTGAATGACACTGTCTCTGTGAACGATTCCGCCTCTGTGAACGACACCGCCTATGTGAATGACACTCTCTCTGTGAACGACACTGCCTCTGTGAAGGCAGTGTCGTTCTGCCTCCCTGCCGGTCAATCTCAGAGGCGGGGTCGTTCTCAGAGGCGGGGTCGTTCTGTGAACGACACCGCCTCTGTGAACGACACTGCCTCTGTGAATGGCACTGCCTCTGTGAACGGCACTGCCTCTGTGAACGACACCGCCTCTGTGAACGACACTGCCACTGTCTCTGTGAACGACACTGTCTCTGTGAACGACACCGCCTCTGTGAACGACCCTGCCACTGTCTCTGTGAACGACACTGCCTCTGTGAACGACACTGTCTCTGTGAACGACCCTGCCACTGTCTCTGTGAACGACACCGCCTCTGTGAACGACCCTGCCACTGTCTCTGTGAACGACACTGCCACTGTCTCTGTGAACGACACTGCCTCTGTGAACGACACTGTCTCTGTGAACGGCACTGCCTCTGTGAACGGCACTGCCTCTGTGAACGACACCGCCTCTGTGAACGACACTGCCACTGTCTCTGTGAACGACACTGTCTCTGTGAACGACACCGCCTCTGTGAACGACCCTGCCACTGTCTCTGTGAACGACACTGCCTCTGTGAACGACACTGTCTCTGTGAACGACCCTGCCACTGTCTCTGTGAATGACACCGCCTCTGTGAACGACCCTGCCACTGTCTCTGTGAACGACACTGCCACTGTCTCTGTGAACGACACTGCCTCTGTGAACGACACTGCCTCTGTGAACGACACTGTCTCTGTGAACGACACTGTCTCTGTGAACGGCACCGTCTCTGTGAACGACAACGACCCTGCCACTGTCTCTGTGAACGACACTGTCTCTGTGAACGACACTGTCTCTGTGAACGACACCGCCTCTGTGAACGACACCTTCTCTGTGAACGACACCGCCTCTGTGAACGACACCGTCTCTGTGAACGACACCGCCTCTGTGAACGACAACGTCTCTGTGAACGACAACGTCTCTGTGAACGACACCGCCTCTGTGAACGACACCGCCTCTGTGAACGACACCGTCTCTGTGAACGACACCGCCTCTGTGAACGACAACGTCTCTGTGAACGACACCGCCTCTGTGAACGACACCGCCTCTGTGAACAACACTGTCTCTGTGAACGACACCGCCTCTGTGAATGACACCGTCTCTGTGAACGACACCGCCTCTGTGAACGACACCGCCTCTGTGAACGACACTGTCTCTGTGAATGACACCGCCTCTGTGAATGACACCGTCTCTGTGAACGACACTGCCTCTGTGAACGACACTGCCTCTGTGAAGGCAGTGTCGTTCTGCCTCCCTGCCGGTCAATATCAGAGTGAACGGGGTCGTTCTCAGAAGCGGGGTCATTCTCGGAGGCGGGGTCGTTCTCGGAGGCGGGGTCGGTCTCTGATAACGACACCGCCTCCAATAACGACCCTGCCTCTGTGAACGACACCGCCTCTGTGAACGACAACGACCCTGCCACTGTCTCTGTGAACGACACCGTCTCTGTGAACGACACCGTCTCTGTGAACGACACCGCCTCTGTGAACGACACCTTCTCTGTGAACGACACCGCCTCTGTGAACGACACCGCCTCTGTGAACGACACCGTCTCTGTGAACGACACCGCCTCTGTGAACGACACCGCCTCTGTGAACGACACCGCCTCTGTGAACGACACCGCCTCTGTGAACGACACCGCCTCTGTGAACGACACCGCCTCTGTGAACGACACCGTCTCTGTGAACGACACCGTCTCTGTGAACGACACCGTCTCTGTGAACGACACCGTCTCTGTGAACGACAACGTCTCTGTGAACGACACCGCCTCTGTGAACGACACCGCCTCTGTGAACGACACCGCCTCTGTGAACGACACCGTCTCTGTGAACGACACCGTCTCTGTGAACGACACCGTCTCTGTGAACGACACCGCCTCTGTGAACGACACCGCCTCTGTGAACGACACTGTCTCTGTGAATGACACCGCCTCTGTGAACGACACCGTCTCTGTGAACGACACCGCCTCTGTGAACGACACCGCCTCTGTGAACGACACTGTCTCTGTGAATGACACCGCCTCTGTGAATGACACCGTCTCTGTGAACGACACTGCCTCTGTGAACGACACTGCCTCTGTGAAGGCAGTGTCGTTCTGCCTCCCTGCCGGTCAATATCAGAGTGAACGGGGTCGTTCTCAGAAGCGGGGTCATTCTCGGAGGCGGGGTCGTTCTCGGAGGCGGGGTCGGTCTCTGATAACGACACCGCCTCCAATAACGACCCTGCCTCTGTGAACGACACCGCCTCTGTGAACCGCCTCACTGCATTAGAGACAGTCACTGCATAAATAAAAAAATACAGTTTTCCTGAAATCATTCATGTGAAAGCAATACTGTCTTATTTCACATATTTATTAAACACTAGGGGTGTAACAATATATTGTGTCACAATAAAAAAAAAATGCAAAATACAAAAATGCAGCAATATGTATCGTGGATAGTTCACCCAAAATAAATATTACTCTTTTATTTTATTTTTTATAATATGTATGTATTTAAATCTGTAAAATACAATTGATTAATTGATTAAACCTTTCTGAATTGTGATGTCAGATTATATAAAAATCAGTGTTTAATATATATCAGGACTCTCCATATATAGATAAAAAAAATAAAACAAAAATTAGTAGGGTCATATGAGGATAACTGAGTCAAAGGTTATATTAATGTTTTGGCTTTGATACAGGTATGATAAACATTCTCATGTAACTGAGCTCAACATTCCTGTAGAATTTACTACAAATTCTAATAGCAAAACAGAACAAAAATCTGACACTGATAGCAATGGCAGTATTCAGCGATACTGACCTATAACTGCTGTTCTCTGACAATGAAAGTTACACAATAGTTGACAAATGTATTTAACCTGGAGCCCAATTTTATTCAGTGTTATAGCTTAAAGTCCCCCTGCAGTCAATAATTTGATACTCTTAAAGGGACACTCCACCCATTTGCACTAAGCTTTGCATTGTTAGAAACCCAGTCATACTATTGAATGGTCGTGCAACACTCTCTCATTTTCCCCTGAGACGGGAGAAATCCGTTATTTACCTCTTACACTTCCTCCCACAATGACGCAAAAATCGTCATTTTGCGTCATTGTCGGAGGAAGTGTAAGAGGGGGGGATTTCTGTTGAGACTACAAGCACTAGTTCCTCATCTTTCCCAGGGGGCGGGACCCGCTCACGCTACAGACCTATTACAGATCAGTGGGTGGGACTTTACTCTCTGAAACTGAAAGCAATATCCTCCATCTTGTTTGAAGCTAAGCTAACAGACGCTGTGGAGACAGATGTACAGTTATGACAATAGCGGAGGAGAGTACTCAATATGATATAGAAGAAGATGATTTCGGAAGTCTGATGCTTGAATCAGGTGTTTGTGGCTACCTTTACAAGCCGCATTATAGCGAAGAGCAGCCGAGGCAGAAGACCTGCCTGCCGCGGACGAGGAGCCCGGACTGGCTCGAGTTAGGGCGGACTGGTGGCGCCGGTGATCTCACTATGCAACTACGAACCGCTACGAACACAGAGATAGAGTCCGTCTGTGGCAAAGAATTTCAACGATGAAAATTTCTCCTGGACGAAATCTTTGAATCAGATGAGGACACGGACGTTTGTGTTGTGAACTATCCTAGTTTCGCACCGCATATGTTCTGACTGAACATCCCGGTACCATGCAATAATTCACCTTTTCGAAAGAAATGCAAACGAGGAGTAATGCACTAATGAGTTCGCCAACTGACTAGACATTTTGTGTGAAATGAATTTCAAGCTCTGGTGGTAGCTAGCCTTGTAGACGGAAGAGTGATTTCTCTTATAGGCAGATATGCGCTGTTCTGGATTAGTGGGAGTGGCTTGCGGAGCTGTGCAATGTGGTGCATTGTGGGAGTTGTTGTCTTTCATACAAATGCGTCCTGAAGTTATTTTTTGTCTTTCCTCGGTCACGAAGGCACCAAATTCAAAATTTATTTTACATTTCGACTACATATATGACCCACTTTCAATAAAAAACAATGTTCCTATGGGTGGAATGCCCCTTTAAAGCTCATCTTTCATAATCAAAGTGACCTATTTAAACATTCTTTTCATGTGAAAATTATTTCTTCATGGATGCTGAAGAAATCCATGAAAGGGATTATAAAGATAATATTTATATAAATTAGCAGTAAATGTTTTTATTGTAATTTATTGTATTTAATTAATTTTCGCAGAATGTATATTTCAGCACCAAATATGCTGAAAAATTCAGCACTAAACTTTTTATTCACATATATTAATGTAGACATTTGCACCAAAATGAAATGAAAATGAAATGAAATATATCAGTTAAAATACACTTCACTTCAAAACACATTTAAGTAAATCACCTTTCTACGATTTGATAATCTCACTGAATCGTAATTTTGCAGCAATAATAAACACCATCATTAGACTGCAAATAGGTTTTGTCATCTTCGCAGAAAATAAAGGTCTATTTACTGCAAATACAGAGCATTTGTGGTGAGACATTTTGCACATTTGAAATGTTTGCATCTCTGATGATGTTAGTCATCTAACACTGTTCACCAAAAAGAACACAAAAATGCATCTGATGACAGGTGCAAAATGCAAACAAATTTACAAAAGTAAAGAAGACATTTTCAGGGAAAAGTGTTTGTTTTCAACAACAAAAAAGATATCAAGGAAACCTTAGTCATTTTTAGTCACTTAAAACTAAAACTATATCAAAATGTATTTAAAATAGTTATGCATTAAAGTACACTGATAATTAAACATTATTTGGAGTAATTCTTTATTACACAATGCACATTTCTTAATATTAAGCCTAAAAAGTGTTTTAATATCACTATTAGTAATGATAGTATGATCCCTGTATAATATCAGTCTTTAAAAGCAAGATATTTAAACCTAAAGTATACTTGCAATATTTCCACTTTCCAGCACAATCAAATATACTTAAGTATACTGTATACCTTTAGTTGAACTTCAGCACTATTTCTGGATAACTAAAGTGCATTAAGTACAAAATTAGTTGTTCCAATTTAGCAGACTTTTAGTATACCAAATTAGTATACTAAAGGTACAATTGCAGGGTATTTATACTAAGTACATAAATATGTAAATGTATTTGCAGTATACTGTAATGTATTTCAAATACATTTTAGTATACTGTATTTATTTTTCATGTGCAAACATACATCATCAGTCTCTTAAAATGTCTGATTTGGAGTTTTACGATCCTTTATTTTATATTAGTTTGTATACTGGTTCAAAAGCAGATCAGACTGGCAATAAGAGAGGGCAGTTTTTAAAGGAGATCAGAGAGATTATAGGGGTTATGCGGAGCGCCCAGCGTTCGAACCGGAAAACGTACTCGGTTACCTAATGTAGTGTAGATCCCCCACACGTTTGAGAAAAACGGTTTTGAGCGAAAGGTATTTTAGATCCAAAAAAATCGAATGCTTCAAAGGGATGTGCTTTCAGGGCCTCTAGGAACAAAGAAAGATCCCAAATAGGAACCGATGGGGGCCGCGGGGGATTCATCCTCCTGGCTCCTCTAAGGAAGCGGATGATGAGCTTGTTCCCTCCTATTGACTGGCCGCGCGTCGGCTCCGTGAACGCTGCAATAGCCGCAACATACACTTTGAGCGTGGAGGGGGACCTGCCCTCGTCCAAAAGCTCCTGAAGGAAGCAAAGCACCCACGAGACCCCACAAGTTCGTGGGTCTAGATTTTTGTTGGCGCACCATGAAGAGAACACAGACCATGTAGACGCGTATAGCCTTCTCGTAGAAGGAGCTCTAGACTGCTTGATCGTGTTCACAACCCCTTCTGGGAAGGCAACGGGTATCCGTTGATTATCCATGCATGCACAGACCAGCGCTCTGGATGGGGATGCCAAATTGAGCCGCCGGCTTGAGAGAGAAGATCTCTCCTCACCGGAATCGGCCATGGTGCCACGTGTGATAGCCGCATCAGCTCTGGGAACCAGGTTTGGTTTTCCCATCCCGTGGCTATGAGGAGCACCGAGTGGCACACTTCCCTGATTCTCTTGATTACCTGTGGTAACAGCGAGATCGGAGGGAAAGCATACAGTGGGAGGCTGGGCCAGGTTTGGGTCAGCGCGTCCTCGTTCTTTGAAAAGAACCTTGGGCAAAGAGCGTTGTCTTTTGATGCGAAAAGGTTGACTTCCGCTTTGCCGAAGAGGCGCCACAGTAGCTGGACTGTCTGAGGATGCAGGGACCATTCTCCCGGGGGAATGTTGTCCCTGGACAGTCTGTCTGGGCCGTCGTTCAGGTGGCCCGGCACATGCGCGGCTCTCAGGGAGCGTAGCGAGTGCTGAGCCCAAACGAGGAGGCGTTCTGTTAGATCGCAGAGATTCCTGGATCTGACACCGCCCTGGTGGTTCACGTAGGACACCACAGACATGTTGTCTGTACGGACTAGAATGTGGTGGCTCCGTATGTATGGGAGGAAACGCTTCAGCGCGTTCTCGACCGCTATCATCTCCAGACAGTTTATATGGAGGCGTTTCGCTCGGTCTGACATCGCTTGCGGCCGCCCTGTCGTCGCTGCGAAGATGGAGCTGAGCTAGAGCGTCAAGGCATTTTTTTGCATTTTTTTTGTCTAACTCATGGAGGATATCAGCCTGGAGGATCTGCAGGACTGCCATGGAGTGCAGGGTGGACGCAGCCTGTCCGGCGGCTGAGAAAGCGTGGCCGACGAGAGCTGATGTGGTCCTGCAGGCTTTGGACGGGAGGGCAGCCTTTGAGCACCATCCCGCAGAGGGCGGACAAAGGTGCGCTGCTACCGCCTCCTCCACTGGGGGGATAGTAATGTATCCATACGGTAATTTCACTGAGGCTTCAGGTTGCAACAAATAATGCCATCAAGAACAGTTGCATCCTGTTGATCACGGAAACCTGGCTCCACTCACTCATCCCGGACTTAGCTATCCAGCTAGCAGGCTACACAGCACAGCGCCAGGACAGGACAAGTAACTCTGGTAAGAGCAGAGGAGGGGGGCTGTGTGTGTATGTCAACAACTGCTGGTGTACTAACACAGTGATATTGGACAGACATTGCTCCCCAGATTTGGAGTATGTGACTATCAAATGTCGTCCAATTTATCTCCCTAGAGAGTTTACTGTTGTCCTGATTACTGCTGTTTATATTCCGCCCGATGCTAACGCTAACTCAGCTCTCATACTTTTAAGTGGCAGCATTAGCAATCAGCAGAGTAGGTATCCTGATGCAGTGTGTATTGTTGCGGGGGATTTCAACCACGCAGAATTAAAAGCAGTGCTCCCAAAATTCCATCAGCACGTAAAGTGTGCAACCAGAGGAGCTAATACATTGGACAAGGTCTACTCAAACATCAAGCGGGGCTACAAGGTCAATCCATTACCACACCTGGCCCAGTCTGACCACCTGTCACTGCTGTCAGTCCCGGCATACACCCCCATTAGGAAAACCACTCCTATCATCACAAAGACTATTAAAACATGGCCTGATGGAGCCTCCCAGCAGCTGCAGGACTGCTTTGACAGGACCTGTTGGGACACTTTTGAACACCCAGATCTGGATATGTTTACAGACAGTGTTCTGTGTTATATTAAATACTGCATAGACATTGTCACAGTAGACAAACACATCCAGGTCTACCCCAACCAGAAGCCCTGGATGTCTAGGGAGGTCCAGCATCTGTTAAAGGCGAGGAACACTGCTTTCAGATCAGGTGACGAGTCTCTCTACAGTGCAGCACGTACTAATCTGAAGAGGGGCATCCGAAAGGCCAAGTCTGACTACAGGAGGAGGATCGAGGACCACTTGGACAGCAACAACAGCAGGCAGGTGTGGCAGGGAATCCAGCACATCACCAATTATAGGACCAACCCCGGGGCTGCCTCACTGGCGGAGGAGTTAAACCACTTCTTTGCCCGTTTTGAGGTTCAGCCACCAGAGGCAGCCACACCACATCCAGTAGCTCACAGCGACACTGTCCTCATGGTAAAAGAGCATGAGGTGAGGCGTACGCTGCGGGCAGTCAACCCGCGGAAGGCAGCCGGCCCTGATGGCATCTGCGGACGCGTATTAAAGGACTGTGCGGACCAGCTGGTGGGGGTCTTTACTAAGATCTTCAACCAGTCACTCTCCCAGCTCACTGTCCCATCCTGCCTGAAGTCCTCCATCATTGTCCCCCTGGCCAAAAAAACAAATATAACCACTCTCAACGACTACCGGCCAGTAGCACTCACCCCTGTGGTGATGAAGTGCTTTGAGAAACTGGTCCGTAGTCACATCATGTCTTTTTATCCTCCTACCTTTGACCCACACCAGTTTGCTTACAGGGCGAACAGATCGACTGAGGATGCCGTGGCTACAGCCCTCCATGCTGCACTGTCCCACCTGGAGCAGCCGGGGAGCTATGCCCGGTTACTTTTCATAGACTTTAGCTCTGCTTTTAATACTATCCTCCCCCACAGACTGGTGTCCAAACTGTCCAACAGTGGAATACCACACTCCACCTGCCTATGGATTAAGGACTTTCTGTCAGACCGCACTCAGAGGGTAAGAATGGGCCCCCATACATCCACGGCCCTCAGCCTCAGCACTGGCTCCCCGCAGGGCTGTGTGCTGAGTCCCCTTCTCTATACCCTCTACACCCACGACTGCACCCCTGCTCATCAGAGCAACACCTTTGTCAAATTTGCTGATGATACCACAGTAGTGGGGCTCATCACAAGGGGGGATGAGTCCAATTACAGAGACGAGGTGGAGAAATTGGTGGGGTGGTGCAAAGTTAACAACTTGCTCCTCAATACATTAAAGACCAAGGAACTCATTGTGGACTTCAGGAGGAAGAAAACGGTAATCCAGCCACTGTTCATAGGCGGAACCTGTGTAGAGAGGGTTTCTGACTTCCGCTTCCTGGGAGTCAACATCATGGAGGACCTGACCTGTGCCGTCCACACCACTGAGCTAGTGAAGAAGACCCAGCAGAGACTCTACTTTCTAAGAGTTCTCAGGAGGAACAACATCCCCAAAAAACTGCTGGTGTCCTTCTATCGCTGCTCAATTGAGAGCATCCTGTCATACTGTCTCTGTGTGTGGTTTCCAAGCTGCACTGTGGCACAGAGGAAAAAGCTCCAGGGTGTCATAAAGGCAGCACAGAAAATCACTGGTTGCCCCCTCCCCTCTATGGAAGAACTTCACAGCTCCTGCTGCATCAAAAAGGCCAAAACCATCATACAGGACTCATCACACCCCAGTCACACACTGTTCAGACTATTGCCGTCAGGCAGGAGATATAGGTCCATGAAAACAAGAACAAATAGACTACAAAACAGCTTTTATCCAACAGCCATAAGTGCATTAAATAATGCTGCTAAATTATAGTCCCCACCACTGATCTGTGTCAAAAGGGCCATGTGCCCTGTTTTTAAATGTGGATGTCTGCATGAGTGTGTCTCCTATGTGTTTTTAGTATTAATGTAGTAGTAGTATTTTTGTATTTCTAGATGTTTGGCACTTGACAAGGACTGTACTTAATTTCGTTGTACCAGTTACAATGACAAATAAATATTCTATTCTATTCTATTCTAAGTGCATATCCTATACTAGGACCAGTCACCAGGGGGCGATCAAGACGTTTTGGCTTCACTTTTCAGGGCTTGTGCGGCAAGTAGAACCCGGAAGAATGTTGCGCATAACCAGGGGGTCAATCCAGCGCTAGAATTCCATACCACCCCCGGGAGCCGCCATTGGCTAACTAGCCTTCACCTGCTGTTAGCATTCCATTGACTCCCATTCATTTTGGCGTCACTTTGACAGCGAATGACTTTACATCTGAGGCGTTTAAAGACTCCATTTGTCCATTGTTTATTTCTTAAGAAACACGACAATGTATAAAATGCTCCATTACCTTGTATCTTACGTTATGGCCCCGCAGATGCAGTTTTTGTAAAAATAGGCTAACGATTGCGTCATAACCACGCGACTCTCTGGAAATTACCGTATAGACAGGAGGAGAAGCTCGCTGTCAATCGGTGGGATGTGGAGGCATAAAGTCCGATAAAGTCAAGGGAGAAGCCCATAGAGAATCATAAAGTTGCCACTGCTCCTAGCTCATGGACAGCTCCTACTCACACTCTCCGTCTCTGCAAGATTTGGAAGGGAATGATTCAGATTTCGCTTGGCACAGTTACTAGATCACTTACAACTGTCAGACAGGCTGCTCACGTCACATCCACGTCGTCAAGCTCAGTTTGAGTCTGCGCAGTACGCTCAGGCATCAGGAATTGAGTGCTTCTAATTTGCTTCACTTCTCTCTGTTGAAACCTATGGGGTCGCTGTGTATAAAGTATATTTGTATTGTAGGTCTACTAAAAACACACTCAAGTACATTTTTAATACATTTAATAGTACGTCTTTTTCACCTGGGTATGTATACTGAATCAAACTTAAGTAGCCTATAATAATAATAATAATAATAATAATAATGATAATAATAATAATGATGCTGGCTTTAACATTAGAGATCTTCCAGGAACCACTTAAATGTTAAAAGATCTTCCAATAACCCTTTTATCGCATTCAAGTTCCTCTATTTTCCCCCAAAGCACTTCGAGGTCTCATGGTAATGAAAAGGTGACTCCAGAACCTCTGAACTAAATACAAAGTGCTTAAAGGATCCCATAAGTTCCAGCAAGAACCTCAAAGTTTGTCAATGCTCCTCCAGTAACCCTACTATAGGAGAAAGAGCTTTGAGGCACCTATATTACATTTTGAAGTTCCTTGAGTATCTGACAGGATATTTGAGGCTCCTTTAGTTTTTACAGTGTAGAGTGTGTCCATGATTGTGTGTGGGCCCATGTACATGCTGAGTCAGATCAAAAGTTTTTTAAACAGTTTTGATTTATTTTGCCATATTGGTTTCTGCATTATCTATGTGAATGTTAAAATCACCAGCAATGGCAAAACAGTCAAACTCTGAAGTAACTGTTGATAACAGTTCAGTAAAGTCCTCAGCAAAGGCTGGAGAGTATTTTGGAGACCTGTAAATAATGAAAGTTCAGGCTTTGGTGGTTGTGGGGCCTGGCGTTTTTTGGTTGATATCTTGGGGCTCGCAGAAATAGAGTGGGATAGTTTGGTTCCAGCATACACCAGTTCTTCCATTTTCTCTGAGAAGCACAGAAGTGTTGATGCTGGAGACTATCATGTCTGGTGAGAGGGGCTGTACAAGTCCCACTATACTAAGTATAAGTATACAAAAAATTTTTTTTTTTTAGTATTTAAAAAATGTATTTTGTATAAAATGTATATTTATTGCAACATTTATGTTAACCGCAATTCACAATAAGATATTTCTGTTGTAAGAACAGCTATTCATGGAATAGCTGATGGTCACCGTGCTGCGTTGTCATAGGAACATCCCAGATGAAAATAATGAGGGAATCATGTTGTCTTTCGTTGCTCCCTTCGCCAAGTGCGATCCAAACGGCTACATAATGGCACACAAGTGCCCTGCTCACTCCAAAGTCCCACTTCAAGGGCTCTGCCGTCTGCCCTTCGAAGGGAGTAGGGCATAGGGATGCTCACGGGCAAGAAGCATGTCTCAGCCGGGTTCGTCTCTTACTGGGGTCCCCTGGAAACATTTCCGTTGTGGTCTGTGCTATTCGTGTTTCTGTATTTGGTTGTGTTGTGAACTTTTGCAGCGCGTTTCTGTATTTGGTTGTGTTGTGAGTATTTGGAGCACACGAGTTGTGAAACTGATGAAGATGTTTTCTTAATTTGCTGGTGTTTTTTCTATTTGCATGCATTTTCTTCAGTTGCAGCGCGTTGAGCTCTCTCGGCCACCGTAAGAAATAGTGCTGAGGTCCAACTAAAGATATAATTAAGTATATTTGATTTTGCTAAAATGGAACAATTGCAAGTACACTTTAGGTACACTTTAAATATCTTGCATTTAAATTATACAGTGATCATACTATCCTTACTAATAGTGATATTAAACACATTTAGGCTTAATATTAAGAAATGTGCATTGTGCAATAAAGAAGTACTCCAAATAAATTTTAATTATTATATTTATATCAGTAAGTCTCAAGCGATATGTCAGTAAATATGTTAATAGTTTTGTATACTTAGTATGAACTAAATGTATTTTAAACATCTTCAGCATTTATTTATTGAACTAAACTGAATACAGCGATCAAATTTACAATGGGTGCACATTAAATACATTTTGGTATAGGATTTTTCACTAGGGGATCACTGCAATTTTTAAAAGAAAACAATGGTGTTGACATGAATTTACACATGGTTTGTCTTAAAGCATATTAAAAACACCACATAGACATATAAACAACATTAAATACTAGATTTTTACCACAGGGGGACTTAAAATATAATTTTAACTGACTTATTATCATGATCAAATATTATATTTTTCATTAATATCTTGCAGCTCTAGGAAAGACCCTAAAAGCTTTCAGCTTTTTGTGCCTATACTGAGACATTGACTGTTTTCAAACAGGTTTTCTAAATAATCCATGTGTCTCCCATTGGTTGGGTATACAAATTGTCATTGGTTGAGGCAATGTGGCTGAATAAGCTGGTCGGGATGCCAGACCAAATGGCCCATGTTCTCCCAAAGTCCTCATCGCTATGTTTGGCTTGTCAATGCAGTAATGTCTATCATGTCTATCATGTTCTCTTGATCAATAAGATCATTTTCCTGTCAATGCGATAATACTTCTCTCGTGCTCACAACAGTTTAGCGCAAATCAGCCTAAATAGGTCTGTAACTGGTGTAAATGAATGGTTTAATGGGTTAAATGTATATTATCATGTTCTGTCACATCTGAATCTAAATGAACTTGAAATGACTTGAATTGACAATCTGTTAGTGACCTGCACTGTAAAAATAAAAGGTGCCTGGAGGAACCTTTTGGGGTTCTTCACTTCGCCACACCGGCGGAACCGTCTGTAGATCCTCTAGGCACCCTTTAAAAAGGGGCAGTTCTCTGAGGAACCACACAGGTTTCCTGAGGAACTCTTATATTAGGCACTGTGTGGAACCACTTTGGGTGCCTCCAGGAACCAAATTTCATTTTTTTTTTTTTTATATTTAATTTCATGTTGTTACTATGGTTACCTTTGACTTCTATTATAATAAACAAATTGAACCAAATACAAAATAATAATTGTTTATTACATATTTGATATTCATTTTTATACATACACTTCCATGCACATGGGGAAAAAAGCTAACTACAGATTAATATCAATGACTACACAAAAAAATAGTATAATACATAAGCAACATGAATAATCAACCATGTATATACAATAGATTAACAAGAAAAGACATCTCAACAAAATGCATGGAAACACATATGTTCCACTAAATAAATCAATGTAAAAAAAATTACATTTGAACTAATTAAAAATGTCCACATACTTAACTTTAAAACATTTGTGTTTCAGTCCGATGGTTAGTCTGACATCACTGTTTCCAAGTCCAAAAGCTCTATCAGATGCCAAAAACAAACAACAGTGCTAATATACACTAATTGTGCTGTAACCTTTATCTCTATACTGAAATCTCTGATGGTTAGTTATTCAGCTATTTTGAATCATAAAATGTTTAAGTCTGGGATGCCGTTAGACTGGAGACTGTAATGTACACTATGGCTTTTGAAAAGCTTAAATGTGTGACTTGAATCAACAGTGTTCATAAATGGTTGTTGAGTATTCTCATGAAACAAGATAGAGGAAGTAGAAGTAGAGGCTTCGACCCGAAACAGAGTTAAGGTGCAGTAAAATTATCTGTTGTTCTGTGAATGTTCACTGGTGAATTCAGTCATTTCAATATGAATTCACATGATCAGCAATTTCGTTTGTGGTCAAAAATGTCACTATGGGACCAAGTTGGTGTGAGGTACTTAAAGAGTTAGAAAAGTGAAAAGGTACAGCATCGTTTTACGTTTGTTTTTCGTCTTTTCTGGTGGATGGTCCAGGCACTTCGATGATTTTCAGGTCTACAGGAGGATTTTTATTCTTGATCAAACTTGTATTTCAGCTTACCGAGATCCCTGCAAAGTACAAAATTTACTGTTAGTAAGGTTATTAAACTGATAGTTGTGAAATTTAAATAATTTCCTCAGCCTTGTGACGTTCCAAACCTGTTTGACTGTCTATCTGTGGAACCCAAAAGCAGATCTCAGGCATAATGCAACCCCAGTCACCATTCACTTTCACTGCATGAAACACAAGCAGAAAACAATTGTGTAAATCATTCATGAAACCATTCTTATGCACACTTGTCTAGTTCAATTCAATGCAACAATTTATGTAAAAATGGTTAAGCTCCAAAAATGTCCCAGAAAAGATCCTAAAAATAATCAATGAGTTCACAACTCATGTGTTATGGGTTGTGTTGCAAGTCTTCTGAAGCCTAATTGCTTTTTCCTATTTATTTATTTTTTTTGTCGAAAAAGACTAAACTTGAAGTTATAATTCAGAGTTAAAATGTCTATAGCATTTTTTGTGAATCAAACCTGTGATATTATTTTTCTGAGTAACATGAATGAGATTTGAGATCATGAGAAAAGATTTTCAGAGAGTATCTGATTAAAAAACACAAGTACAGAGTCAAACAATACAATTTCACACAGAGAAAGTTCATAGTAATAAAGTACTTGCATGTGGTGCAGGTAACTTACTGTAATTCAATGTTGCCACTGAAATGTTCAGATTATTTTAGAAATGTAATGGTTGTTCTGGGGAAACAAAAGAACAAAGCTGATTATTCACAACATAATATTTATTGACCAGTAAATGGCTTTAAAATGGTATTTGAGAGAATGAGGGCACCTGTAGTAAAGTTAGGCTAAACAAAAAAAGACCAAACTATAACCTGTTTTTGTTATTCATAACAAACGCCAAGAATCAGAGAATTTTCTAAATTAGTTAGGCAATATCAGCAATTTGAATACACAGTTGTACAAAATATGTTGAATTGAATGACTAAATCAATCTAAGACAATAAGTCAATCATTTCCATTTGTTCATTAGATCAACGTAGTTAGCATCGCGGCTAAAACCTTCATACCAGATACTGTGCAATAAACGAGTGGTAAACACTGTAAAAACGTAGTAATGTATAATAAATTTAGTTTATATATATGTGTGTTTAAATATATAGTGAGTAGACTCTGTATTTATATTTATTTGGCGAGTTTACAAACCTTGTAATGGAGAGCCGAATAAACGGCGGAAGCTGATGAGAGGAGCCGTTACTTTCCTGATGACGATCAGCTGAGCTTTGTTGCGCGCGAGCAGCGCGAGGATCACTGAAGCGACGACAGCGGAGGAATAGCAGCAGTTTCGTGACAGAATAAACTCTTTATCCTCCTGGTTCTTCTTCTTCATATAATATTATTATTATTTAGTGTTGTTGTTTAAGGTTTAAATGACTTAATAAAATAGGCCTATACTAAATATATGTAAGCTACCCAAGTGAAAAAGACTATAGTTACTGTTAAATGTATTAAAAATGCATTAAAGTATATTTGTATTGTAGGTCTACTAAAAACACACTCAAGTACATTTTTAATACATTTAATAGTACGTCTTTTTCACCTGGGTATGTATACTGAATCAAACTTAAGTAGCCTATAATAATAATAATAATAATAGGATAATAATAATAATAGAATAATAATCTAATTCGGGCCTCACTGAACCATTGGGTTCCTCCAGATGCTGGCTTTAACATAAGAGATCTTCCAGGAACCACTTAAATGTTAAAAGATCTTCCAATAACCCTTTTATCGCATTTAAGTTCCTCTATTTTCCCCCAAAGCACTTCGAGGTCTCATGGTAATGAAAAGGTGACTCCAGAACCTCTGAAGTAAATACAAAGTGCTTAAAGGATCCCATAAGTTCCAGCAAGAACCTCAAAGATTGTCAATGCTCCTCCAGTAACCCTACTATAGGAAAAAGAGCTTTGAGGCACCAAAATTACATTTTGAAGTTCCTTGAGTATCCAACAGGATACTTGAGGCTCCTTTAGTTTTTACAGTGTGGGTTTTAGTGAGCAATCAGCAGTTTTTTCTGAATATTCGTTGACTAATGGTCTGAAAAGATGACTATTGATAATTATAATAACTGAACAACTTTTATTATTAACGAAAAACTACAAGAAATTGTATTATATGTTTAAGGCATTGATATACTTCAAGCAAATTCGAACAATGAACTGGTGTGACATAATTTCAAACAAAAGCAGGCCAAACCGAAGTTCGTTTGGAGTTTCTCAGAAAAAAAAAAAGCGAAACTATAAAGAGTTTTTAAACTCCAGAAATGATGTGATTTAATTTGAATAAATAGCATGTTAATATAATTATGCATGATATTCGTCATGTTTTGGATCGCTGATTGTTTAGTCTGAAAGGAAGAGGCTTGTTCTCCTGCACTTTCTCTTCTACTTTTGATGTCAAAGGTTTTTTGCTATGCACAGCAGTGCTGCCTGGCTCGGTTTCTTTTTCGGCTGGCAAAAAGAGTTTTAAAACACACACACACACAATGGCTTTATTAATAACAGGAGATGCCTGTCGGCCTGCCAGTTTGACACAACTTGCTTTGTCATTTTGTGACTCCAAGTCCAGCCTCTCTCCTTCTCTTTCTCTCAGGGCTGAGAAGTGTGACTACAGCAGACGGATACACTGACATAAGGGAATACTCAGGAGTGATCACAGTTCTCATGCTCCACAGAGAGAATGAGTAGAAGAGAGAGAAAGAGTGGAGCTCTACCCCTGTGGCCTGTTTCTTTTCCTAGTGAGAGCGTCTTACAACTCTCCAATATGGTGCCAATGTCACAGTCATGCCCCCCAGTTTATTGATCACTGCCTCTGCATGGCGCCTCATAACACACAAACAGAAAAACACACAGTTAATGGATTCGTTGACTCAAAAATGTAACATTTTGTTTAACCGGGAATAGAAGGGTGAGCAAATGATGACAAAATTGTCATTTTTGAGTGAACTATTCCCTTACAAGTACTGTTAGTGGCTGACTGAGTACCAATCAGTCTTCTGAATGGTTGAACAATAGCGTCTGTCATAGTGACAGATGTGATATCTCAGGACACATAGCTGAGTGACATCAGGTAGAAAAAATGCTTAAAGCTACGTTAAGCTTTAGAAGAAACAAGCTAATTCTCTGTTTGGTTTTGTGGTTTTTACGTTAGTATAAATATGAACAAAAACGGCTAACATGGTCTTCTATTGTGTTAACAAATACACTCTCAAATGTATGTTTGTCGTCATGATGAAAGTGTCTGAAAATAAGGGGGGTTATAAAGTGAGTAGTATTCAACTGGTCATGTGATTTCAAAATGGTGACACCTCCCCATGTAGAATTAAACAGCTTTTTCAAGGCTATTGATATGATTGGAGTCTTCATCTTAGGGCTGTGTAAGTCTGAGTGTCTCAGACATTGGTGGGCTTAAATTTATATATACAGGGTGGGCCATTTATATGGATACACCATAATAACATGGGAATGGTTGGTGATATTAAAGTCCTGTTTGTGGCACATTAGTATATGTGAGGGGGCAAACTCCTCAAGATGGGTGGTGACTATGGTGGCCATTTAGAAGTCGGCCATCTTGGATACAACTTTTGTTTTTTCAATAGGAAGAGGGCCATGTGACACATCAAACTTATTGGTAATGTCACAAGAAAAACAATGGTGTGCTTGGTTTCAACGTAACTTTATTCGTTCATGAGTTATTTACAAGTTTCTGACCACTTATAAAATGTGTTCAATGTGCTGCCCATTGGGTTGGATTGTCAATGCAACCCTGTTCTCCCACTCTTCACATACTGATAGCAACACCGCAGGAGAAATGCCAGCACAGGCATCCAGTATCCGTAGTTTCAGGTGCTGCACATCTCGTATCTTCACACCATAGACAATTGCCTTCAGATGACCCCAAAGATAAAAGTCTAAGGGGGTCAGATCGGGAGATCTTGGGGGCCATTCAGTGTGTGAAGCCCAACACAATGGGCAGCACATTGAACACATTTTATAAGTGGTCAGAAACTTGTAAATAACTCATTAACGAATAAAGTTACGTTGAAACCAAGCACACCATTGTTTTTCTTGTGACATTACCAATAAGTTTGATGTGTCACATGGCCCTCTTCCTATTGAAAAAACAAAAGTTGTATCCAAGATGGCCGACTTCTAAATGGCCACCATGGTCACCACCCATCTTGAGGAGTTTGCCCCCTCACATATACTAATGTGCCACAAACAGGACTTTAATATCACCAACCATTCCCATGTTATTGCGGTGTATCCATATAAATGGCCCACCCTGTATATTGAAAAATGTTACTATGTGCACCTGGATGAATGAGTGCACATTATTGAAGAATGGTTTTGAATGTTTACATTTGTTTGTGCATTTGTGTGTGTCTTGCAGCAGGAAGCTGCAAAAATGAGGAGCGTGTGTTTCGTGAACGCATGCGTCCCAGGAAGAGGCAGGGAGCTGTCCGGAGGAGAGTGCATCAAGTCAACGGGCACAAGTTCATGGCCACCTACCTGAGACAGCCCACCTACTGCTCACACTGCCGCGACTTCATCTGGTGAGTCCCACAGCAACCGTCAGCTGATATTTACAGCCGTGTAGAGTGCTGTTTGTACAGCTGCGTCTGTTGGTAAACCTGCGTCTGAGTTTTGACATAACCAGTGTACACTGTCCCTCCTCACGAGTCCGTTCACGGGTGGTTTCCCCTAAGAGGGCTGCGTTTCCATGGTAACTTCAGGAAAAGCCCCAAGGCTCAGAGTGACAGTGCTACAATATGTGTGTATTGAGTGCGTCTGGTATCCTCCACACTGCACAAGAGCACCGCCGTGTCCCGCGGCCGCCTCTCTGGAGAACAGAAAGAAAATGGCTGTTTTAAAGATAAGGTGCAGACATGATGTGTGGGACTGAAACTGAAGGGAAGGGCGGCGAATAACAACACACAGCCTATGAAATCTATATATGTGAACAGTTATTTTCTCCTAAAGAGTTACCAGGATACAATTCCTGTAGGAGGATGTTTGTCCACATACTGTATTGTTACGAACACTTTGCAGTATGGTCTTATTTGTTAACATTATTAGTAGGGATGTCCCGATACCACTTTTTCCAGACCGAGTCCGATACCGATACTTTCATTTTTGGTACTCGCCGATACCGATATCGTAACCGATACCTGTATTTTTTATTTTAAATTAATTTTTAATTCATGCATTTGTAATTTTTAAATGTATTGGTAGAGAAACCAAAAGAATATCAATCATATTAGTTGTTTATTAAATTTAAACTTAATTTGTTCATCAAATATATATTTGATGCACTGCAAAGGCTATTCATTACTGTATAAATTATATATAGATAGATATTTTTGTAAAGTTGAAAAGGGTAGCCTATTTAGTCAAGAGCAGTGAGTAATTTATTTGTCCTTTGTTTGACTGACATTAAAACACAGCAGCAGATTAATTAAACTGCTGCGCCTTTAAGACCGAACACACGGACCCCATTTGAATTGTACTGTCTACGTTCACTTGAGATATAACAGACTTTGTTTACTAGGATACTCGCCAAGAGTGAAAAGTGAATTCATCCGTACAAGCGCAAGACGCGAAAGACTTCCATTCAGTATCGCGCGCTGTCTGAGGCGATTGTTTTCGGGCCACGCGCTTTGGATGTTTGAAGTTCATGTAACTTCTTGACCTGCAAATGTCCTGTAATAATGTAGGCAACCACTCGTTAAACATAAATAAGGTAACAGTTCATGTTTTACTAACATATACGATTTAGTTTTAATCCAAATAACACGTGCTGAGTGCAGCAATCAAGAGCATTCAACAGAAGTGCTCTCTCTCTCTCTCTCTCTCTCTCTCTCTCTCTCTCTCTCTCTCTCTGGTCAGTTTACGTTAATAATAAGCTACATGCCTCGTTTTACTTTCTTTGCCATTGACATCCGACTGAACTACAAACTTTCCACTGACGTCTGGCTTGCGCGCTCAATCCACTGCGCGTTTTTTCTCTTATCAGCTCGCACCACAGGCGTTACTATATTCTGTTTAATATTTCACTAATAAGATATATTTACCACATAGACAGCCTTCTTTTTTTATCCCCATTATAATCTCTGTTGTCTGTGTTTCTTTGTCTGGACACAAACACTGTACACACGCTGCCTGTTATCGGTTGTTGGTATCGGGGCATTTTTACGAGTACGAGTACATGAGCTCAGTATCGGCCCGATACCCGATACTGGTATCGGTGCATCCCTAAATGCATCAAAGTCCCCCTGTGGTGAAAATCAAGTTTTAAATGTTGTTTATGTCTATGTGATGTTTTTAATATGCTTTAAGACAAACCATGTGCAAATTCATAAGTCAACACCATTGCTGAGTATTTTGTCCTTAAATCTGCAGTGAACCAAAGATGGTCTCAAAAACGCGGTTTGAAATCGCTGGTGTTTCTGACGTCACAAACTACCTTTGTAGCCAATCATGTCAACACGCCAGCGGGCTTTAGCATATCATCTGTTTATATGAAAAATCGGGTAGATTTAGCAATATAGCAGGTGTATGATGTATATTACCATGTTACGATGAACTAAATGCCTTTCTCCACTGACGTTCTGAGCTGTTCAAAGCATTTCTGATTGTTAGAAGGCAGATTGAGATGGCGAACGGGAACATGGTTTGTGTAATATTAGCAACACATTATTAGCTGTTTGATAACACGGTAAAGCAAAAGGCTAATCATATTAATTACCGTTATGTGTCCGACGTTGTAAAGAGTATACCTTTGTGCAGCGTTTCCCTCAGTAAACTGGCCGAGTGAATCTGTGAGTTGGCGTGAGTGGAGGTGGGGCTAATTAGCATATTAATGGTTCCACGTATAATAAATGAAGGTTGTAGAGTTGCATTCAAGCTATTAGAAGGCATGAAGAATTTTTTTATTCACAGGAAAAAACGTTTAAATATGTAATTTTGGTGATTGAATATGAGTTTTAAGTGAGACAATTTTTGACTACACGGGAAATTTAAGTAAGGAATAATTGGCGACGGGCTGTTGAATTATTCGAAAACAATGCACACCTAAGGTGGTAATGTGGCAATGACTCAAAGCAGATTTTCTAAAAATTCAACAAACTTTATTTATTTATTCATGAATTGTTTAATGCATACTAAAATAAATGCTGTTGTGTTTCAATGTGTCACTGTTCAAGAAAAATAATAGCTGATCTCCTTCTCTTCACAGGGGTGTATTAGGAAAACAAGGGTATCAGTGCCAAGGTAGGTGGATCAAATTCAGTTTTCTTAATATTTCTCCATATCAGTGTTTCTGTTCGGGTTCGGATATATCGGGTTGCTTGTTCATCGAAAACATTAGCAACAAAATCTAAAGCAACAAAAGACATCAACATTCCTATTAAAATTCTGTCATTATTTACTTATCCACATATTTATTGTATTTTCAGTGGAACACAAGAGAGAAATTTTTAAAAGAATGATGTGACAGCTCTTATACCACAACAGTTCAATATTAATTCAGCCATCAAGATAACAACACAAGAGAAATATCATTGGAGAAGTCAGTTTGACTCAAGCACTTCATTCATAATTCCCCTTTTGTGTTCCACAGAATAAAACAACAAAATACATGGTGAACAAATAATAGGATAATTCTTTATTTTTAGGTGAATTATTCCTTTAAGCAGTGACTAGCTCACAATCTGAAATGAAGGAAACTTCTGGCATGGACAGGAACCTCCTAAAAATATCATATCTATATACTGTGGCTGAAAACATCCTTATCTGTGAGCTCACAGTAATACATCAGAAAAGTGAAGTAAAGCTAATTTCGTCTACTCCTTGTCTCTGTCCCTCAGTGTGCACCTGTGTAGTTCATAAACGCTGCCATGAGCTGATCATCACTAAATGTGCAGGTCTGAAGAAACAGGAGGACACCACAGAGGAGGTGAGAGAAAAATCACACATGATGTCTCTTTAATATCTCTCATTTAAGGTGATGTTTTCACCAATGCGAGTAAAATAGAAACTTTTGCAGGTTTCCTGCTTTTCAGATGTTTATCCTGTGAAAAAAAAATAACCCATACATCTTTCCTTGAGTTTCATAAGAGGTCTCAACAATGTTTCAAACTGTGATTCAGATTTGCAAAGATGCAATGAAAAAAAAAAAACATACATTTCTCATCAAATTTATCCTAGAGTTATGCTATCTACACTTTAATTTCGAAGTTCTATACTCTAGCTCAGGGGTTCTCAACTCTGGCCCTCGAAAACCACTTTCCTGCAGAGTTTACCTCAAACCTTGATCAAACTCACCTGCCAATGGCTGCGTCCGAAATCGAGTAGGTCTTGGTACTTATTTTGAATAAGTAATTACTTCACGACCGCTAAAATGTATGTTCTATATAGTATGAGTTTATGTAGTATGAATTTAATCCAGACTTACTACATTTGCCATGTTGTCATTAGTCTCAGCCTCAGACGTCATGCCCACGGACCGCTGGCTGTAGGTCTTATTATATATCGTATACTTAACTGGAAATACTTCAGCAAGTCGTCATCTTATTGGTTGAATTCTACAGGATGTCCGGGAGGCGCATGTGTAATTTTTTTTAACGGTCCGCCTGTAAACAAAGATCCCTTGATGCCAAACCCCCTCATGGAAGAATAAAGCCGTTGTGTTTACAACTGTGACGATGAGCGCTGATGAGAATCAAAAGTATGTGAAGTATGTAAAGTTCATGGCATAGACTCTTTAAAATACATCCAAGAGTTTTACACATCGGTCTATAATTGTAGGGACATCAACGTTACAGTTTCACGCACCTAACCTGGAAAGAAACTAACTGTGATTGGTCCTTGGCCAATGAAAAGCGGGTACTTTTTGCCTACTCTTTTAAGAGTGCTGAGAATTCTGACATACTTCTTTTGTCACATACTGTTTTTCGCTTACTATACAGTAGGGGATTATGTGATTTCGGATGCAGCCAACAACATTTGAATAAAACAACTTTATAAGCTTATTCAGGTGAGTTTGATTAGGGTTGGAGAAAAACTCATCAGGAAAGTGGACCTGGAAGTCATTTTTTTTTCCAGTTTAAGTCTATGTCTTAAGAGCAACACCTGAGGAATAAAACTTCCCTTTAAAATTAAATAATATAGTCTACCATGTTTTTACTGTTAGCTAACAACATCACTGTGTAGGCTTTATCAAATGGGTGTCACTACCCACAGCTATATATATTGGATGTAAGTAATAATAAAAAATAAAAGAGTTTTGCAGTTTTTCCTCTGTTAAAATGCTTGTGATCACTGCATTGGCATCTTTCTGATCCTCTATCACCCCCTGCAGGTGGGATCTCAGCGCTTCAGCGTCAATATGCCTCATAAGTTTCGGATTCACAACTACAAAGTCCTCACGTTCTGTGACCACTGCGGCTCATTACTGTGGGGTCTGCTGCGGCAAGGGCTGCAGTGCAAAGGTGAGAGCGGAATTCTGGGAAATATAGATACAGGGTTACCACAGTCATGGAAAAGCTGCCAATTTTTCAGGGATTTTTAAATTATTTTGTCATTTTCTGGACGTTTCTATAGTGAATGCACATTTTTCTTTTTTTTTTCCTCTGTTCTGTTATTAAATATATTAATTCAAGACTGGCAATTGATAATCCCTATAAAATATATTTATACGTTGTTGTTGTTGTTGTTTTTCCAGTATAATGTTGGGTTGTTTCATCCCATGTTTTGATCAAATTTTAATAAAAAAAAATTAAACCAATAGTTGGGTTCTTCAATATTTGACCCAAATACCATTTTTTAGAGTATATATATATATATATATATATATATATATATATATATATATATATATATATACATACTCTAAAAAATGTATGATGAAATGGATGAATGAGAGCACAACTTTTTTTTTCTGTGACCTTTCTCTAGTAACTTTTTTGTTATATATATATATATATATATATATATATATTAAAAAAGTTACTAGAAAGGTCACAGAAAAGAAAAGGTTGTGCTCTCTTTCATTATGAAAACAGTACTTTGACCCATTGTTATTTAGTATCATTTTTATTTTATTTTATTTTTCAAGTTAAACTATAAATATAATAAGTTTAAATTTTTTTTTATATATATATATTTTATTTTAAGCAATGAAATTTTTCTTATGGTTTTAGTTTTAGTTTTAGTAAACGATAATAACCCTGCTATATCCCCAAATCTTCCAAGATTCAAACCTGCATTGAAATACAGTCTAAGTTCTCATGCCGTCTCCCTTCATTTCTCTGTCCTCAGTTTGTAAGATGAATGTGCACAAGCGTTGTGAAAGTAATGTAGCTCCTAACTGTGGGGTGGACGCCAGGGGCATCGCCAAGGTGCTGTCCGACCTCGGAGTCACTCCAGATAAACTCTCCGGCAGCGTCCAGAGGAGAAAAAAGGTAAGAGGCCGACAATCATCAGGAATTATTTGTTCGTACTAGAAAATTGGGCATGTAGAACTGAAAGGTCAAAAGCCTCCTTCTCCTCCATGCAGCTGTAGATGATAGTAAATACTCTGATTACTGATGACATAATGGTCTTTTATAGCGAGCGCTTGATCGGGACTCCTGAAACATAATGATGATTGGATGATGAAGATGATTTGTTCTTGTTTTCCTCACAGATCTCTCAGGGTCCAGATCCACAACCCTTACCCATATCCCCACTGTTAGAAGAGGACCGATCCAAATCTGCACCTACATCACCATGTGACCAGAGTAAACGAATACAGCTAAATATAAATCTTTGCAGATGCTTCTTGGGTTAAATACATTATTTGGGCCATTGTACCAAAATTTGAAGCTTGTATTTTGCCATGTTTTCATGGCTTTGTATGACAAACAAACTGAAATTGTCATCAATGAAATCAAATGGCTGATAGTCTAAAAGGGCTGTATTTAATTTAAAAGCTACAACTTCTATGATACAGCGTTTGATAAATATGTGTTTGATAGCCAGTGCTTTATGCCATTTATACCTGATATCCTTCACATGATTATACAACTACTGTATATGCACAGGCAAATATGCTGATTTGGCGCTCATTTTTATTTATTTTTTTATCAATGTTGAAAACAGTTGTGCTGAATTTTTGCGTGATACATTTTTTTCTGGAATGGATTCTTTGAGGAATAGAAAGTGTAAAAGAACAGAATTCTAAAATTATTATACATGTCTTTACTGTAACTTTTGATCAATTCAGTGCACCCTTGCTGAATAAAACTATTAATTTCTTTCAAAATAAAATAAAATAAATCTTTAAAACATGGTAGTGCGAGACTGTAGATCCGATGCTGTATTTTACCCTTAGACTTCTATTGTATGTGCATTACAATTAACATGTATTTTGTTTGATTTTACAATCTGAATGTGAGTATATATGACCTGTGGCAATATCCAACAAAACATTGTATGGGTCAAAATTATAGATTTTTCTTTTATGCCAAAAATCATTAGGATATTAAGTAAAGACCATGTTCCATGAAGATATTTTGTAAATTTCCCACCTTAAATATTTAAAACATTTATTTTTGTGAATGGATGCAGCACTTTTGCCAGTAGAAATGGACAACTTTAAAGGCGATTTTCTCAATATTTAAATTTTTCTGTACCCTCAGATTCCAGATTTTCAAATAGTTGTATCTCGGCCAAATATTGTCCTATCCTAACAAACCATACATCAATGGAAAGATTATGTGTTCAGCTTTCAGATGATGTAGGCTATAAATCTCAATTTAAAATATGGGGTCAGATAGCATGTGATGTGATTTGGCTCTTTGTTTTGTGATCTGCAGATATAAAGGACCTGGAGAACATCAGGAAGGCACTTTCGTTTGACCACAGAGGTGAAGAGCTAAAGCCAGCCTCGTCCTCCTCTCTGACCGAGGGAGAGTCAGAGGAGACGGGGGAGGCGAGAGAGAACGGAGAGGTGAAGACCGTCCAGACCAAAAGGATGATGCTGGAAGACTTCTCCTTCATCAAAGTGCTCGGGAAAGGCAGCTTTGGCAAGGTGTGGATTATGTCTGGTAGTTTTGTCTGGTGTGTAATAAGGGCCCAGCAGTGTGAGCGCAGTGTTGTCTTTGTGTACAGGTGATGCTGGCTGAGTTAAGAGGCACTGATGAGGTTTTTGCGGTGAAAGTGTTGAAGAAAGACGTCATCCTGCAGGACGATGATGTGGACTGCACTATGACTGAGAAACGCATCCTAGCCCTGGCCAGAAAACACCCATATCTTACCCAACTCTACTGCTGCTTTCAGACCAAGGTGAGAGCCAGGAGTTTCTGCTCTACACTCAGTTTAGCCTCATTGCAAACTTTAAAATAATGATTAAAATGGACAGTCAAGCACTAAATATCAAAACTTCTCCTTATTCATAAATGTTTTGCAGACTGCCACTAGATGGAGCTGTAATATTACATTCTGTCCGGTAGTCAGAAAGCTTTCAGAGCTTGTACATTGCTTTTATAGCGGTTTAGCTCTTTATCTGAAGAGGGTAAGGCTGTGGCTTGGGGAATAATTACAAAAACGGGGCAGTTCAGCAAGAACGTAGGCACATTTTAGAAAAGGCTTACATTTTGAAATGTGTGTATTCAGGTTTCCAGCTGAAACTTAAAAGGCTTTTAATTCAAATGAAAACCTGCCATGAAACAGCAATAGCGTTTATACACTGAAATGAGAATGATACTTTAAATCAAAAGTGAACTGCTAAAATTATCTGCTATAATTTTGAGCCTTGAAATGTAAATACAAACTGAATAAAATAATACATATTTATTGACAAACTTCTATTTCTTCTTGTTACTAGATCAACTGTAAAAAACAACACTTTTTTTTCAATTACTTTACATTAGAGCAAATGCAAAAAATAAGATCAAAATAAAACATTTTATAAAGCCCAAAGCTAATATTAATAATATGACCATGATTATATTAAAAGCTGTGCATAATGTGAATATAATAGGAACATGTTTGTCTTCTTAAAAGTTGGACTCTATTTCCTAAGATTTTTATTTATACACTTTTACAAGTGTTGGAAATATCACATAATTTTAAAATGAAAAAGTCTGAAAAGATTTCTATACTGATAATAAATCCATTTATGATCAGCTCTGAAATATTTATTTGCGTAGTTATTGCTCTTATTTGTGAATGGTTTATTACTGTTTAAAATAACTGACAGTACACAAAAAATAAGATCAAACTAAAATCTTTAATATAATCAATAAAAAATGGCAAACGACAATTAAAATTTTAATTAAATCAGACTATTTAAATACAAAAATATAGATAAAAGTAATATAGCCAAAAACCAAAAAGCCATAACAACAACAATAATAATAACAATTAAAATAATAATAATAATTATTATTATTATTATTATCTGGAAAAGTTGTTGTAGTTTCTATACTGACCATACAATTATCCAGTTATGATCAGTTCTGAAATATTTCTTTGCGTAGTTATTGAACTTTTGTGAACCTGTTCTCTATGCAATGATTTTTACAAATCCTAATCCAGTATCCAGTCATGGCAATTAAAAACGTGTGGAAACGTATTTTTCTTGTACAACCTCTCAGTTTCAGTCAATTAAACATTATAGGTGGTAAAGGGATTATTTATTATCATGACTCGTCATAATGCTGAATATCAAATACAATTGTGTTCTTATCCATTCCACAAACAGCCCTGCAGCTGATCACACACACACACACACACACACACACACAAACGCTCGGGTACGGAACAGGTTGATCTGTTCGCCTGCACGAGTGTTCCTGTCACAGAAGGGCAGGCACCTGTTGAAAGGGAACATTTCTTTTATAGTCTATAATAAGCTCACATCAGATAAACCCTCCACATTAGGTCACCATTCTAATTCTCGTTCAGTCTCTCTCGGTCTGCTGGTGTGATAATAGTTTTAGATCGAGCCGGCTGTTTAAGAACAGCGGCCGCGGCCAGTCCTAACCTCACATGAACATGTTTATTTTCCTCCACTAAAACCTGGAGTCAGCCATCATGACGGCATCCTCCAGTCCTCTAATTTATTTACTTCTGCAGTTTCCCCAAACAAGCAAAAAGAACATTGTGTCCTTACTGTGAACACGAGTGGGAGGAGGTAAAGGGAAGGGGAGGGGAACGAGCGCTGGCGAGAAGGAAAAGGGCGAGTGTAGGATGAAAGAATGGTGGAGAACAAGATGACCTCTTAAAACTGAAAACGTATAGTATTAAAAGACCATAACAGGGATGAGTTTTAACTGTGACATTAAAGTGACATTAAAGAATAGTCGCCGTAATTGAATCACTCTCACTGTATTTTTAGTGTGAGTAGAGCAATGACAGGAAATGACAGGGAAATGGGATCGGGAAATGTCATGTGCTGGATTCAAACTTGCAGTGGTTCACAGTCCTGGTCTGGGGACCTGCCGCTCTGCATATATTTTGGTCTTCCTTATTTAACACGCAGCTCATTAGGAAGAGCTCCATGAACTCAACTAAGGGCCGTGACACAGCACCGCTTTCAACTAAAAACGGAATACTTTTTATGCGTTTTGGTCATTCATCGACAACAGCGTTTTGGGTGCCTGAAAAAGCAAACTTTTGAAAATGGGTTTCAACGTGCACGTTTTTGAAAACGATACCGTAACGTCTCCGTGTAAACTACAAAAACACAAATATGTGGAAAACGATGACGTCATCCGCATGCGTATTATGTGTTCAGTCTATAGGCCCGTAGTTTTTCTTTACAAAGTGACATCGCCAACTACTGGCCTGGAAGCATAAAACAGCGTTTTCAATAGTTAATCGTTAACCCTCTGGGGTCTGAACTGTTTTTTGGGCCCTGGAGGTGTTCTGACATGTCAAACTCTGCTACAATAATGTATAAGCAGCATGTGTGTAAAAGTTTGTAGTTTTGAGATAATGACATCTATGCGTGGTTTGTGAAAATACAAAAAAAAATTCTCACTGAAATAAGGTCATGAAACCCATACTGATTATTTCTTCACAAGACTTTTGAAAATTGTATGACGTAGCCTAGAATATTTGCCCTAAAAATATGTGAAAATCACCCTGACTGCTCATTCAGATAAGACAATATATTGATTTAAAAATTTTACGACGTGTTTTTGGGGCGACAAAGCTTTATGCGGGAGCTCATTAATATGTAAGCTTTCACACCTGAGAAAGACAAAGACCCTCCCCTAACGGCCCTATTAGGAGCCATCAGGCCCTGTCATTCTGAGCAACCTTGCACAAAGAATGAGGAGATTTAAAAAATAATGATACTGATATCAAGAGAAAGGCCTGCATGATTTTGGGAATACATTTTAGATTTTTCTGGTTAAAATTGCTTTTTAAAATTCACAGAACACACACACACACACACACACACACACACACAAATGTTTCCAACAATATATAATATAATGGACACCAGGTTTGTTGTGCCTTGTAAGCATAGGCTATGCGCAGTGCTGCATAAAATAATAATAACAATAACCATATCAGCCAATAAATCTTCCAAAATATTTCAGTAACAACTAAGCTAGAGAAAAATATATTGATTATCATGTTACTTCAAATGTTTCCATTCGTTATGATGATATGAAATGAGATAGTAGTAAAAACATGAAGCCGTTTGGTGCATTTTGCTTTTCGAATGTATCAAATATGATACATTCAAAAGCGATCGCGCTCAAATATAAAACATTATGGTTACCATATACATATCTACGTTTGAGCAGATATCCACAAACACAGTAACAGTAAACACGGGTCTAAATATTATAATATTCACCATGTATCTAGCCACAGTTCAACTGCAATGTGAAATTTATGCAACTATAACAAACTAATATGTAAGAATTTCTTACCTTACAACTTTCTTGTCTTCAAATCGCATTCTTCTTCTTCTGAGGTAGCCTAAATCCAATGTAAGGTCACGGTGAGCCTTTCAAACTCGACGAAAAGCAGAGACTTGTGAAGTGTTTTGGTGTTTTGTTTTTGAGGTAACGAGCGCGTTCGCGTTTCTTTTTTCTGTATGACCATAAATGACGGAGTAATTTAAGATTATAGTTCTACAATGTGAAGAAAATCCAGCAAAACGCGCCCGCGCGTTTGCCGACCTCAGAGGATTAATGATGATTTCCAATGAACAAAAGATTTGTTAAAAGGATAGTTCACCCTAAAATGAAAATTCTGTCATTAATTACTCAACCTCATGTCGTTCCAAACCCGTAAAACGTTCGTTCATCTTCGGAACACAAATTAAGATATTTTTGATGAAATCTGTGAGCTTTCTATCCCTCCATAGAGAGCTACGCAACTACCACTTTGATGCTTTAAAAAGTTCATAAAGAGATTGTAAAACTAATCCATATGAATTGAGTGGTTAGTCCAAATTTGCGTAGTCCAATTGCTTTACTTGATGAACAGATTGAATTTAGTCTTTTATTCACATATATACTGTACATTTATCAACTAACACATCTGTTGTGTTAATCTGGAATCAAGAACCAATGAGGTTCATTCCTGTGTTTCGCAGAATGTTTGAGCTTCAGCAAGAACCAATGATGTTCATTCTTGTGTATAATGGATCATGTTTGAGCTTCAGCAAGAACCAATGAGGTTAATTCTTGTTTTGCAGCGCGTTTGAGCTTCAGCAAGAACCAATGAGGTTCATTCTTGTGTTTCGCAGAATGTTTGAGCTTCCGCAAGAACCAATGAGGTTCATTCTTGTGTATAATGCATCATGTTTGAGCTTCAGCAAGAACCAATGAGGTTAATTCTTGTTTTGCAGCGCGTTTGAGCTTCCGCAAGAACCAATGAGGTTCATTCTTGTGTTTCGCAGAATGTTTCAGCTTCAGCAAGAACCAATGAGGTTTGTTCTCACCCGTCAAGCAGGTTCGGTTGAGCTTTTGTTTATGTTCGCTGATCAATGTTTAAATTAAATCTGTTCATCTTATAAAGCGATCAAGAAAATTTGGATCAAAACACTCAAATCATAAAGATTACTTGATGATCTCTTTATGAACTTTTTGTAACGTCAAAATGGTTGTTGTGTAGCTGTCAATGGAGGGACAGAAATCATATTTAGAGTTTATTTTTTATTAGAGTTTCTTTGTTAATTAGTTCAGTTTGCCTCTGTTCTCTCCAGTTACATGTTAAGTTGGTTGTTCTGTTCCTGATCTTGTTCCTTAGATTCTGTTTTGTGAAGATTTGAGTTGATTTCTAAATACAGACTGCTGCACTTAGATCCTGTTTCATCTTTGCTGCAACCAACGCTGACCGTCAGCTCTCTAATCGTTCTCGTGGTACTTTGATGTCATATGCAGATCGGTATACATGCACTTCCATTCAAATGTTTGGGGTCAGTAAGATTTTTTTACTGAAGAAATTAATACTTTTCTTCAGCAGGGTAGCTGCAAGTATCCTGCAATAAATTATAACAAAAACATTAAGCAGCACAACTGTTTTCAACATTTATAATACATGTTTCCTGAGCATCAAATCAGCATATTAGAATGATTTCTGAAGGATCATGTGACACTCAAGACTGGAGTAATGATGCTGAAAATTCAGCTTTGCTATCACAGGACTAAAATACATTTTACAATGTTCAAATAGAAAACAGTTTGCAAAATTATTTAGTAAAATTAAGTCTCAGTCAAATATAGCATGAATAATAGTAAAAATAATAAAAATGTTGTGTTTTTGGTACGAACCATACAGGAAATGTAGTGTTTTAACCATGCCTAGAAAATGTAATTATTGGCAGATCTGTAATATTATCTGTATCTGTAATATTTTGAACAGAAGTTGGTTTTGGAGGGATTTGTTCTTGTGTTTATTTTGTACCAGAAGAAGTTGATTGCCATAAGCCTTACATAATGTGGTTCTGATGCTTATCGGACCTGATGTGTATTCCATATGCTGTTTGTTTTCTTTTCCACACACACATACACACACACACACACACACACACACACACACACACACACACCACACACACACACACACACACACACACACACACACACACACACACACACACACACACACACACACACACACACACACACACACACACACACACACACACACACACACACACACACACACACACACACACACACACACACACACACACTCATTGACCAATATTCTGTTTATTACACATAATGACTAATGCAGCACATCTGACATCTATGTTAAAAAATATGAAGAAAATTCTAGAAACAAAATGTGAATTTTTGGTCAGAAGTTTACATTTATAGGCCTAATGATTGCAGATTAAGTAAAGATTTGACATTTATCCACAAATGTCTTTTTGGACAAAGATTACACACTTGTGTTCTCCAGCATTTTGCATTTAATCAGATCTTAAACTGAATGCAGGTGTGTGTTCCCTTCTTTTGTTTTTTTTCTTTCTTTTTTTCCCTTGTTTTCTCTCATCGGCTCTTTGTTGCCTCACACGCAGCATGGCAGGCTGACCTCTTGTTGACATGTTCAGTTTCTCGCTCCATTTCGTGTTCCCTCAATGCCTAATTTGCCATCAGGCACTGCTGAGGACGCCTTTGCCCTGACTTGCTTTGCCCCTCAGCATCAGTAGAGCCGAAGTCCTGCGTTAATCTCCACATATGAAACCCTCTGATAGACTTTCTCTATTGATTACCCATCACTTCCAATGCACAATATAATTATGTGATATTTATATTGAACGAAGGAAGAGACTGCAATAAAATAGAGCTAGTACGGCAAAGCAAGTTTAATTTTATAGCATATTTCATTCTCAGTGATTTACATTGGCATTATACACTAGTGTTCAAAAGTTTAGGCTGGGTAAGATTTTTTAAAAGTCTCTTATGCCCTTCAATGCTGAATTTATTTGATCAAAGATACAATGAAAACAGTAATATTATGGAATATTATTACAATTTAATTGTATTATTTCTTACTGTGATGGCAAAGCTGAATTTTCAGCATCTTCAGTGTCACATTATCTTTCAGAAGTTATTCAAATATGCTGATTTGGTGCTCAAGAAACATTACTTATTATCAGTGTTAGCAATAGTTATTTTTTGTGGAAACTGATAAAAAAAATGGATTCTTAGATGAAGAGAAGGTTCAAATGAACAGCATTCATTTGAAATAGAATCGATTAATATAAGCTCATTAGACTGCATGCATTTATAACATAATTGGAAAATGCTTTTTAAAAGTTTTATATGGAGTCAACTTAAAATAATATAAAAAGAAGAAAAGAATAAATGAACAAATTAAAGAAATAAATGTTTCATATGTAGTAGTGGATCAAAATTCTAAAGAGATAAAAGGACACACATTGAACTTAAATCAAATTAAATAACACAATTAAAGTTAGTAAGAAAGGCATTTACAATAACAAATAAAGCTGAATTTGAAGTGTTCAAGAGATGCTAAAACTACCAACATTACTGTTCCAACTATGAACATAGTCTATTAGACTACTTATACGCGTTTTTTTGTTTTTTTTTGTTTTTTGTTTTTTTTGAGTTATAGAAGTTTGTGGCTTTCCCGCTTCAAAACACATTATGTATGAATGTTTATGAAACATTAAAGGTTCTCAACACCAAGGTCATCATGGCTTTAATTCCCAGAGAACACACATGCTAAAAATGCATGAATTCAAGCCTCTTTTTTTTGGGGGATAAAATTGGCAGCCGAGTGTATAAATGTTAATATTGATATTCCAGAGGAATGCCTTGACATGAGCAGAAAGGTTGTTCCTAAATGTGCACTCTAATGAACCAGAGTTTTATCATGATTTTCAGACTGCAATCAGCCTCAGGATCACAGTACAGCTCTTATCCCTGTAATTACAGCTAAGCAATGTAAATAACATTATACAACCAGCTAAAGCGCATATGGAAACTTATAGAGCGAAAAAACTTCAGGCAGTGAGAGAGCAATTCTGATTATTTATAAATCAATTTGTTTTTCCCCTTTGTTTTTTGGAGGATGTTCTCAAAGTTTTTATGATCACTTCCAATTTGGTCAGTTTATACTCCCCCACTTAAGTTCTTTACCAAGGTCGTGGAATGAAATGTCTTGCTCTGTTTGGCTCATCTCTGCTCTTGGACAGCAGGTTGGAGCGCTCCCAGATGTCTTGGCCTGGCTCCCTCACATTTATGTTCTGTAGTCGCTCCATTAATCGCAGTCAGATTGCGGCTGCTCACTTTGTGACATCTGTGTAGGCAGCCGTACATGTCTCTCCTTCAACTGAAGAAGACAGAAGACACACAGTCCTCCGCACATATCACAGATGCATGTTTTCATTTAAAAGTCCTTAAACTCTGTTAACGGATCGAATCCAGCATGTGTTTGCTTTTCTGCACCCTTAACGAAATACTCATGAGTGACATATGGATTTTGTACATTTGTTTATTTTATCTGTCTTTTTCTTTCTCATAGAAGGAGGAATGCATTCCTGAAGAATTGAATTTGATCTGCTAATACAGCTTGTTCTCACAAGCAAAAAAAACGAAGATTCTTTTTATTATTTAACTGAATTCTTACAAGATGGCTTGTATCATGTGGATTGAGATCCTTCTTTGTTACATTGTCATTAGGGGCTTTACAGACTGAAGAAAGAAGAGAGGTAGTTTGCAGTCAATGTGATTGTATGTGACGGCAAATTGTTTGCATTGCCGTTGCAGTTAAGTATTACTGTAATCCCCCAAAAAAAGAAAGAAAAAGAAAATGTTTTAACAACGAGAACCATCTTTAATAATAAATACTCAGGAATGCTCAAGAGAATACAGGAAATTTATCACAACAAGTGTCATTAATGTAAAATACTAAATCAACTATTCGAATAATTGAATAACCGATGGCAGACAAAGTGGAATCCCCACCCCCACCCCCAAAAAAATATTTGACATAATTTGTGATTTTTTTTTAAAGGAGAACTCCGGTCAATTTTAACATTGAGCTCATTTTTTTGTAAATTTGGAGTGCAATGGGGCAAGTTTTAAACTTGCTTTTAGCCTCTTAACATCCTTGATGTGTCATTACAAGTGCACAGCCATTGTGAGTGATTCCTTCAGAGTGATCACGGGTGAATCTGACTGCAGTAGATGTGAAAGATATGAATAAAAATGATGTTATTTCAGCCAGCGCACATACCTGTATTTACATCCTGTTTTCGGTCGAAGTCCATAGTAATCGATTGTTGAGTTCACACGCATAGGTTTAGTTACCTATGATCACGCGCGTGAACTCGACAATCGATTACTATGGACTTGGACCGAAAACAGAAAGTAAATACAGGTATGTGCGCTGGCTGAAATAACATCATTTTTATTAATATCTTTCACATATACTGCAGTCAGATTCACCCGTGTTCACCCCGAAGGAATCACTCACATGACCTGTGCACTTGTAATGACACATCAAGGATGTTAAGAGGCTAAAAGCAGGTTTAAAACTTGCCCCATTGAAGTCAACAGGGTGCAAATTTTAAAAATAGAATAACATGGTGTATGCAACACCGATTTTTGTCGTTGTTCTCTGTATTGACAGCACTCCAAATTTACAAAAAAATGAGCTCAATGTTAAAATTGACCGGAGTTCTCCTTTAATATAATATTTATTTTATTATTTATTTTGCTAATCTGGAGTCCAACAGCCAAGTGGAGGAACATTGATCCTATCAGAAACAAAGCAGGGCACCATAACAGGAAAAAGACATTTCCCCAAGCATGTATGTCAAGAACAGGGAGCATTTTACCTCCTATACTGTGGATTTAAGTTTGTAATGTCTATGTGCAACTACTTACATATTCATTATTTACATTGTGTAATGTCTCCAGACAGTTGGAAGATGGATGGCTGAAGTTCTGGTGAATTCTTTTGTTTGTTCTTATAAAAAATAAAAAAAATGCCTAGCTCATGTTTAGCAACATTTACTGTACACTAAGAGTATAAATATCCCGTTGTTGTCATATTTGTGTAGTATCAGGTTGCATCCATGTAAGGAAACCAGAAAACCTGTATAGCACTGACTTACACGCTAAGCCCTGTTTACCCAACGTCTGTGTTTTTGCAGCACTTTCTGCTACACTGAGCTTCAGAAACTTTTCTCTGTAGAAACATTCCTCACAAAAACGTGTTCTCAAACACAGTGTTTTATAGGAAACATAGTGGCATGCTCGAACCTGAAAAAGAATCTGATTGGGCCATTTAAGAACATTATGATGGACAGAGGGAGAAAGAGCAACAAGGTTTCTGCATATATGCTGTGTTAAGAGGCTTATACAGTATGCGTGATGTTCTGGGAGAGAAATTCCTACTGTAATGACAAGCATCATCAAGTGAAGAGCGACAGCTTCTTGGCCAGAGTGTTTTAAAAGTCGCTGGCAGCAATGTGTGTTGCTACTTCACATGAGCTCACTGGGTCTGTTGTATACTAGAATGCCAAATGTGTGTGTTATATTTCTGGCAATCGCTGCAATATTAATTGAGACTCAGAAATATTGCCAGATGTGAATGATGGAGATATTGATCCAAAGTGGTAGTAGATTAAGGCCAATATTTCCCCCTGTAGTTGATTTTCAGGGGTTTATATAAGTATTTTTATTTTTTTTTCATTTTCATATTGGAATATAAATACTTTTATTGAATAATTTAAATAGGCCTATGTTTGTTTTATTTTATTTTACCTTTTCTTTAGCATGTAATATACCTGTTAATGCATGTAAACAATCTAAAAAGTCCACAGCAAGGAGAGTTAATCTCTTCCTTTCTGAAATGCCTCGTCTGCTATTATTTCTGTTACGTAGCTATGTCACCATGTGACAGTTTTTACTATTAAAACTATTTCTCGGCAGTTCAACCACAACTTTTTGTTGTATTCTCAATGTTTCTGCTTTCACAGATTGATGCAGGTCAGTGTGTTAATGGGCATATAGTTTTCACTGTGATGTAGAGAAAGGTTTCAACATCAAATCTGAAATGTTAGAGGCATAAAAGTTGTGCTTGCGAAGGTGGTTAGGGTCGATCAGCTGTCTATATCAGACTCGGGCTCGAACTGATACTCTAAAACTGAAGCCATAGTTAGCTTCATTATAGTATTTACAGCGCCTCGGGCGCCGGTTATGTTAAAGGGCGTTATATTTCCCCACACACACTCTAAGCGGCCAGCTGACCAATCAGAGCAGACCGCTCTTTTCAGAAGGCCGGTTTTAAAGAAACAGAGCATTCCAACAGAGTGTGAAAACAGGTGCTGCAAAAATAAATTGTTTTTTGAACATTAAATCGTGTAAACCTATTCTAGTAGACCTGAAATAATGCATTGATTTACATAACTTACTGATAGAATACATTTTAAACCACCAGGATAAGGTTTAGGTTTTGGAGTTATTTTAAAGTATTTTATTATTACCTACACATTCAACAACATTCACATTTGAGACTAAATTTACAGAGACACTGCATTTCAAAGGTTTCGTTTCAGTCATTTTCTTGACTGAAATGAACACTTTTATTCAGTAAAAATGCATTAAATTGAACAAAAGTGACAGTACGGCATTTATGTAACAAATAATATATATTTCAAATACATTGTTTTTATTTTTTTCTATTTCTGGGACATTTTTGTCACTTTCAGTGGCGGTTTTATCCCTGTCAATTCTAATCCTGATTTCTATTGATGTAAAGGGCTGGAGAGAGGACTGTATGTTCTAAACCTTTGCTTTAGAAATTCAGTACTCTAGCTTTCATCATCTCAGTCATGGACTGACGGCCATTTTTGTACACATTTTTTTGTGAATTTGTACAATCACGCGCAAAAAGTCGTGACAGAGAGCTCAATTCAGTATTTGCATGCTGTCTGAGACACTGCTTTCTGTGCATGTGCTTCGGATATGTGCACACACAAAACTTTCCATACAGTGACGAAAGTTCCCTTTTGAGTCTTTTTGCGCTTGAATATTTAAACTGGCAAGGCTTAAGCTTTCGTGACGATGCAACACTGGCCTGACAACTATTTGTTTACTTTCATGTTTCCACAACATTGCATTGTTAGAATGTTAGTATGTTAGAATGTTAGGTAGACTGTCAACTGCCGATTGACACGGTTTCATTTACTAGCCAACGCCGATCTTTACTCGCTTTTGGCTCTTGCCGAGTGTTCATTTTAGGCCCTGTGTGTAGTGAATGAATTAAATCATTTTTGGGATTTAGCATTTTGTTACATTCAAACAAAACAATAATTTAAACAAATCATTTAAATGTATTTTTTTTTAATTTATATGAACTTTTTGTCGACAATTTGGCATTGATGTTAATTTTTCGAATAAAAATTTTCACTCACATTGTTAAGCTGAAAATTTTTAAGTGTTTTCAACTTAAAGCTGCGATGCACAAACCGATCAGTTTATTTCATCAAAGTACCGCAAGAGCGATTCGAAAGTATACAGAGCCGACTGCTCTCTAATTGCTCTCGCTGTACTTTGATGTCATACACCAATTGGTCTGCCACTTCAAGTCAAACACATCAAATTAAAGCATGCAAAATTAGAACGATTTTATTAGTGGTCTCAGACTTCTGGACACGAAACACAAAGTCCGTTATTAGCTTTGGACTTAAAGATAAACATTCTTGATTAATGTCCAGGGCCACACACACAATACACTCTGTACTGAAATTATAATTATATCCTGTTCCTATCAGCTTCACAAAGCTGGTCATTTGTTAAGCTAGTACGGAGTGTGGTAATCTCACTGTGGGGAATGACAATTACCATGAAGAAAAGTGGGGCACAACTTCAGCCAACACCAGCTAACAGAAGAAAGCTCACACTCAGTTTTTATACACATTTAGGTGAGACACTTTTCATGTTCTTTAAGGTTAAAGTGTGTCTTGTATGTGTTATGTAAGGTGTACTTTAACACTCAATCATTTGTAGTGCAGATGAAGCCCGGCTGATACACTCTGTTAGACCGGCTTGTTGGGTCTTGGTGGTTATCTGTCGATCAGACCTTTTCTCTTGCACGGCGCAAGACGCCAGTATCTGTACATTTCTAATTAGAGGCAGGAAATGTTTATTGGCATTTGATTGGGTGGGCCTTTGCTGTAACTTTGGGCACATTTTAAACAAACTATTTCAGCATCCTGTTTAAATTCGCTTTCATAGCAAAGGGACAGACAGGGCAGACTGGCCCACAATTATGCAAGATTACAATGAAAGCGTGATTTCTGTTCTAAAAAAATCAGCATATCATTCATATCACCAAAGTGAACCAGTTGGATGAGGCTTTTAATGTCTTAAAATATCACCCACACTTCATTATTGTCTAAATTTGGAGAAAAGACATGGGTAGCAAGGAATATTAAAGGAAATATTTTAGGGCTGCAACGATTCATCGAGTTACTCGATTTACTCGATTACAAAAATTCCTCGAGGCAAAAACTCTGCCTCGAAGCCTCGTTAAATTCCTATGACGCGCACTATACGCGCAGGGATCTGATTTCACACGGACCGTTGTTCAGTGTTCAGGAAGCACACCATAGCGCGTGATACATTTTGAATTTATTTGGCGCGATGGCGGAGAGTAAAGATGTCCATAAACGGCAGAGAATGTCTAAAGTTTGGGATCGCTTCCTTTCAGCGTCGCTGAAACAAGGTAACGATTCTGTCCCCCGCATTTTTTTTAGACCCAGCGCCAATATTTCCGCCCGTGCCTAATCCTATACAATGATGTTCGCTGATTTTAATCCCATACTGTATTTAGTGATGTCGTGATGCGGTTTGACTAGATATGATGTTTAGCTTTGATGTTTTTAAGAAACGTATACGTATAGCCAGGGGCGCAACTACCCAGTGTCAGAGGTGTATGCAGCAACAATTTTGGCGCCCCCCACCCCACCCAAAAAAAAAAACAACAACAAAGAAATAAATGATAGTAATAGCCATATATTGTTAAACAAATGCACTGAAAACTAAAGGAAACTTTAATAATTAGTTTTGTACTAATTTCTATACTTCAAATTAAAGATGTGATTGGGCCAGCCCAGTGTCAATCAAGAAAAGAACCAATGGGCCGCTGGTCTACGTGTGTAATGAAAAAAAAAAAAAAAATATATATATATATATATATATATATATATATATATATATATTTTTTTTTTTTTTATTATTATTTTTTTTTACCAATGTATTACAACGGCACTAACCCAGCGCCACCAATTAAGCAAAACAAAATAAAACGAATGGGCCGTCGATGTACGAGTTTTGTGGGCCGTTAAGACAAAGACAAAAAAAAAATAGCCTAGATGTATCAGCCCAAAAAGAACGTCGGCCCACCGGGAATCTCCTAGCCTACATGCGTGGACGTCACACTTTAAATCCTACCGGTTGCCTTTGACCATCCACTTATTTAGCTGCTGGCGCATCAATTGACATGCCATCTCATTTTCCCTCTATCTTTTTCTATTTTTAGCTCGACAGCTTTTTTGCTTTATCCATCTTTTTCGACTCGTACGTGCTCGCTCAGCGCTCACGGCGCCCCCGCCTGCTCGCGATATTATCCCCCCCCCCCCCCCTCTCTATGTCAAAATTATATGATGGAATCTTATGAATATCCTACTCTAGCCTGTTAGTCCTCTAAAAAGTTATATAACATTGAGGAAATGCAGAAATTATTTAGAAATGCACAACAGTCTACGTATAGATAAAAAAAAAAAAAAAAAAAAAGACCATCGCTTTATTGGCGCCCCCCTGGTGCTGCGCGCCCCTATGCGCCGCATATAGCGCATACCCACTTTTTGCGCCACTGCGTATAGCCTAAAGAAAGAACCCCTTCACACACACACACACACACACACGCACCCTCGTCTCTCTCACGCGGCAATGCATCACATATGTGACCCTGGATCACAAAACCAGTCTTATGTTGCACGGGTATATTTGTGGCAATAGCCAACAAAACATTGTATGGGTCAAAATTATAGATTTTTCTTTTATGTCAAAAATCATTAGGATATTAAGTAAAGATCATGTTCCATGAAGATATTTTGTAAATTTCCCACCTTAAATATATAAAACATTTATTTTTGTGAATGGATGCAGCACTATCGCCAATAGAAATGGACAACTTTAAAGGCGATTTTCTCAATATTCCGATTTTTTTGCACCCTCAGATTCCAGATTTTCAAATAGTTGTTTCTCGGACAAATATTGTCCTATCCTAATAAACCATACATCAATGGAAAGATCGTGTATTCAGCTTTCAGATGATGTATAAATCTCAATTTTAGAAAAAATACACATAAGACTGGTTTTGTGGTCCAGGGTCACATATGCTTAAACTTTTATGTAGCCACGCAAAAATAATTTCAGCATGCGTTCACTGTATACACCGAGACGTGATGGAGGAACAAATATTGTATTGCAGTCTTTGCGAGGCCTTGTTTGTAGGCTATGTCACGTCTACTAAATAGTTACAGACAACAACAAAAAATGAAACTCCCCAGCCTGCTTCTCCAAATCCACTCGTACTTTTGGGGAAGACATAATCGGCTACCAAAGTAATTGAACATAGAACATTTTAAATTAACAAAAAAATATATATAATACTACAAAACGTGCTAATATCCTTCAACTAGCCTAAGTGAAAAACAAAATGCTGTTCTTTTTCTATTTAACAAAATGCATATTTGCAATAAAACATTCCCCTTTTCAAAGCTACACTTATTTTTTTTATATAAATTGTATACATTGTGTACCTGTTTGGCTTGATATTTTATATTCATTTCATTTATTTTTGTTCTCCAGTGGGAAATTTGCAGAAGGTGCAATCCTTTTTTTGTAATGTTGTATTAAGAAGATAAAACTAAGGGCAAATGGCCTTTACTATTTAAGTTTGTATTCATAGTTTTACATGTTATACATGTTTTACATTATAAAGTTGACTTAACTGTATTGTTATATAAGTGTTGGCACTGGCACTTATAAACACTAAATGGGTAAAAATTACAATAAGTAGGCTTAGTTTTGGAGCCAAATTGGAGTTTTTCAGTCACATCATTTTCGTTATGCATTATTTGTTTTGATTGTTTAAAAACACACTAATTTTTTTTTATCCGATTACTCGATTAATCGATCGATTAAGTGCTAGATTAATCGATTACAAAAAGAATCGATAGCTGCAGCCCTAAAATATTTTCCACACCCCAAAGATACACTTCAGGACTTTTCCGCTCCAAGTCAAAAATTGTTTTATCCTGCAACATAGAAAATATGCACACAATGTGTAAAAAACCCCACTATGAACTCTTTTTTTAAAAATAATTCAATCAAGTTGTATCATTTTCCATTGTTAGTAACTTTTTGGGAGAAAGATCCAAATTCGGTGGTAAACCGGTTCTTCTCCATGATTTGACAAATGAACGATGATTATGAGTATGTTTGTTCACAGTTCAGCATATTTCCTGAGCCAATCTGTATGTCTGCTGACTAGGACACAAGTCACATAGCTGGACTCTCAGTATGTGTGGGTTTGATATACATCTTGATTTTTTGAAATGATGTGCATGACCCACTGAAGATAATGAGTTATTTTCTATTCAGCCGAGCAGGGCAATGGGTTCATGCTTTCTTAGAACGGATGGATGCTTCTAGGCCTGTGTCTCCTCTCACTGACTCTGAACTTCCCAACATTTATATTCTATTCTGTGTATTGTTTGTCTTTTAACACCAGTTGTGGTTAATCGGTGGATTTCGTAATTTCTCAAAACATATTTTCTTTTGAAAGTGCATTCCCCTATGCCTGGGTCCTTTATGTAAGGCTAGGCTAGGCTTTTTTTTTTTCACAGTGTTTGATTCTGTTAAAGGACCTTGAAAGTTGTGGGCGGATCACTGTATTAAAGTGTGAATGGAAATGAGATGATTCTTTGTAATGGTTCTGTCAAAAGGTTTTGAGATAATATGTCTCAGTCTATCACTATCACGTCCATCTCAAAATGTATAAAATGTATTACCTAAAGCAGTGTTTACCAAAAATATAAGTTAACATGTTAACATGCAACAAATTCTCAAAAATAGGGGTGCAGATTAAGAGGTTAAGACGAAGACTTTCTCAAAATAATCTTTAATTAGATTAAGGAACTGAAATGTTTGGATGAAACATTTAGAAAAGTTATTGCGTTATTGAGCAATGACCTTGTTTCTTCTATTTGTTATCTTCAGGACCGTTTGTTCTTTGTCATGGAATATGTGAATGGCGGAGACCTGATGTTCCAGATTCAGCGTTCACGCAAATTCGATGAAGCTCGTTCCAGGTTCTATGCTGCTGAGGTGACCTCAGCCCTCATGTTCCTGCACCAAAATGGGGTCATTTACAGGTAAATTCATTGCATGGCAATTGACCACTGTAAAGGGCCAAAGGTCAAATCCCATTCAGCCATTGTTTGGTTCTGAACAGCAAACTTCTTCTGTTTGTCTCACTGATAGACATAGCATCATTGTTAAGTAACCAGAAGAATGGAATGTCTTGAAACCTCTAAGCCAAAATACCATTGTAACACAAAAGATACATTCCAAATTTAGTGAAATTTTAGCCTGATCATTTTTGGACAGAAAATTAGCCATCCGTTCCAAGTGTTTGCTGAAGTTTAATCCGGAATTCAGATCATTTATTTTCTCCAAGGGCTGTCACGCAATCCTTCACAGATTAGGTCTGAAGCGAATCAAATGCAGACTGTATCACATGAACTGGCTCTGGCATGGTGCTTTGTATCTTTAGGAACTATTTTGCCTAGAGACAGGAGCCCTTGTCTGCCTTGTTTACCTCAGGTTGTTTACTTTGATGAGCTATGTGCAATGATTTATTCGTTCCCAGACAGTTTGTTTACACTCTCAATTGTGTGTCATTAACCACACACAACGGGCAGTGCTTCTGGGGCTGGAAGGCCAGGCTTTTCTTGGGATCATTTTGTTTTCAATGTGTAATCCATCTTTACTGTCAAGAAATATCATAAGTTTGCATGTTGTTTACGTGCAGCTTTATTTTGTAGTGTTGACCTCATGCATAGAATTAATCTAATATAATATCAGTTTGCAATTGTATGCATGATGCCAGCAGTACAAAATAAAGCTGTACATAAACAACATGCAAACCTATGATGTTTTTGGACAGTATTTTACAGTTGAATCTGTAAAATGACATATGAATCTGTAATATAGATTTATTTTTGTCATTTCACTGTAAAATCATATGCATAACAACAGCAGTATAAAATAAATATGCATGTAAACAACATGCAAACCTATGAGGTTTTTGGACAAAATGACAAGTTGAATCTGTAAAAAATATGACAAATGAATCTATAATACAGATTCATTTGTCATTTCACTGTTAAATTGTATGCATGATGCCAGCAGTACAAAATAAATATGGACACAAACAACATGCAAACCTAGGATGTTTTTGGACAGAATGACAAGAAGATGACAAGTTGAATCTGTAAAATGAGGTATGAATCTGTAATACAGATTAATTTGTCATTTCACTGTACAATCGTATGCATGACGACAACAGCAGCTGTACGTAAACAACATGCAAACCTATGATGTTTTTGGGCAGTATGATTAGAAAAAGACAAGTTAAATCTGTAAAATTACAAATGAATCTGCATTACATTCTAGTCATACTGTCCAAAAAAGTTTGCATGTTGTTTACATGAAGCTTTATTTTGTATTGGTGTCATGCATACGATTTTAGAATCATGCAACATTATCATTTCATTCTAAAATCGTATGCATGACACCAATACAAAATAAAGCTTCACGTAAACAACATGCAAACTTATGATATTTTTTGGACAGTATGGCCAGAAAATGTAATGCAGATTCATTTGTAATTTTAAAGATTCAATTTTACAGGTTTTGTAGCTGGTTCAATAGAATAATGTCACACAACGCTGGGAGCTCAAGTCATCATGACCCCTTCTTCCTGTCGCCCCTCTGGCCCTCACTGAACCCAGCGGCCTGTGAGTTTCCTCACCCACCCATTCTCGGCCTGGTCCTGAGCTCTTTCTGGTCTTGGGCAGGAAGAATCTCATTTAGAGTTTAATGTTGTATTGAATTAAATCAACCTCCTCCCCACACTGGCCTTCCTGAACCCAGACTTTCAGAGACTGAAGGGAAATGGGGAGGTCTTATGAAAGTAGGAGACTTAAGGCGTATAGGTCAAGCAGAGGTCCGGTGGTTCTAATTACACTGAGTTTATTATTTTTTCCCCTTAAAATTGACAATAATCTCTGCTGTTCGCTACTCTAGAGACTCGTACACCATGTTTTTAGTATGTTCAACAAAAAGAAAATGTTACCATATGGTCATATGAACTTAATTTGGATTATTGCAAGGTACAAGAAACCAAAACGTGAAATACAACATGGAACTCGTCATACTCGCCAACATTACAGCCTTTACATGTGCTAAGAAGATTTTTTTTTTGTCAGGTTCATTGCTCATTTAGAGCACTGAGTGAGTCCCCTGAAAAATAATAATAAAAAACCCTCTCCATTCACTTCATGAGCAGGATCTATTTAAAAACACAGTGTGTTGGACGACTGCCATTATATCCATTCACGTCTCTTATCCACCTTCCATTCGTCTGAACCCTTGTTTAGGCTTACAATCGCTGACATGATGTTTATTTGGTAAGAAAGTAGACAGGATGTGATTCGGTCAATATGAATGGCTTATTGTGTGGTATAAGAATAACAGTACACACACATACACTGTACACCTCAGATCGGCTCAGGCGCCAGTTCCGTTGATTACCTGATGATGACGACTAGACCAGTGGTTCCCAACCTTTTTCCTTGGGGCCCCCCCTATGTACATATTTAACAATCCGTGACCCCCCCCCCCAAATATATATATATATATATATATATATATATATATATATATATATATATATATATATATATATTTAGGGGTGTAACGGTTCACAAAATTCACGGTTCGGTATGATACATACTTACTACGTAGGTACGTACATAGTACATACATACTTTGATACAGCAAAAAGAAAGAAATGCCAGAGAAATTTCCTTGATTTCATTTTTTTATTCTTTTTTTTAATTAAAAAACATCATAAAGTATGATTTTTTTTTTTTTTTTTACTTTTAGCAATTCTAGAGCTATAATTCACTCTTCTTATGAGCATATAAAACAAAACAAAAATGTAATATTGTAGTAGTTATAAACAAAGGTTTATATTATTTCAGATTAACATTTGAGGGCAGCAATTGTATTCATAATGTAAAAATAAAACCGATGTAATGTTACTTGAAGGCATTATAGCCTATTCCTGTCAAACTTCCATGGGTGCAGTTAGTGTTACTACAGTAAATCCATGGTGAATGTTGCAGATCTGTGGACACTGTTTCTTCCAGCTTTCCACGTCAGCGCTGATCCGTTAATAACGGAGAAATGTGAATGTTTCTCACTAGATCTCGCAGCGATGTTATTACTTCAATCGCGAATTGAAATGCTTTATTTACTGGATCTCTTATTAGCGCTGTGTAGTAACATTATCGCATGATCACGATCGGCTCGCGCTGCACTGGTCCAAACTGATAAACGGTCCTTCAACCACACAATAACGAGCAGTTTCGTTCCGCTTGCATTACGTTTGCCATTTGATGTTGGGCAATGTTGTGGTCGCGCCGGCGTCTCTTACATTATGAACGTGCTTGCCACGCGCAACCCTCCTATACATTTGAAATAATGAAATTGTAATTGAAATTCACCTCAAAGCATATCCGCTCCCGCGCCCCCCCTGTGAACTCTGGCGCCCCCCTAAGGGGGGCGCGGACCCCAGGTTGGGAACCAATGGACTAGAGGGATCAGCAACTCCGGTCCTGGAGGGCCACTGTCCTGCAGAGTTTAGCTCCAACCCTAATTAAACACACCTGAACAAGGCAACCAGTGTTTTCAGGATTACTAGATAGATACAGGCAGGTGAGTTTTTATCAGGGCTGAAGCTAAACTCTGCAGGACAGTGGCCCTCCAGGACCGGAGTTGCTGATCCCTGGACCATGAATCACTGGACTAGTGCTCCACCCTCAATGAAGGTCATTTTAAGCGCAAAGCATCCTGGGAGATTGATTGATCGGAGGGCTCATGTGATTTGGCTCTCTCTTTGCTCTAGCTCAGCACAGGAAAAAACAAAGGAAGCAAAAATTGTACAGGTACTTCATACAGGAGATGAGGATCACAAAATAATATGGTGTTCCAGACACCAATGTCTCACTAGGGACATAAAAACATTTCACTCATCTGTCTGTGTGTGTCTGTGTGAACTTTGAATATACTGTGTAAGGGAATTTGTTCAATCATGTGTAAAGGGCAGACTGGGGTTAGTTGTAGCTATAAGGAACCCACACTGACATACTGTACAGCCAGACAAGATTCAACTGTATAATAAGGGAGATTTTACAATTTTATGTTGTAATTTAATATACTTTTTCATTTTTCACTGTCATTTTTGATCAATTGAAGAAAACTGAATAAAAGTATTAATTTCTTTCAGCAAAATTTTTTTTTTCTGACGACAAACTTTTGCGCAGTAGTGTGTGTGTGTGTGTGGTTCAGGTATATACTGTATATAGGTGATTCCCTATAAGGATGGACATACTAGAAATCGTTGACATTGTGGGGAAATTTGTTGGTCCCCATGAGGAAAACAGCTTATAAATCATATTAAATTATGGTTTTTGAAAAAGTTTTCTGTGATGGGTAGATTTAGGTGTAGGGTTAGGGTTAGTGGCTTGAAAATGTCAATAGCTCAGTATAAAAACCATTACACCTATGGAATGTCCTGACAATTATACGAATTCCAATGTGTGTGTGTGTTCCGTTAAAATTTGAAAGCCATTGAAGAGCCTATAATATATTTTAACCCAAAATAAGTTGTGAAAGGTGTTTTGTGTGTGTGCATTAGTACTTCAAAATATACTTTCAAATCACTGTCTTTAAACAGTTTTCACTGTGACAGTGTAGCACATATAATATGTATATAGCACTTGTAATATATACTTTTTTAATGGGTTGCCTCTCTAACATTTCCCACCTTCAAATGGTCCAAAATTTGTCTGCTCATGGGCAGTCACTAATGCGGTCATATTACGCCTATCTTACGCTCTCTGCATTGGCTACCAGTCCGATATTGATTTTAAAATTTGGCTATTTGTTTCCAAAGCCCTCAACAATCCAGCCACTCAAGGCCTCAGGCTGTGGAATAGCCATTATGCCATTACAGTATCTGTTAGAGCTGCTCCCATGGTTTCCGAGTTCAAATCTATGCTAAAAACTCATCTTTTCTCGTCCGTATAACCGTCTGTGACTGTGTTTATGTATTATGTGCAGCACTTTGGTAAACCAAGGTTGTTCAAAATGCGCTAGAGAAATAAAGCTGAACTTGAACTTGAGCATGACAACGTGCCCCTCTATTGTGTCAATGTGTTCAGTGAAATATACGCTTTTTTGTTGCCAGTGTTTTAGGTTTTTGAGGTTTAAATTAGGTAAAAATAATGACAACTAGCTCTGGTCACCCCTAAATCTGACCACCCTGCAAAAAGCGAGCCGTGAACCATCATCATATTATTACCATTGACCGAGGCACTTCACATCAGGTTGCTCGAGTAATAATGTCCCTGTAATAGGTCCAAGGCAGAGCTCTATGACGACATCATGTGAAACTTGTGAAAATCATTTCCACCGGCAATAAATACAAATTTCAGATTATTCTCCCTTTTGTTCGCCCTCATTTTGGGAAAGCCCTACACTGTAGGAGACCTTGCGTGTCAGAAGACATGTTAGCTTTGCTTCAAACGAATGGCAGAACTGCATTTTTCCCCCATGTGAACTAATTCCACCTCTCTGTGACCTGACACACATACCAGGACGGAAAAAAAAACACAGAATGCAGAACATTTGAGAACAAAATGTACAGGTGTAGTATTCTTCTCTATCGATGAAGGACATGGTGGCAGTTTTGATTGAAACCACGGAAGTTTGATCTGGTTAAAGAGGGCATGTTTGATCTTGACTTCTCTGCTGTAGATTGTAAGTGGCTGGTTTGCTTGTTTGTTCAGATTCACTACATCTAAAAATAGATAGTAAGAGCAGGTGGCATATATGTGGCTCCTCTGCTTGATTACATCTTTTGTGGACCTGTGGCTCTTGAGGGATTTGGTAGCGGTGTAACATGGGAGCTGTATTCTTGGCAGGACATGGAAGGCACAAAAGTGCTGAGACTTAGAAGGGCTTGTGATGGAACATGTGAGCTGGTAGTTATTGTAGTATTTCCACACCTTGTACTTGCGAGATCTGCTTTTGTGTGCTCTTTGTGACCTTTCCCCTGAAAAGGAGTATAATACGATTGAGATAATGTTCCTTTTCCTACAATAAGGATAAATGTGATCCACATTGTGTAAGAGCTAATTGATATTAACCAAAGAGCACATTCAGAAATACGCTTTTACTTTAGTAAACAACTTCTTCTATGTACTAAGTATGGACTAAGAGGCTCAGTTACAGCCCCTATAATTACTAATCACTGTAACCTTGTAAACAAGTTGCACTGATTGGTTGCGCAATGATTGGTTGATTTTTGTTCCTTTCCATCCAAAATATATTATGCATTATATATTCTAAAACATTAAATAGGTTGTGCTGATGTTGCCTGGTAACCTTCCAGGTGTGCCCAACTAACTTAGTTTTCACAAGCTATGCTGACCTTGATAGGGTATGTAAATCACTGCATACAGAAGTGCACTGCATTTAAGAAGTCTCATGCTCATCAAGACTGCATTTAAGTACAGTACAGTTAAAAATAATATTGGGAAATATTTAAAATAGCTGTTTTCTATTTTAATTTATTTTCATGTGATGCAAAGCTGAATTTTCAGCATCTTTCAGCATCAGTTTTCAGTGTCACATGATCCTTCAGAAATCATTCTAATATGCTGATTTGGTGCTCAAGAAATATTTCTTCTTATTATTAATTTAAAAAAATAACAGCTGTGCTGCTGAACATATTTGTGGAAACCATGATACATTTTTGTCAAGATTACTTTATGAATAGAAAGTTCAATAGAACAGCATTTATTTGAAATCTTCTGTAACATTAAAAATGTATTTACTCTCGCTTTGAATGCATATACGCTGAATAAAATGATTTTTTAAATGTGTATATATAATTAATTTCTTTATATAGATAGTCACAATGATCTATATATTTATTTAATTAAATAAAAAAAATATTGTTATACTAAAAGATTGTACAAAAACATTACACGTCATGTCCTTTGGTTTGTTGGAATGGAATAGCTTGTTGTGCTTTTGAAAAAGTGCATATTTTTCAGCTTTTAGCACATTTTTTAGTAGAGAGAGGTTGTTGTGTACGTAATGGAAAAAAACACTTCTCAGGATTCACTTGAAACACAGGAAATGCTCTAAACTGAGTCTGCTGCTGTTTCCCTCTCTCTGTCTTTCTCAGCTTTCTGCCTTGTTGTGTTCTTACTATGTCAGTATACTTTCCTACAAATGAATGAAAGGAGCTCTAGTAAATGTAACACAATAGTTAATCTCATACTCATGTCTTATTGCTGCTGAGGTTTTCATTACACCTATAATGAAAAAGAAAAAAATTCATTGTATTTTATAGATTTTTACTACTAACTCTCAAAAAATCATCAGAGACAAATCAAATCAAATACGTTTTGTTAAATTTGAGAAAAGCTCAGAAACTGAAGACGTAGACACGTACTCTTCATCCACAGCAGCCAATTAATGCCACTCTGAATTAATGCCTGTACCTCTGTTTTAGTGATGTTGGTTCAGCTTTGCTTTTTAAACCAGAAGAACGAAATAGCTTTTTGTTATATATATATATATATATATATATATATATATATATATATATATATATATATATATATATATATATATATATATATATATATATATATATATATATATATATGAATGAATCCGCATTTTTGAACGAATTATTCTAACGATTGACTCAACAACTCACCCATACCTGAATGAATCAGCGGCTTTGAATGAATCGGTTGACTTAATGATTCAATGACTCACTCGTTAAGACAACGATTTGCCGCCACCTACTGGTGGTTTATTTGCATAGTCAAAAGTACAATTTTATTATGGTTAAAGAGATAGAATGCGTAGATAGTAGTAGATTATTTGCATTTATAAATAGACTATTACAAGTGAAATATAAGATAAAATTGTTGAGTATAACAGATGATAAATTAATTGCAGTTGCATTGCATGAAATGTTTGTCTGTCTTTTTTTTTTTTTTCATATGGGGGCCTCCAGCTGTTTTCATTGAAACAGGCCTCCAAATTGAAATGGCTACTTCTGGACAAAGCCTCACCTTGCAACCTCTGAAAGTCATAATCAAACTCTGGAAAAAACAAAGAGTATGTTACCTAACATCTTGGAAAATAAATGCGAAAACGAGAGCAGCGTTCACCATTCATGCACTTCAAAGGGGACAGATAAGAGCTGCCAATGTAGCAATGTCATATAATCTATATCAGCAAATGAAACTCACTGATGAATTAAAGTCTCTTTCTTGGAAAAAAAAGGAAGAGCGACGTGACCAGAATGCGTTGGAAAGTAGACTACTGTAGGATAGGACTGGATAGAGAGAAAAAAAGAGAGACAGAAATAAGAGACAGATGGAGAGATGGACAAATCTTGTGATGTTAGAAGCGCATGTGGGTAGAGGACAATAGAGCAGCCGTTCACGTCTCATGAACTTTTTACCCCTTTCTTTTTGTGCACCTACACTAAAGGTTAGATTCACCTACTTATTCTTTATTTGTACTATTTTTCCACAATTTCAAATGGAAGTATGTAAATTATGTGAAAAAAAACAAAACAAAAAAAAACACTATAATTAAAACCAATTTAAGCTACAGTAGTGGCCAAAAGTGATGTCCGGCCGATTAAAATTGAAGCATAAGCATATTGCATAGTCATGCTTGGAGTTTCCTGAGCTTTTGGATTTTCTATGCAGTTTTTTTTTTTTCTCTTTTTTTCTTTCTTTTTTTGCAGTAAAATAAATTTGTCAGATTAATATCTTAACCAAGTTTGGTGTTTTGTTCTTACCCAATATATAAAAACATATACAATATTTTCCTTATATTTTGATGGTTTAATCAAACTGGTAAGGTCATTAATAACAAATATCCCAAAACGGTTTAACTCCTCAATCAAGAAGTGTATCTTAAATTTGGTAAGTGGGTCTCTCACTGTGCATCTTTCCAACATTCATTAAAAGCTTTTTTCCCACACCTCTGCATGTTAAGATTGATTGAATACTTTTGGTGGGGAAAGACAGAGAGGAATGAAGCCCCTCGCGCCAACTTTTCAGACCAACGGGAACGTGCCGAGCACCAGGGTGCCTTTCTGAAAGGGAACAGTTGCGTAAGGGTTCAGACGCTCCCCTCCCTTTTCAGTGAGGATGGTTTTATGAAAACACTTTTGACTGAATGACATCCTGCGAAGTGATGTTGACATTCTTGTTGCAATCAACCATCAAACCCCAATCCGACTGGTTTCATCCAACTCCTTGTTGTCTTTCATCAGTGGCACCTTATCATCTCTCTCTTTTCTTTTTTTTACTCTCTCTGTCTCTCTTTACCTTTCACTTGTGCTGGTTAAAATCACTCCACGGGTACATGCTGTGCCTGAGTCTTTAATAGTAGAGCAAGCCCAATAAACCAGTGTTTCTCAAACTTTTTTTGTCTTGTATAGCCCCATCCCGAGTGCTCAAATACTCCTGCAATCTGTCCGGAAATCTTTTTAACTTATACTTTATTTATTTATGGTCCACTTTAGACATTCTACTAACTACTAAGTAACTTTGCAACTACATGTCAATTAACTCTCATTAGAGTATTAGTAAACTGCATTAAAACTTATAAATTTAGCTTTCTAAGTGTCATACTTATATTAAATACTTGCATACATTAAATGTTTCACTGTTGTTCTGAATTTAACATACAGTATGTACTGTACACCGTTTAGAGATTAATCAATTTCAATTTGATGAAAATTTTTCACGCAATCAGAATATGTACATTTAAATCAATTTAAATGGGTTTTTCATGTAAAATATTTAGTGTTACTCTTTGCAGTGTTAAAGAATAAAGAATAGATGGTACTTTTTTTTTTATTCTCATTTACATCCAATTAAATCTATTTTAGTGTAATGTTATTCACCTCAGCTATGGTCATCTAGTGAAGAGACATCTTTATCAGTCTTTGCCTTCAAGCAATTTGTTTTAACTATTGACACTGCTGGAAATTGACAGACTTTACTGAAGTGTGAACATGGTTGTCAATCTGTCGATTAAGACCGTCAAAGTACTATTCAATTTAAAGTTGCACAATTTCAGGTGCAAGTTTCTGAGTCTTACTGAATATGCACAATTGAGAGAATTGTGATTCAATATGTTATTTTATACAGTTCAAATATCAAAGTTAGTTTTGCGTGAACATCTCTGTATCTTGATGTAATCCATTTCAATAGCTAAGAGAAAATGCTTTTAAAATATAAATATAATTAAATGTGAAAACTTTGGCTTGATACTTTGACCTTTAATTGACTAAAGTGATGTCCGTGTGCACAGGCGCACATCAGGATATTAGTGTTCGCTTGATCAAACTAATATTAGGGATATGGGTGTCAGTAAATGATTCACCGGCTGTGTTGCAAGTGTTGCTTAATATTTGGATAGAGAGAGACATCCAGAATCTGAATCATGCATCAGTTATTTCAGGATGTTTAAGATGGCTAGATGTTTTGCTCTTTTATTAAATTTCAATTTATGGTTAAGCAGAGATGAGAATAAAAGCAAAAACAATAAAGATAGGCTAGGTATGTTTTAAAGATAAAGATGTCCGTTTAAGTTCATTCAAAGTTAACCTTCACAAAATTCTTCACAGAAATCCCTGTGTGCCGTTTTTCACGTAATACAAACATTTTAGTACATGCTACATACTTATGGTTTATGATGCTGTTTGTTACATTTGCTTACATTTTATTTATAGGGATTTGAAACTAGACAACATTCTGTTGGACGCTGAAGGTCACTGTAAGCTGGCAGACTTTGGCATGTGTAAGGAGGGAATCCTGGATGGCATCACGACCACAACATTCTGTGGCACACCAGATTATATTGCCCCAGAGGTACAGTATTTCACACTCTCACAGACACAAATGCCCAGTGAACACTCGATAGTCTCTTTTTCTATTGCTTGGTTCTCGTTACATTGTTTAAAGGGATAGTTCGGCCAAAAATGATATTAAACCCATGATTTACTCACCCTCAAGCCGTTCGAGATGCATATGTCAATCATTTTTCAGACGAACACATTTTCAGTTATTTTAGAAAATGTCTTAGATCTTTCAGTGGTTATAATGTGAAGCTATGGGGTCCACTCCTTCAAGTCCCAAAAATGTGCATGCATCCTTCACAAAAGTAATCCATCCGGCTCCAGGGGGATAAACGAAGGCCTTCTGAGGGTAATCCGTGCGGTTTTGTCGTAAAAATGTACATATTTAAAACTTTATAAATGAAAATAACTGGCTTCCGGTAGCGGTCGACGCGCATTCACGGAGATGGATGCTGGCGTATGAAGTAGGACGTAGCGTAGGAAGCGTTGTGACGTAGAACGAACGTGACAGCGCAGCCAGAGAGCAGAGCAAAACAAAACTCTACGTTCGTTCTACGTCACGACGCTTCCTACGCTACGTCCTACGTCATACGCCAGCATCCATCTCCGTGAACGCGCGTCGACCGCTACCGGAAGCCAGTGATTTTCATTTATAAAGTTTTAAATATGTACATTTTTACGACAAAACCGCACGGATTACCCTCAGAAGGCCTTCGTTTATCCCCCTGGAGCCGGATGGATTACTTTTGTGAAGGATGCATGCACATTTTTGGGACTTGAAGGAGTGGACCCCATAGCTTCACATTATAACCACTGAAAGATCTAAGACATTTTCTAAAATAACTGAAAATGTGTTTGTCTGAAAAATGATTGACATATGCATCTCGAACGGCTTGAGGGTGAGTAAATCATGGGTTTAATATCATTTTTGGCCGAACTATCCCTTTAAAGGGGACCGATTATGTCCCTTTTTGATGTAAAATAAGTCTATGATGTGCCTAGAGTGTGTATGTGAAGTTTTAGCTCAAAATACCCCACAGATCATTTTTATAGCATGTTAAAATTGCCACTTTTTGGGGGTGAGCAAAAATGCGCTGTTTTTGTGTGTGTCCCTTTAAATGCAAATGAGCTGGTGCTCCCGGCAATAACAAAACAGGACAATCTCACACACTGAAATTTTTTTAAATTCTGAGTAGTGGCGTTCAGCCCTATATGTTCAGTCACCTGTCATCTGACTGTACTGTGCATAACAAATGCGCGTTTATGAATTATGCAGACGGTGAGTATGGCGGTATGAAAAAAAAAAGACAGTTCTGGTCTCCTGGTGCTTTCATGTGTTATGTTAATGCCATAATTCCCACTTCTGAAGTTGAGATTACTTGCTTGTTGCATTCAAGGGGTGACTTCAAAGGGCGTTCACGTGCAATTTGTAACTAGAAAAACTCGTATTTGCGAAAAAAAAAAAAAAAGAAAGAAAAAAGAAAAACTCGTATTTGCGATAATTCTGATAGCACGTGAGGGCAGCATCAGTGAAAACAGGCAGAGACAATGGCAGCTTTAGCAACATCAGCCGTACAGAGTGCCAGCAAACTCTTTCAGAAAGGCAATTTGGAAAGACTCACAACATATGACGTGTGATTTTTACTTTGTCTGAATCTTAAGTTTGGGCACGAAGCGTTGGTATTGCCCCATCTTTCCAACCCACTGACTCCTCGTTTGTGAAACAGTCCGGCACAAAATGATTGGTGCAAACGTTTAAGCCTTAAGCGATTTTCTTCGGGGCGTTTCCTTCGATAATGTAATTTAACCACGATGTCTCCAGTGACTCAGATGGTGGAGACTCTTATGCGTCATCTCAAAACACAACACTTGTAATGCCTCTTTGGCGCAGACATTGTACAACTCCAGCTGCTACAGCGAGGATACAGAAATGGTGGACTCCCACTCAGGGCTGTGTCTATGCTAATAGGGTTGATCGCCACTGGCTGTGGGCGGGGCTTCTCCCCACTATGACATCATTGGAGGGGGGAATCTGAATCAGCCCATTCGAGAGACTGCTTTTGACTTAAAAAGAAATTAGTAAGTGGATTTTTACCATTATAGGCTTTTGCGTTTTGGGTGTGCTTTGGCTCTGCGTGACTGTGCAAACGAAACTTGTTCTGTCTCATCATGACCAAAAAAGACATTCACTATTAGGCTTAAGAGATATAACCAGTTTAGATGGAAAGGATCTTAAGCTGACTAGCTGACTGTACAATGAAAAAAAAAAAGTTGCTGCCTTAAATTTTTGAGTGCAATCAACTTGGATGTCTTAAATGTCATTCAACTAACTTTAAAAAATGAGATGTATCTTGTATAACATAAAAAAGTTGTAAATTGCTTAACTTATTTTGATGAGTTAAAGCAATGTAAAACATGTGTTGTCATAACTTACTGATCATATCATTTTTTATAATTTGATGCCATTTTTCAACCTTTTTCGCTCGTTGTGACAACTAACCAATGCCACTCCCACACCATATACACGCGCTTATCTATTTACGGAAATGACTAGACACGTACAGGCGAGTGATGTATGTATGCACATCCCTCTAGGTCTAACATATAAACACTTACAATAGGCTTACCATAGTGAATCAAGTACGATGAAAACATTATTTTAAAATGTTGTTAATTTTGAACAAAAAAGTTACATAGTGTACCTTTTAATATTTTTGTTAATTGACTGATGCCAGATATTTACTGATTGATTGGTTTATCACCAGCTTTCATATTCATTAAGCACAAGCCGAGATACTCTGAATTTCTTAGTAAACGTTTAGTTAGTTTCTTTTTTTTTATTATTCCTACATATTTTGACTAGGGCTGTCAAAGTTAGCGCGTTAATAACGCGTTAACGCAAAATCATATTAACGGCACTAATTTTTTTAACGCGCGATTAACGCAGCGCGTATTTTCTGTTTGACCCGTGGCCCAACCCCTAGTTGGAGAAATGGAGATACACAGTGTTGCCAACTTGGTGACATTGCAGACCCCTTTAGCGATTTTTTTCCCTTCAACAAAGCGCCCAAACCTTATTTAGTTTCTGAGAATCTACCGGTTATGCCGGTACTGCTCTCTCAGCACGCGCGCGCGCCTCTCTCTCTCTCTCTCGCTCTCTCTCACTCTCTGCGTCTCGCGCGGAGGAGCAGCTCTTTAATTCACAGATATTAAGTTGCTTCTCTAATTTTACAAGTATAGCCGAAATCAGAGCACAGATATTGTCTTTATCTTATGTGTATTTGATTTCACCAGACGACGGCTCGATTATCAGAATTTTTGTGCAGATTAACTTAACATCTTAGAAGGAAGAGCTGGTTATGTCTTAATGGGTCGCGTTTCAGTCACCATTTCAAATTCATTCCGTTGACAACAGAAACAGTAAAATATACCAATGAAAACATTTTTATTGAGAATTTAGCTTCATCAAAATGGGCACAGAGAGAGACAAACTACAATGTAATAATAAATAATTAATGTAGCCTACATTTAGCTTTAGAAGAGCTGCCCCTGTCATGCAAAAATCTAATCATGTTTGTGTTAGTAAATTGCTCAGTGCAAAGAAAGAGAAGTAATGGTAACCTGGCATTTTTTTGTTCTTTCTACATGTCTAATAGACATGAACAAGTTCTTTGAAAAACATCTATGACCTTTGAAACATGTCTCCTCCTTATGCTCTATATTGACTATGGTTTCAATAATAAACATACATTTGCATAAAGCATCTATTTATCCATGCCCACGTTGATTAGAGTATTAGTATTAATTTAAGGTACATTTAGAACAAATAAAAAAACGTGCGATTAAATGCGATTAATCGCGAGTTAACTCATGACAATCATGCGATTAATCGCGATTAAAAATTTTAATCGATTGACAGCCCTAATTTTGACATACTTGAATTAATGTGACAAAGAATGGTTTTACGAACACAGATGTGTTTCATTGTTGAATGAAAATAAAATGTTGCCATTTTAATTAATATTTCATTAATTAGTAGTTTTTCAATGTTTTCCATTTTCAGTTTAGCCTCAGTTTTTCATTACATTCAGATCTACAGGTATGAGTTTTCATATTTAGTTTACAGTAATAACCATCAGTGACCGCAGAACTTCACAGACAACTGCCGGTTTTTCAGCACAGAACAAGTGCTTTGATCTGGACTTGATATATCCTCAGTTATTCTGTTATAAGCTTCAAATGACTTTCTCTTTGTTGTGATGTGTCCTTTGCAGATCTTGCAGGAGCTTGAGTACGGTCCATCAGTGGACTGGTGGGCTCTAGGTGTGCTGATGTACGAGATGATGGCTGGTCAGCCTCCTTTTGAAGCAGATAATGAAGATGACCTTTTTGAGTCCATTCTCCATGATGACGTCCTATATCCCGTGTGGCTCAGCAAAGAGGCCGTCAGCATTCTTAAAGCGGTACGTGTCCATTCTTTGGGAATTTTCCGAATAATTAATTTAGCTTTCTCTCTCTCTCTTCTGGAAAGAACCGTTGTGAGTGGTTAAGTAATAGAAGAGCAAAGGAAGATGACAGATTAGAAAAAATGACACTTCTTCTGGGAAAAGAACAGATTGTTTGTGTTCCCTGCTGGATTTTTGGATTGTGTAATCTCAGAGGCCTCATTTCAGGATGAGCAGCCCACCATTGCATGGGTTCCTCCTGTTTTAACTGTCCGAATTGGTTAAGTCAGGACAAGTCAAGTCACATTTATTTATATAGTGCTTTTTACAATACAGACTGTTTCAAAGCTACTTTACAGAGATAACAGGAAGATGCAGCAGTTTGTTTCCAGGAGAAAAAAGCGTCACAATCCATCTTAAGTAATTTCAGTGATGTTTCATTTTGTTGTAAAAAAGTTATTAATTCAGTTCATTCATATATATAGCCGCTCTGAAGATCTGAATCGTCGTACTTGATTCACTATTCCTCTGGCCAATGAACGAACAGTGTATGATTCAGGCAGCATTACAGGTCAGAAGTCAGATTGGATTGGAAGAATCAGAATATTATCCAGTTCCATCTGGTTGAAGATCGGAGTCATCACGCCGGAGTTGTCTTGCAGCTCTTTTGAAATTAAATTGAAAAAAAGGAAATTAAAATACATAAAAACTGGAGTACCACAAGTTCATACAACTAGTGTTATATGTTCTGTATCAATTTTTTTTTTTTAGTTCTAAAAAAACTAATATGTCAAACAGGATTGGAATGACAGAAGGGTGAATCAATGATGGTAGAATTAAAATTTTTAGCTGAACCTTTTTGATTCCTTTTCAGCAAAAGTCTGTTTGTTCTCCATTTCATCTTGTTGTCTAAGAGAAACAATGCAATATTAAAGCAATTCCAGTGGGCAGTGTCTTTTCAGTCAATGCTTATTGCTCATATTTATTTTTCTGGCTTGTTTGACTCGTTTCTCTGTGTGTATTTGTATGCATGACTGCTTGTGTTCTTTAGCATTTTTTATGTTTAAGAGTTACCTGCGTTACTCTCATAGGCTACATTCAGAGTGCAGGCAACAGTGGCCCATATTTGACTTAGATCATTTATATATATATATACATTGAATTGGCTCCATCACTCTCTCTCCTCTCTCCACCTATAGCTGGTGTGTGGTGAGCGCACTGGCGCCGTTGTTCTGTGGCTGCCGTCGCATCATCCAAGTGGATGCTGCACACTGGTGGTGGTTGAGGAGAGACCCCTGATATGATTGTAAAGCGCTTTGGGTGTACAGTAGTACATATGAAAGCGCTATATAAATGCCTCATTCATTCATTCATTCATTATATATATATATATATATATATATATATATATATATATATATATATATATATATATATATATATGAAGAGTTAAGATGCAAAAGCCTCTATGTGCCATCTGAAATTTTCTTCTAGAATGATCATTTTTATCAAGCTCATTTATTTAAGTTCAGTAATTTCACTTAAATGACAATTTATAGGTAATTTTCATTGCCATTTAAGTGAAATTACTGAATTTAAATAGACGAGCTTGATAAAAATGATCATTCTAGAAGAAAATTTCAGATGGCACTCAGAGGCTTTTGCATCTGAACTCTTCATATATATATATATATATATATATATATATATATACAGTATATATATATATATATATATATATATATATATATATACAGTATATATATATATATATATATATATATACAGTATATATATATATATATATATATATATACAGTATATATATATATATATATATACAGTATATATATATATATATATATATATATATATATATATATATATATATATATATATATATATATATATATATATATATATATATATATATATATGATCTTTTCGATTCTGATTTAGGCCACTTTCATATGTGGTCCTAAATCAGATATAGGTGGACATTTTGCGTGGACTGGAGACACTTTGGTCACAGTACATACCGGTAGTTCTTTGGTCACTCGGTTTATATAAAAAGACACCGGGTGTTACACCTCATAAACAGTGTTGGGGAAGGTTACTTTTAAAAGGAATGCATTGCAATATTGCGTTACTCCTGTTACTTAGTTACTTTTTAAGGAAACTAATGCATTATGTTACTTTTTTATTACTTGCTTTCACCTGGGCTGGGCTTGCTTGTTTGTTTTTTCATTTTAAAAAGTTCTAGATTTGGCAAATGTTAAGGCCCTTCCACACCAAAAGCGAAATGAATAAGCCTCAGGCTGAAGGAAATGCAAAATCTCGCCTGTACAGTAGAGGGCGCATCTCAAAACGTTCAGCTGTGCTGTCATTCTGGATTGCAGAAGAATAGGATACAGGAGAAGAAATTTCAATATGTCATGTTTATCTAAAGTCATTTTTGCTTATTTGCATGGTTGAATTGGATCATCGAAAGTCAGTAGCAAAGACATGGATTAATAAAGTGAGATTAAATATATAAAGTAGATTTGTGTTATTTAAAGGTGCATAACGCAAGTCTCTGAGTTTTTGCAGAACTATGCCCCCCTCTGGCGACAAATAAAACTGCAACACTACAACTGAACGCGCATGACGTCACGCCCAGTCTCAAATTCGGCCCGAATCCCTCTTATTTATTTTACTGTACAGGATTATAGAGGCAATCGCAGTGATCAGAGAAGGGCTCATTCAGCCCATCAGGCAATTGTTTAAGCATGTATGGGTTAGAAAAACGGGTATTTTTAACATGAAAAGTTGCATAATGCACCTTTAACATATTTAATTATTGCAGGTTTGCGTAATATTCTGAGTTTGCATTTCATCGTTTTATTCATTTTGACGAATATTGAATCTGTTTTTGTGCAAGTGAGATGAGTAAATGCCGGCTCACATTTAGTCTAGAATTATAATAACCATCATGTTTACACAGCGCACACAACACTTACTCATGATTTCTCTCAACATGAGTACAGTGTCAGTCAATAAATGGGAAAACAAAGTAACTTGCATTACTTATTTGAAAAAGTAACTCAGATATTTTGTTGTAAACTTATAAGTAATGTCTTACATTACTAGTTACTTCAAAAAAGTAATCTGATTACGTAACTCGCGTTACTTGTAATGCATTACCCCCAATACTGCTCATAAAAATCACAGTGACAGCTCTATACAAGCAAAACTTCAGGGAAGACTATACATTATATATCATTCTCGTCTGTGTCTTCCACACGAATTTACGCGGTACATCACCTTGTAAATGAACTCGTAAACGTTGACTTCAGTGGCCTCTATGTTTACTTCCATATGAAAGCGTGCTGCTTGTCATCTTTTTTATTGTTCTTTTGCACATGCGGGTCAGTGCAGGACCATGAACACACTCCAATCTGACGTTGGCCACATTTAAAAAATAATGTGAATAGAGAGCCTAAGTCCTTCCCCTTCCGGTCGACCACCATGGGACCTTAGTTCGGAAAAATATTGTATGGTAGTCAATGGCGAGAGACAACAAATATTTTGATCTCGTTTGAATTGTGCCCTGATTTACACATATGATGTTTGTCAATTTAAAAGATACATTTTAAAGTCAAGAAAGTCGCAGCTTGATGTAAAACTGTTGAGGTATAAGACTGTGAATATACGTAATTAGAAAGAATACAAACCCAGAAGGCGCACATGCGACGTCATACCTTTTCTCTCAATTAATGAAGCTAACTTTACTGAAGCTAACCTCTGTCATTTTTTCTATAGTCTTACATTATAATCGTAACGTTACGCCGTCATGCCTGAGTGTTTTGAGCCAGAATACACACATAGGAGCAACGGATCTTGTGACGTACATAGTGCGAGACGAGAGATGTAGTTCATTGAGCGATTTTCACATAAAACTAAACGTTACTCTTCTGTTTTACGACAAACTGCGACTTTCTTGACTTTCATAATTACCTTTTAAATTGACAAACATCATATGTGTAGTTCAGGGCACAGTTCAGACGGAATAAAAAGATAAGTTATCTCTCGCCATTGACTTCCATACATATTTTTTCCGAAGTAAGGTCCCATGAGCCGGAAGCGGAGGGGCGGGACTTAGGCTCTCTATAGCCACTAAAAATTATATCTAAGCAATAAATCAGAAATGAGCACTAAGGCTTGCAGTATGAATGTAACCGGGCACATCAGTTTGTGTGTGTGTGTGTGAGTGTGTGGGCTTTTTCCTTCACATGTCCAAGATTTACTTTGGCCATCCTTTGCCTATTTGTAAAGCTTTGTGGGAAACACAGTCTGTTTGTCTTGGATAGTGTCGCGCACACTGCGATCTGTCTCACTGGCACTGTAGTCACATGACCTATGGTCAACCCAGGTCATCTTCCACAGGATGCATTCTTACATCACTCATACATCATCATTGACCATCACAACTCAACATAATGCATATGTCTTCCGGGTAACATGTCTGCTGTCAGCATCATGGCCCAAATCTTTGATATTTTGCTTCTCTAATCGTTTCTTCTTTCTTCGCACCATTGTTTAGTTCATGACGAAGAGTCCCAGTAAGCGGTTGGGTTGTGTTGTGTCCCAAGGACTGGAGGAAGCTATTAAAGCGCATCCATTCTTCAAAGAGATTGATTGGGTACTTCTGGAACAGAGGAAGATCAAGCCGCCATTCAAACCACGTATTGTGAGTATCATTATGTGTGAGATATTGAGGACGGTCACTTTGTTACAAAACCTAGTGCGCTGCCTACGTAGGCAGCATTTTAAGGCATCATAGGCGAGGGGGGGCGGAGGGGACGACATGGCTATGCTGCAAATTCAAAGGCAGACACAGTGCGTTTATCCTTCCCACAGAAGTCAATCCCAAAATGCTTTGCAATGTGTCAACAAAGCAAGATATGTGTTCAATATAATTCAGTATTAACAAGAATCAATTAAAAAACTGACTTTTATTCAATTTATGTGTGTGCTATGCAGTATAGGCCAATATTTTTTATGCTTATTGTTATCTTAGCAACTTGCTCATTTTAAAAGGTTGCATTAATTATTAAAGTTAATGCTAAACTGGAATCAGTTGTGAGTGGAGTCTTTGTATGAAATTGCCGCCTACAGTGTGTAAAGCATTCCAAATTGCTAATTTATTAAAGTTCCATTTAAATTAGGATTTTGCCTTGAGGTGCAGTCACATTCGCACAATTGCACTGGCTAAAAAGGTACATTGTCTTTTGACAGTAGTGTAGCGATCTATTAAGCACAGTTCACTCAGAAGGCACTTTCAAACAAAACGCGGTGATTACGCGTGACCAACTTAAACCGTTGTGAAATCTGCTAATAGAGCCATTGTGTGTTTATGTATAACACTAACCTGGCATAACTTAATACATTTGTGTGGACAAGTCAAGTCACTGCTGCAAAATGACAAAATAACAGCCAATTAGAATGCATTTGATGTATAATAGAGTGGAACAACTGGGTTCCGGAAGAAAAAAATCCCATTCATTTTCTCCTAGGGGAATTGATTTTGAACAATAACTTGACATAAAATAGTGAGTCAGGGTCTGTTCTTACGAGTGCCCGAATTTGTGTACATGATGCACTGATTCACAACCTAGGAAGCTAGGGAGCTGATTTAGATGCACCCGCTGCAAATTACTTAAGAGTCATTTACCCTACACTCTCAAACTATAATATTTGTATACACAATATGCATATTTTGCAATAAATTTATATATAGAAAAATATCTTTATTGATCTTTATTGATTGCTTATTTTCGCCATTTTGGACCAATGAGATTTCACTGTGGCTGGGAACTAACCATTGAGATGTAACAGAGATAAAAACAAATAACCTAGCTAAACCTCTTGTTTAGCATCTTTTTTTGCATTTACAACTAGTTAGGGGAATAAAAATCTGATTGTTATTGTGGAACTAGGATATACGGCTTGACGCTTTATCACATCGTGTCTGGTTAGGACAGATTTTAACTCTGTACAGTATATTGGCTGGTTCACCACAGACATATACTCGGGCCGCTCTAAATGCAGAGAACATTACGGTTCTTGGACCCTCATGATTCTTTGAAGTGTTTGTGTCACATGTCTGTTTTTGGTGGTGTGAACAGCGTGATATCTGAGATGCTCTTGGACTCTCAGCACACATCAGACACAGCACTTTGATACAGAGATGCATGCTGGCTGCTCTAAGTGTGTGTGGAATGCGTCTCAGATAGTGTGAGGAGGGGTCTGTCCGTCCGCCCCATTTTCACGCCTGCTCACAAGGCTGATGAGAGCCCTTAGAGGGTGTGAAGGAAAGGAAAGGTCTGGAGAGTTGGGGAAAAAACATGCACAGATATATTTTTGTGTGTTGTGTTGTGTTGTGTTGTGTTGTGTTGTGTTGTGTTGTGTTTTAAACAAGGAGAAACTTCTTCACTGTGCTAGTGATTACCAAAAAAAAAAATGGTCAAAATGATTGTCAATCCATGATATAAAAGATTGAAGTATGTGAATGCATGTTTGGACAGGGGCACCTGCAGGATTTCATCTGAGGGTACGCACAATGTGGAAGGTTTTGTTGTTGCTGTTGTTGAAAAAATTAATTTGCTAAAGGTAGCAATTCAACTAAAGTTTTCATTTTCTGAGTATGTCTGACATTCATGTATCTATTACACACTTCAAACAATTAGTGAGAGCAATTGTCTCAAGACACATTTTAAAGGGTTAATCCAAAAATGAAAATTCTGTCATCATGATTTTGGTTAATCTTCAAAACACAAATTAAGATATTTTTGTTTCAACTTGAGAGGTTTCTGTCCCTACATTGAATGTCCAGATAAGAAAAACTTAGAAAAGGTGTCATACAACGAATCCATAATCCTTGGTTTAATCCAAGTTTTATATAATAAATACTTAATACTTAAATATAATTAAATATAAATATTTATACAGCGCGTAATGGAATCACGTGACCCCTGCACAAGCTTCTGTGTTTAACCATATGTAATGCATTATATATGCACTCCCATTCAAAAGGCATTTTGACCTAAAACGAAAACACGGTCAATCTTAAAAGTGGCGTTTCCATTCTAATTATGCTTTTACACGAAAGTTTGACTCTGGTAGATTAACAAAAAGAGCCTAGGTTCAATTTTGGCGAGAGTTTCCCTTTAATCAATTTAATCTCTTCTCAAGACTTGGATTAAACCACTTGATTCTTATGGATTCATTTAATTTTTTTATAAAAAATATCTTAATTTGAGTTTTAAAGATTATCCAAAGTCTTATGAGTTTGGAATGACATGAATTTAAATTGGTGAGCTAACCCTTTAAATGATTTAAAACAGAAAACATTTCAAACAAAATACTCAAAGATGTCCATCTAGCACATGTTCAAATGGAAAAACAACTGAAAAACAGCATGGGTGGACAATGGCTGCTTATTCACATGACACGGCAGAAGCCTCTCAAAAAGAAACCTTTAGTTTCAATTGTTTGTTGATGAATGTCCACTTTATACCACACTGTTTGCTCTTCTTTAAATATCCCGATACTGTGTTTTACCGAGTGAGAAATCGCTTAGGATGATTCGTTGAGAGAACGGTCTGAACGAATGTTAATTGATTCAAACCATTTTGCAAACCAATTTGGACAATTTTCTGAAAAAAAAATAACATCTCAATAGAATGATTAATTCACAGATGATTGGCATCATTGGATCAGTCGACAGAAATATGGGTCACGCATAGCAACAGCCGAAATATTGGCAGGGAATGTGTTTCTCGGGTCAGTCGGAGTGCTGAAGTCCCCCACTGTGTTTGCGTATGTGTTTTTGTGCGTTATTATCCTGAAATCAGTCATGAATCTCACATTCTTCTTCTCCTTTCACAGAAAACCAAAAGAGACGTCAACAATTTTGACCAGGACTTCACCCGTGAGGAGCCGGTGCTCACCCCGGTAGAAGACGCCATTATCAAGCAGATCAACCAGGACGAGTTCAAAGGCTTCTCTTACTTCGGTGATGAGACTCTGTCTTAAAACTAAAACCTCCATCTCTTGCGCTGTACTTCGCACACAAGTGCGCTGCGAACGCTGTAAACACCCATGAGCTCACTGTAGACCATCATTCCACAAGAATTAGGTGCTTTAATTTTTAAAGTAGACAGTTAGTTAGGCATTACAATTTTTCCTGCTGAACCCCAAAAAACACACAGATCCTCACACATTTCCACCAAATGAAACAGTAATCGTTATTTCATGTATGTAAAACACACTGAGATATACTTAGAGGATCTCATGTGACATCACTAAAGCAGATGGATTGAGCTCATTAGAATCTTATGGAAAGCCATTTCATGTTTCATTTCTTCTCCCATAATGCAGTGTGTCAGGGTACCACTGAAGTCAACACATTATATGAGCACCGTTTTGAAATGCAAAAAAACAAAACAAATGTAAAGAACCAGTGATTGTATTGCAGACGTGATGCTTCTGAACGTGTGAATTGGGAGTTTTAAAGCACTCAGCATTGGGATCTGATCACATGATGGTCTGATAGCCAGAGACAGGGATTCGGAAGGTACTGGGAAGGTGATGCGCAGCCTCAGAACTGCCTTTCATTAAACCATCGAACCGTTTCCATTTGAAACAGCAGTATTGACATATACTCGTGTCACCAAAACAAGTGTTGTGCTTGTGTGTGTGTGTGTGTGTGTGTGTGTGTGTGTGTGTGCGTACATACTGGAGGGTAAGGTTACAAAATGTCCCTCTTTAGTGTGTGTGTTTGTGTGTGTTCATTATATTACTGGATTGTTTTGTTGCTAGGATGTGAAACCTGTTGATTTCTCTACAATGCAACAAGGCCCATCATAATGAACGGGTCAGGACAGTAGCCAATCATGTCTCTACAGTCTACAGTACATACATGTCCTGATTACCCTAATTGTTAGCCTGTGAACTTTGAAAATAGACTAATCATCTACTGCATGGTTATGCCTATGATATTCTCATGTATTATTAGAATATGAGAAACAGTTATGTGCAATATTCTCTCTCTCTCTCTCTCTCTCTCTCTGTGTGTGTGTGTGTGTGTGTGTGTGTGTGTGTTGGTTTTGCGTTGATTTTTTTTCTCCCCCCTCTCCATTTCACCTTCTGATTCAATGCCTCTGATTTCCACTGTTTCTTACAGTCGGTCTGTTTAGTTTGCTGATTGTTAGGTTGTCAGGTCATGCGGTTTCCAGCACAGGTCCTTTATTTCAGCTGCTACAGCCTCTGTCTTTCATGTACTCTAGTTAGACAAGAGACAAAATATTAAGCTCCTGTGGCAAAAAAAAAAGAAAGAAAGTTAAATGCATACAAATGATCTTCCATTCTAAACATTGCACAACCTTAGACTTTCTCCCAACCTGTGATGCAAGCACGACTAGTAACATTTTTTTTAAGAAAATCCAATCAGTTCATTTCATAATAAACAGAATAAATAATGACTGCATTTATAATAAATGCAACATCTTAAACATTTCATTTTATATGTTTTTGTTTTAGATATATATATTTTTTTTCATAGTTTTGCATAGAGTCTTGCCAACACCGGGCTTTAATATGAAATCCAGGCTGATTGTTTATATATTTTTTTAAAGTCACCATGAAATCAAAATTGAAAATTCTTATTTTTTTATGGAATTTAGCAGAATACTACTTATTATAAATTATTTATCCACGCACATCATTATTTTAAAATTCATGTTCCCTCATAAACTTTAATCAAAAGAACCTCCCCTCCCTCTTGCAGACATCTCTTCTCTTCTCTGATGACATGTTTACTGGCATGGAGGCGGGACAATGAGCCGGTGGTCTTAATGAGCACCATTTATCTGTAATTCTAAGTAATAAAAAAAACCCTTCTGAAACATCTTTTTTATTTATTTATTTGCCCTGTAAGTATTTAACCCCTTGCATCCAAACACCTTCATTTTACTGTGAACACTCACTTTTCACAGTCTAATCAATTCCTGTTGCATAATATTTATTTCCTGTCCTACATTTATTCTCATATATAAGATCACCAAAATAAAATGGCTTGTGAACAGCGTTTCATGTTGACTTTGAGGCTTTTTTTTTTTTTTTTTTTTTGCATTTCTGGTTTTTACTTTTCATTTGCTTGGTTGTTTTCTCGAAGCATGTTCGGCCTTATTTGTGCCCCTCTGAACCGGCATCTAAAGGCCATTGACGGAGCAAAACCGCAAACTCACACAGCTGCAATACCTGTGCCCTGATGAGCAATTTACAATGTTATTTTGGACTTCATGAGTGACATGTTTATTTTTTTTATTTTTACTGTTTTTGAAATGACTATAGGAAACACATTGACATGTTCAAGCAAAATAGATGAAAAAGTAAACGTGAATCTGTGTATCACAAAGGAATACATATTTGTATATACAGAGGTACAGTGCATATTAATATAAGTTATACAAGTGTTTTATGTCACTGTAAGTATCATAAATGTTTATGTATTTCTTTTTTATTGTATTTTGCAGCTTCATATGTACAGCATGTCATATTTTTTTTTTACATCTTTACCTAGTCACTGTCATGTCGTTATTTGCATTTTACTATGTGCCAAATGTACTGTTCTCAAAGGATGTGAATGTGCATTGTTTGGTTTGTAACCTATTAAATAAGATGTCATAAATTAACCAAACTGTTTGAAGTGCAAATTAGTCTCCAAATTCATAGTGCTGTAGCTGAGATGTTTTTTTAAGTGATTTTACAGAGAACACAGTAGTGGCTGATTGTCATTGGCTATAATTAGATTGCGATTTTAGTGCATTATTAATTTAATCATTGTGACCACTAATGGGACGCATCTTAAAGAGAGATAATTTAATCATTTAAATTAATTAAAGAACTGTCAAGGGAATTGTTGGAAGAATAAACAGTTAAGGATGAGAAAAATGAGAGTGTGACCCAGAGAATTTTGGTAAAAAATAAGGATCATCATGACCAAAACAACGAGTGAAGGATTTGTCCTGTAACATGTGACCTTCTATTCTAAATAGAGGCTGTAGATGTCCGAGGACATGAGGAAATGCACATGCTTGTCATTTCAGGAATGCTCAAAACTCGGAACTGTGTGTGTGTGTGTGTGTGTGTGTGTGTGTGTGTGTGTGTGTGTGTGTGTGTGTGTGCGTGTGTGTGTGTGTGTGTGTGTGTAGGTGTGTGTGTGTGTGTGTGTGTGTGTGTGTGCGTGTGTGCGTGTGTGTGTGTGTGTGTGTGTAGTGAGCAGGGAAACATCAAGTTGTGTTAAATGAGAGCAGATTGTCATAAAAAGGTAAATTAATACAATTTCAAATTATTTTAATAACTTTTCTATTCTAATAACTGACCTACAGAAACCCCAATTGGACAGATATTATTGAAGCTGCTTGTGTTGGATCACAAAATAGGACATTCCCCAAATTTTTTTGGACATTCCCCAATTTTTTTCCAAAAAAGTGATTCTGTTACTGTTAAGGGTCAAAACACAGACACATATAATACATAATAATATAATACAAATCCAGGAGTGATGCTAGTCTGTCCACCATTCACTCAATACAATACATTCACACAATAAACATTTCAAGGAGGACTGTGATAAACGCTATCAGTTTGGTTCATACATTTCCTCTTTAAAGGTACAATATGTAAGATTTTTGGATTCCAGTATCCAAAAACCACTAGAAAATGTTTATATTGTGTTTACTTGTGTACTTATATTATTGAAAATGTTTCCAATAATGTTTAAATCCAGAGAAATCAGCTATTTTAATCAGTGTAACGGCCCGTGTAATTGCGTCGCCAGTGAATGGCGTCATATCCACCCTAGCTCTACTCTCGATTTCTGCTTTTACTTCCGTAGAAACCATGGAAACACCAAAGACGCTTTAAGTCAAGTCATCTTCATTTATATAGCGCTTTTTAACAATATAGATTGTTTCAGATTGTTTTAACTGAAAACAGAAAACTGTTCTGGCCATTCATTTTCACGACAACAGTGTTCGGTGGCTTGAGAATGAAAACTTTGAAATAGGTTCCAAGGTGCAAGTTTTGACATTTTTTGAAAAAAGCTATCATCTCCGTGTAAACTTCAAAAACTTGAGCCTATGAAAACGCTGACGTTTGAATATATGTGTGTGCATGTAGTCTTTCTTTACAAATTGACCTCACCAAATTACTTGTCTGGCCTGCATAATACATAATTTTTAGTCGCTTCCTCGTATCTGTGCGAACTGGATTTTATCTGTACAGAGGTAAAGGGAAGGAGGCCTTCACCGGTGAGAGACTAGTTGACATTCTTATTAACTGGCCAGAATTTTGAGATAGCAATAGACGTGAAGGACTATAATGTGTCAGTACTGGGAAGCTAAACCATTTAGTGCTTTGTAAGTAATCAGCAATATTTTAAAATTTATACGATGATTCCCAGCAACCAATAGCCGTCATAGTTCAGTTATGAGTAACCTATTTCTAGCCAAAATAACCTTGAATTTAGCGACATGTCGTTTTTGCCAAAATAACTTGTGAGATGTACTATATGATATTTCATCATATACGCAAAGTAAACAGTGTGTTTAACAAGGTGTTTGGTTTCATTTCTTCACTCATTTACTTTCTTTGTTATCTAATTGATGACTAGTCTATTCTTGGGCTATGGTTTAGACATCTATTGCATTTTCACTGACAGCCCAAATTTTGCCTTGTTTTAGCCTAGACGTCTGGGATGTGTTTGGACGGCTATTAGACGTCTTTTAAATGCAAAATTGCTTGCTAGATTATTAAGGAGCCAATGCAGTGTTGACAGAACCGGGCTATTATGGTCATACTTCCTGGTTCTGTTCAGAAAGCTGCTGCATTTTGAACCATAAGTTTCGTCAGGGCATGAAGAAAAATAGAGCTGCGTATCTTCAGCATAACAGTGAAAACTAATCCCATGCCTCCTAATGATATCTCCTAAGGGTAGCATGTACAGAGTGAACAGCAATGTTCCTAGTACTGAGCCTTGTGGTACGCCATACTGAACTTGTGATCGATATGACATCTCTTCGTTTACTGCTACAAACTGATTCAGTCAGATAAATATGATTTGAACCATGCCAACGCAATTCCACTAATGCCAACATAATTTTCGAGTATATTCAAAATAATGTTGTGGTCAATAGTGTCAAATGCAGCACTAAGGTCGAGTAACACTAATAGAGAGATACAACAACAATGGGATGATAAGAGCAAATCATTTGTAACTCTAATGAAAGGAGTCTCGGTACTATGGTACGGTCTAAATCCTGACTGGAAATCCTTGCAGATATCATTTCTTTCTAAAAAGGAACATAGTTGTGAGGAAACTGCCTTTTCTAGTGTCTTTGACAGAAAAGGTAGATTTGAGATCGGCCTGTAATTGACTAATTCTGTAAGATCAAGTTGCGTTTTTTTAACAAGCGGTTTAACAATAGCCAGCTTAAAAGTTTTTGGTACGTATCCTAATGACAAAGACGAATTAATGATATTAAGAAGAGGATCTATGACCTCTGGAAGCATCACTTTCGATAGCTTAGTCGGTATAGGATCTAACGTACATGTTGTTGATTTAAATGATTTAATGAGTTTAGAAAATTCTTCCTCTCATATAGCAATGAATGAATAAAATTTTCCCTCAGGGAGACTACAATGCACTGTCTGATGCGATACTGTAGTAGACAGTTGCATAGTTATAATTTTCTTTCAAATATTATCAGTCTTGTAAGTAAAGAAGTTCATAAAGTCATTACTGCTGTGCTGTTTGGAAACGTCTGGGGTTAAAGCTTTATTTCTCGTTAATTTAACCACCGTTTCAACCTCCGGTTGTGTTTGTTTTCTTCTAAGAGTGTCAAAAAATAAGCAGATCTAGCAGGTTTTAAGGCCTTTCTGTACACAATCTCTCTCCACGAAATGTGGTAAAACTCTAGTTTTGTTTTCTTCCAGTTGCGCTCCATTTTTCTGGCTGCTCTCTTAAAGGCCCGAGTGTGCTCGTTGTACCACGGCGTTGGACTATTTTCTTTAATCTTCTTTAAGCGCAAAGGAGCAACTGTGTCTAAAGTGCTGGAAAAGAGAGAGTCAATAGTTTATGTTGCAGCATCAAATTCTTCTAAGCTATCTGGGATGCTGAGGGGATGAAACTGATCAGGAAGATTATTAATAAAGCAATCTTTTGTGTTAGAATTGATAGTTCTACCATATTTGTAACACGGAGTCGGCTTAGCAACCTTGGCTAAATGAAGTATACATGACTGGATAATGATCTGAGATGTCATCGCTCTGCTGCAGAATTTCAACGGCATCAACACTGATTCCATGTGATAATATTAGATCTAGAGTATGATTACACAATGAGTAGGTCCTGACACGTTGTCTAACTCCAATAGAGTTAAGAATGTCTTTAAATGCCAATGTGTCTTTTTCATTATCTACATGGATATTAAAATCAACAACAATTAGAAAACAAAACTTTATCTGCAACCAGTACTAACTCTGATAGAAAATCAGCAAATTCTTTGATAAAGTCTGTATGGTGCCCTGGTGGCCTGTATACAGTAGCCAGCACAAATGTCAAGCGGGATTTATCACTTACGCTAGATAACGTTACAAAGAGTACCAATACTTCAAAATAATTATAATTAAAACTAAGATTTTGCTATAAATTACCTCAATACCTCCCCCTTTTCCTTTTAGACAAAGCTCGTTTTTATAACAGTAATCTTGTGGGGTGGACTCATTTAAAGTAATGTAATCGTCTGGTTTTAGCCAGATTTCTGTCAAACACATTTAGATTATAATCTGTAATGATATCATTTACAAAGAGTGATTTTTTAGAAAGGGATCTAATATTCAGCAAACCAAGCTTTATCATTTGTTCATCTGTATTATATCTATTTTTTATTTGATGAAAATCAATTAAATTTTTACCATTAAATGGGTTTGAGAGTTTTTTGTATTTACTAATTCGGGGAACAGACACAGTCTCTATATGATGATATCTAGGTGAAAGAGTCATGTGATGGGATTTATTTGACCTCAGTGATGTGAAACAGCTAGCAGATGGTCGGTTTAGCCACTCTGTCTGCTTCCTGACCCGAGCCCCAGTTTGTCATGTTTGAGCTCTAAGACTATGTGCCATATTACTAGAGAGAAGAGCAGCACCATCCCAGGAGGGATGAATACCATCTCTTTTCAACAGGTCAGGTATGCCCAAAAAACTTTTCCAATTGTCTATGAACCCTATATTATTTTGCGGACACCACTTAGACAGCCAGCCATTGAGTGAGGACAGTCTACTAAGTATCTCATCACTCCGGCAAACAGGAAGGGGGCCAGAGCAAATTACAGTGTTTGGCATTGTTCTTGCAAGTTCACACACCTCTTTAGTGTTCATTTTAGTGATCTCCGACTGGCGAAGTCGAACATCATTAGTGCTGACGTGAATTATAATCTTAGGGAATTTACGATTAGCATTAGCCATCACTTTTATATTTGCTTTGATGTCAGGCGCTCTGGCTCCCGGCAAACATGTGACTATGGTGGCTCTATTTTCACGTTCCGTGTAATAGAATCACCAATAAATAGGGCACTTTCAACAGGATTCTCAGTGGGTGTTTCACTGAGTGGGGAGAACCTGTTTGATGTTGTAATCGGAATGGAACAGCGGTGTTTTTTCCCGTGACTATGCCGTCTCACAGTCACCCAGTTGCCCTGCTGCACGGGCTCTACAGCCGGAACCGAACAGAGTTCACTAAGATTGTCGCTTCCAAAGGAGTATCTAAAGCCCTTGCACTCTTACTATCCTCAATTAAAGTTTGGATGAGTGTCTCTCGTTCTGAAATCTTCTCCGTCAGCCTGACTAAGTCCCTGCATTTATCACATGTAAAGCTTTCTTCGCCGACAGAGAAGTCTATACTGTACATGTAGCAGGCAGTGCAAGTGACAATAATAGAAGACATTACTCACTGTCTTTGTTGATTGATCCTACTCACCACAGTCATTTGATGGACTCGTAAAGGCGCGAGTGGAAAAGACGGCAAGCATGGATGGCTGGTTAACAGGCTAGCGAAATGCTAACGCGTTGTGCTAGCGATTACGATTTAGTTAAAAGCTAGCGATGTCAGATTAATGTGATAGGTAATATTAGACAAGTTAGAAAGTTATATTTAACAATATAAAGAACAAGGAATGATAGTGAATAAAGATAAGTAAATAAAAACAAAGCTATACTGAGTTTCCAGACTCAAACCACTCAGCAGCAAGGCAGACAGGAGCTATCGATATATTCGCTTTAATATATTATGTTTTATTAGACAGGTAAGCAACTGTTTGGATACCTTAATCGACAGAAAACAAATTATTATATAGCTCAACATGGTAAGTCTTATTGTTTGAATCTCTTGATTTACCGTGAGTAACATGTTTGTACCATGGTTCAGAGACAACACTATTTTGTCAAGTGGTTAACATAATCAGAAAGAACATTAATACAGCATTTTCTCCACCATGCAATACATTTTAAAATTAACTGCATGCCATTTAGCATCACAAGCCATTCAAATTATAATCTAATATCGATCTAGCTTACTGCAGTGTGCAACAAGTGTCATACCATCCACCGAGCGAAGTAACATTATAACATAACTTTCAACACACTCAAATGTATTTTTAGTTGGTCATTCCGTGTCAATTCAACCAGCGGTCCCCAGCTCAGTATTTTTTATTTTGTCCATATTTTTTCTGAAGAAAGACAAACATAAATAGTGATGAAAGGCAAAATATTAAATGTCACAGATGTATATTTTCTTAATAATCCACTATTTTGTAGAGGGAGTCAAAATGACAATTATCACATGAGATTTGGAGCCAAATTACCAAATTTATTTGTACACAGAGATTGGTAGGTCTCAGAGAAAGTAGACCTGCAGGAACATTTATGCAGGAGTCTTGTCAGTGCTGACGGTGGGCGGTTCCCAATGGCGGCTCCAGCCAATCAGAGAGCTCTAATTGATTGCTCAGCTGTCAAGCACCCTTCAGTGAGACGCTGCGTTCTGTGAACTTCACTGACCTGAAAACAAGCGAGAAACTCCCTCACCGCGCTTGGATTTTACAAAAGTGGGAGACTGTACGATCCTTGGCAGTGTTCTGAGACTGTACAGTCACTTTTGGCCTGCTGGTGGACTTTACTGCATTTTCACTATCAGTTTTGTTGTTATTTAACGCGAGTGCTTTGGAGCGTGTTCTGTTTGCACAGAGATCTGACTGCTGTCGAACTGCGGGAATAACGAAGGGACCGAGAGATGACAGCTGAGAAAGAGAAGAAGAGGTAAGTTAAGCGGACTGTGAGTGAGTAATATTGTAGGCTGCTCTGTTGTAGACACTGCAACTGTTGCGCAAAGTTCAGGTTTATGAAGCGGCAGCAACAAGTGAATCTCCGTATGAGACTCAAACGCGCTCCCGACGCTTAAAGCCAGATGGTCATTGAGACACTCACCGCTTATTTCACTGTACGACACGTCATAAGCGAAAGAGAAAGAAAGAAAGTTTATTTATTAATTGATTTACCTATGTGCATGAGTAACTGTACTTTGTATGACCTTAAACGCATTAGATGTCAAAGCATCTAAATCACTCTTTTTTTTATTTTTACTTTTTTTATATATACAATATAATTCTGTACACTGTAAAAAAATATTTGTATGATTTATCACAACATTTGTTTTTCCTTTTGTCAAATCAACTTAGATAAATGATGTGGTTCAGATAACATGTTTTGAGTTTCTGTTGTATTAACAGTTTTTAAATTTCAATGAACTTAAAATGTTAAGGCAACCAGTTTACTTACTTTTTTAAGTTAAACCAACAATATTTTTTGTACAGTATAGAAAATATTCTGTACTCTCTCATGTGCCTAAGCTTTAATTATTATTTTACCTAAAATTATAAATAGTAGTACATTCTAAAAAAGATTTTATTTATCATTATATTATAACCATTTTAGTTGGCTTTTATTACAGTTGTTACAATTCTTACACATTTGTGTAATTTGTACTAAATTTGATGAGTTTTAACTTCATTTTCTGAATCAATATTTACTTTGGTGACTTTGGCACCACTTTGATTTCACTTGACCGTTTAAGGCAGCACTTACACTTTTACCTTGTGGGTTGAAATGTATTACAGTGAACTACCTTTTTTTTAGGTAGCATATTAATTTTAAATGATCTTTACACAGCCTGGAAATCTCTGGTAACTTGAAGTCATGTGTATCTTTGAAGATTGAAGACCATCAGAGTGCCAAGTGTCCCATTAATGAGAGAAAAATGGAGAATGCGTTTGTGCATGTGTCACGGCTCTGAGAGCGCCTTGAAGTCTGCCTCATCCTCGTGACGTTTATTCCCTAACAAGCTTTCTGCCTCTTATCTGATGAATCTCAGGGTGGCAGAACATAACCAAACATTGCTACAAAACTCAAATGAACAGAATGTAGGCTATCTATCTACAGGACTGATTTAAAAGGGGTGGAAACACTTTAACCTCAAGACACAAGACTGTAAATTCTGGATGTGTATGTTTTGTGTTTGTCTGTACTGAACCCATATGTTTTGGTAGTTTACTTGAGAGAGATTAGCTCAACCCTGACAAGTTTCATATATATTTTGACATGTTTGTATTCATGCATGTTTTGATAGATAGCCAGAGCCCCCTCCATGGCCCCTAGTATATATCATAAGCTTCAGTGGGTTATAATTAGAGATGCACCCAAATGAATGTTTTTGATTTCATTTATTCGAAAAGCAAAACGTAAAACGTTTTCAGTTGCCAATATTTCAGTGCGTCACTATTATGTTTGATCAGAACTGCAATTACGTAGGCTACTGTTTGCAATGACAGGAATGAGCAAGCCTCTAATGAAGTCATTGTTATGGTCATCATCAAAGCTCTGAATGAACATTAAGTATTTGTGTGCTCATCAATTGAACTGGATTGATTGCCTGAATTGGTCAGTTTGGACACTTTTTACTCACCATTTGTTGTAAGTCTAATTTGTTCATTATGTTCTTGTAGTTCTCCGTTACGTCACCCTGAATCATCAGGCTTTGTCTGTGCTTCATTCTGTCACTGAGTGGCTCATTTATGAAGAGAAAGGCCGTGCTTTGTGGCGCTCTATTAACTCCCTCAGGCCAAAAGCTGGACATTATCATGTTTGTAACTTTCAGAGCTTTGTCCTGAACACAACCGCTTACCTGAACCCAGTTACCTTATTCTCTTCTAAAATTCATGTTTTGCTAAGGAAGGAAGTAAAAGGAAGTTGGTGACCTTGGTATTAATATTTAATTGATATGTAATAATTATTGTTTAATTGGTATTATTGTGTGTTATATACAACCCGGGATCATTTGGAAAATCTGCCTGTGGTGCCGTTTTTTGCACAATACATTGCTTTTGGCATTTTTCTCGACACTTTCAAGTGAATTGTACAGTGCGCTGTGCTAAAAGAGCCTTCATTTTGATCTGAAACAGAATAACGTGAATGTGGCAATGTTTTATTATGTTGGTTGTTGTACACTCTTAGAAAAAAGGTTCAGTCTGGTTCTAAATATAACCCTATGTTTCTTGGCTCAATTTTGAAGAACACTTTATGCTATAAAAGGTTCTATATCAAGTGAAATTTCTTAAATGATTGCATAATACTTTCCTTTCTAATGGGTTATTTCAATGTGTGTTTATGAGTTAATTCATAATATTTAATTCAAATTAAGTTTAAACTAAATTAATTTAAACTATAAATCCATAAACTAATCCCATTATTTGTTTAATCTATTGATTTTATTTTATTTCTTTTTTTTATTAATCTTTTGGTTAATTTTAACAATATGTTTTCTTAATTCATTCCAGAGATTAAAGTAGCTGTTTGAATATGTTCATTCAGCTGTATAAACGGGTGAAGTCACAACCGCATTCAAACGAACTAATTAACTAACCATAGCGACAGTATCAAACATGGCAGTGTCGATATAACTATAAAAAACACACTTTAGATCAGTCTTGATATTTTGGTAATTATTCCCGGGAGTCGGAGCCACCATTATTGGGGAGCATAAACAACGCAACTTATCGACGGATTCCACACAAATCGACTAATTTAGATACGTCTTTCCAGCCCTAGTCATTCAATCTATCATTAAACCTAAGCGATAGTGATAACAAAAGCAAACGGATGAAAATCCATTTGCTGAAGCAACCATGACATTTTAGCTTGCTTCTACAAGTCTTTGAGCTCTTTTATCGTGGCTTGTGTTTCACGGGATTCGTACCAGAGTTCTCTAAAAATGAGCTACTGAGTTTACTGTCAGAAAAGCCAAACATCTGAAGCTGGTCATGTGATGCATAAATCAATGCATTAGATTGCAAAACATGCAGTGTTTATTTCAACTGCAGTGAATTGTAATGTGTCTGTAGGTTTGCAAAAGTTTAGGTAGAGGCCCATTTTTGCAATGAGTCTAGGTTGGTCATGCTCCATCTCTAGTATGTGCGGTCTCAAAGCATTTCACAAGCTTGTATGTGAACATTTTTAAATGAGTCAAGACCATCTTATAAGTCCTTTGTTAACCCCATAATGCTTGCGATTCCAAATATATTTGGTCTTTACAGGTTAGCATACTAAACAAATGGCTTACAAATAGACGCTTGATATTCTTCATGCTGTCACCTTATAGATCAAGCACAACTTATAGGTCATAACATATTCAAAGTTTGGGTCAGTGAGATTTTTACAAATGTTTTTAAAAAAGTATTTTATGCTCATCAAGGCTGCATGTAAAACAATCATATTGTGAAATAATATAAATTATTAATAAATTAATAAATTATAAAATAATTTTTTAATTGGCTACTCCTGTCTTCAGTGTCACGTGATCCTTCAGCAATCATTCTAATATGCTGATTTGCTGCTCAAAAAACATTTCTGATTATCAATGTTGAAAACAGTCGTGCTGCAATAATAAAATATTTTTTGTCGAAACGGTGATACATTTTCATTCAGAATACTTAGATGAAAATAACGTTCTCAAGAACAGAAAATCTCAAGAAGAAAATCTGTGTTAAAAGTCTTTACTGTCACTTTTGATCCACTTAATTTCTTTCAAAAAATTTCTTTCAAACTTTACATAAAAACTTTAAAACTTAGTGTAATCTATGACTAGTCTATGACATAGACCCAAAGTACCAGTGTTAATCAACTAATTAAGTAGTTGACTAGTCAAAACAGTCACTACAGCTAGTTGGAATACCAAATATATACTGTGGTATATTAATCAATCAGGAACTTGGTATATTTCAAAGGTGATATCAAAATCTGTAGGCCAATTGATCGAATTGGTTGAAATTTGAAAAGTTTTCAAATTTTTGATTTTAATTGATTCATTCTGTGAATAAAAATTTGCTCTATGACATAGCAAAGTTATTTGTTTGGTTGAGTGGGTGGAATTGATTTGTGATTAATTTATGTTCAGTTCAAACGGTTTCACTGAATCAAACTCTTTTGCATTATCACTAAAGATAAGCCTCACTGAAGCCTCACGTTGTTCATTTATTAAAATATTTTAGTAAAAATATATGTAGATATCTAATAATAAGCAATGTATACTGTATACTGAATGTATACTATATACTGATTTGTTATACATTTTACTGTATTATACCTTTCTTTTCTTTTAAAGTAATAGTTCTCCCAAAAATGAAAATTCTGTCATTAATTACTCAGCCTCATGTCGTTCCAAACCCGTGAGACATTCGTTCATCTTCGGAACACAAATGAAGATCTTTTACCGACTGCCAGGGTTATTGTGGAGGGGGAGGGATTTGAGTAAGTTATGTTTGTATTTAAGAAGATTATGTTTGTTCTTTTGTTAAATGTTTTGTAAAATTCAATAAAAATATGTTCGCAAATGAAGATCTTTATAATGAAATCTGAGAAAACTACGCAGCTACCACTTTCAAGCCCCAGACCTCAATTTTATGAAGTGCTTCATTTGCGCAAAAAAACAAACATAATTTGCCACTTTACAAAATAATAATCTCCAACGTGCATTCATGCAACATCTGGTCTCGCGTCAACACCACACATGCGTTGTGGTGCTCTCGTGAACGTGCGTAATTAATGACAGAATTTTCATTTTTGGGTGAACTGTCCCTTTAAAGGGATAGTTCACTTTGAAATGAAATTTTGGTATGTTTTAGCTTACCTCAAGGGCATCCAAGATGTAGGTGTCTTTTTTTCCGCAGTAGTTTCAATTTTGATATTTTTAGGTCAAACCGTTCTTGTCTGTCAGTCGTATAATGCAGGTCTATGGCCACTGTCTCAAAGAGCATGCACACAGTCCAAATTAAAACAATTCCCCATCGTCCAAATTCAACAATTCCCCATCATAGGTACACATTGAGGTACACACCGTTGCCTTTGGCTTGCTCAGTTGGGGATACTTAATTTGATTAATCGATTCAACAGTGCTATTGATCTGCATTACCAAACGTGGATGTTTTACACCAGAAACAAACACTGATGTACTATTTTATTTAATACTGTGAAGCTGCTTTGATACAATCTGTATTGTGAAAAGCGCTATATAAATAAAGTTGACTTGACTTGACTTGACATTGATGGCCTAAGACACGAAACAAGCGGTTTGTGTGAGAAAACGAACAGTATTTATATCGTTTTTACCTCTTATACACAGCCACGTCCACGTGATCTGAGGGCACGCGCGCATCCTGGTGTGTGACGTGTACGCAGACTGATGCATAGATATATACACTAGATGTCGCCTTAAAGACATTCGTTCCAATGAACTGCCGTAGACAAGGCGACATCTAGTGTATATATCTATGCACCAGTCTGCGTACACGTCACACACCAGTATGCGCACGCCCTCAGATCACTTGGACGTGGCTTGAATACATTTCTATTCTCGCCATTACAGCCAACAATATTTAAAATATCAACAAGTCGAAAGGATAGTTTCTCTGAAAATCAACCCTGAAGCCCTTTAGGATCATTTTGACATATTATCGTCAAGCGACTGCAAGATTTAGCGCATGCTTTCTGTCTTTTCCACTTTGTGTCATTTGTTATCAGCAGCAATAGGCATTTGAGTAGATCTGGACTGATGTGGGCATTTAAGACCTTTGTTTTCATAGGAGAATCTAAGATATGAGACTTTTGGTGGAGAAATTCAAAGAGCCTCCCAGCTGTAGGACAGTTTATTGTGACAGGATCTCTAGAGAAGGCCTGAACGGAGACTTCACAGTCCCCACCCTCCGCTAACTGCAGGGGTGCGAGGCACTGCTCTCAGTCTGGGAGCTTATTTTCTCCTTCTCTTTTTCTTGTTTTTCTCCCTCTTACTTCAGGCTTTCTGCTTGCCTCTGATTCAGTATCTCTCCCATCTTCTCTTTCTTAAGGCATACTGATCTTTACTAGTGTTTTTCCACTCTTTACCTCCTCCTGACACTTCCTGTTCACCAAGCCCATTCTTCCTCCTGACGCACGCTTCAATGTCACGTCAAGTTCTAACATCAGTTGCTTCCAGATGAACTTTACTCTCGTTACCCTTATTTGATGTCCATCACTGAACTACGTCATTGACTACTACAGTAAACTTTGACCCTGATTTCCTAATTGCGTAGAATTCCTAAAAAATTTAAGTAAACATGACAGGCAGAAATGGAACATCATCTGAGTTATCCTAATTAATTGTGTAGCAAGTGTTGGGTCTCTCATTTACTTTCACCTGACATTTTTATGTTCATAAATTTGATATCAACCAGTGTTTAAAAAAAATATATTTTTACATTAATACTGTAATATAAAGTATACTGTTAGGTGTACATTATGAGGAACCATACTTTTTTTTTTTTAAATATGTTTGGCTACAAGAGCAAGAATGGCTAGTCAAGAAGAGTATTACAGAAGTAAAGTGCAAGAAGTAAAATAATAATAATATGACAATACAGTACAGTGATGGTGATAAACAGTAAAGTTTATCTACACATATGTTCACTAAAACATTTAGCATATGCGAGGCTTCTGTGGGGCTTGTTTTTGAGTGATGACAAAGTTCAAGTCAGTGGAACAGTTTGAACTACAGTGTAAAAATGATTTTTTAAAGTTGCAAATAAAAGATTATTGGAGTACATTTTACAAGAAAATACTATTTCAGTTTTTCCTCTTTAATTACGTTACTTGCCCATTCTTTGTAATTTACTAGCAATTTCTGATAGACAATTGTTTGTTTGCCAAAATGTAAATTAATCAAACTTGAAAACACACACAAACAGGCGCTTTGTGGGGACTCTCCATAGACGTAATGGTTTTTATACCGTACAAACTGTATATTCCATCTCCTTACACTAACCCTACCCCTAAACCTACCCATCACAGAAAACTTTCTGCATTTTTACATTTTCAAAAAATATATAATTTAGTATGTTTATTAACCCATTTCCCTCATGGGGACCGCTGGCTGGTCCCCACAATGGAGGTGATCTCAGGTTTTACTATCCTTGTGGGGACATTTGGTTCCCACAATGTAATATAAACACACACACACACACACACACGCACACGCACACGCACACACACACAGACACACACACACAGACACAGTTTTTACTCATTATTAGTTTTGGGAAATATACATTATATATTTTATGCATTTATTTATGTCTATATGTTTCTATTTTGATAAAGATGCATATTACATTTCTTTATTATTGTTGTCGATAATGTTATTTTGCTTTAGTACAATTATTATTAATTAAAGTGTCCAACTTTTTTTCTTCAAATTTCTATCAAATTTTCTTATTTATTTATATCCATCTAAATATTTTCATCTTTGTTTTCAGATGTGCATAATTAAGCTTAAAATGATACACGTTGGGTGATGTTCTTTAGAAATCCACCAAATGATGCCATATATTGATAGAGCTGATATCTGAATATTGAAAATGTGTATATACAGGTAATTTTGAATCCTTTTGATGATGCTCAGATGAGCCTGATTATGCTGTATCTTTGAATCTGGCCTTTTCTGTAAAGCTGCGTTGAAATGATCTGTATTGTGTAAAGTGCCATAGAAATAATGGACATTGAATCGAGTGGTCCTCTTGAAGAATCCTGCATGTGCTTGGACAACTGTGTGGCGTGTGCTATATGCCAGTATTCTTAAGTGCGTTACAGCATGTCCGCTCTCCAGTTTTGCCATCAGCATGACGTAATGTAAACCCCATCCATTTCTGTGATCTTTCCTTTCCTGGTCGTGAGGGTACATCCTTGTATCTCTGATACTTTGGAACAAAGTTCTCAAACCCATCCAAACAACCATCGCCGGGAACGTTCTGTTCCAAAGGATCAGAGATTAGCCTAGTCGTCATTGTTCTCTGTTTGTGTTTAGCAAGATGCCAAAATGAACGGAAAACAGACTGTAAGCAAGCGATGGCTTTGGTGTTTCTCATTAGAATGAGTGGTCAGGCATGGGAAATCTTAACCGCTGCTCCTCCTCTCAGACTTCATCTCACCTCTCTGCTGCTGCGTTATACATTAACAAAGAGAGTCTGCCCTGGACTTGAAGAGAATTTAAATATGGTCAGACACAGAGTTTACATACCGGTAATGTGTTTACAACGCATACTGGGCTTGGAGGGTGTATTATTTTCCTCATTGATGAGTACTGAATTGGAATAGACAGCAAAATGAAATACATAATCCAAAAATGTACTCAACCTCGTTTCATTTCAAAGCTGTTTGACTATAAAAGGAGAGATTTTGAAATCCAAACTGCAAGTTTCCATCCATTGAAAATCGACAGGGACCAGATCACTGATGGTGTTTGATGTCACAATGACATGTCATCACTGACAGATTTGAATTTGCATAAGTGTGAATGTGACCTGAGAGAGACTCCTTTGCTCTGTCATCGAGCCTGAAATAAGTTTGAGTTAAAGTACTAAAATGAGTAAACTAAAAATAAATGAAAGCTAAATCGCTAATTAAAACAAACACGAAACTAATGAAAACGACAAAAGCACACAACAAATTTACTTATACTTAGTCCCCCTGTAGTAAATCGGTTTATCCCTTAAAACTCATTTTTGATCACCAGAATTATATTTGAAAAGAGTTTTCCTTAAACATAATGCCTTAAAATAGCTTGAATATAACTCATCATCAACCCTTGCCTCATTTAGTATATGCGGTTCTATGAATATGCAAGTTAGCCCCGCCTCCACTCACTCACACCAGCTCAGAGATCCACTCATTGATGATCACACACTGACGTGATTGGTTATGAATAAATACTTGAATTGATGTTATAGTTTGGAATGACATAAGGATGAGTAAATTATGACATAATCTTCATTTATAAGTAAACCATTCCTTTAAGTAATAGCAGATCATATCTTGAGTTTTATATTTATCTTTAAAGTATAAAGATTATCAGAGATGTGGTCTAGACACAATTTGCTGAGGCAATTATGCGGGTGATGCAATTTTTATTCTGTCTAGTGCTTTTTTTGATCCAGTTCGCGACCTCTCTTCATCATATCTTGTCCTTTGGCACTTTCATCTGTAATGTAGTGGGTTAAAAATAAGCATTTAAAAGGTAACCTGCCTTACAAAGGGTTTGTGCACAAATTTTTTTTTTCCAGCACATTAAATGCGCTTGTGACCTGTTATTCTTTCCTCTTTCCCAGGTGCATAATGATGTAGTGCACTGTAAAACAATAATTTCTGTTGAATGCCAGTTGCAGCATTGAGACACATGCAAGGTATGTGCTTTGTAGGGGTCATTTGAAGTTACGTCTCGCTTCTTTCATGCACCATTAGCATCTTGCAACTTTTTGAGTTTCAAAATAGTATGTTCCATTGGCTGATTCTGATGCTGACTAAGATATGGCTCAGGTGAAGGCTGCATAACACATTGTTGGGAGAATACGCCGTTACGCTAATCTGTGCCATGCTTCAGGTCACACATGTGGACCATGAAGATTCATTGTACAAGCCTAAAACTGCACCTCTGCTCCGTTTACCTCATGCTCTAGGAATCCCTTGAGAAAAAGCCGAACACAGGCGCCCGCATCCGCAGACTCGGTGAGGTGATTTCATGCGCCAAGGGTGATCATTTTGAAAAGCTGTTCCTTTAATCTGGTTTTACAGCTTATCTTGGTCAAAGGTGGGGCACTTATGGTTTATTATCTCTCTATCTTTTCAACAAATTCTTAGGTTTTTTAAGAATCGAATCATCATTCCAAAGAAGATTTAACTTCTAATTTTAATTATGCATCATATTTTTATATAATAATCAGCAATATAATAATTTTGTATATTATATAATGTTTTAATACAGTTTATTTATGTGTATACAAAAAAAAGTTTGGTGTCAGGAAGATTATTTATCATTTTTGAAATAAAATGAATATTTTATTCAGCAAGGATGCCTTCAGTTGTTCCAGTAAATATAATGTTGCACATTTTTTTATTTCAAATAAATTCTGAACTTTCTATTCATCGAAGAATCCTGAAAATAAAATGTATCATGTTTTCCACACAAATATTAAACATCACAACTATTTTCAGCATTGATAATAAGAAATGTTTGGCATCACAGCAATACATTTCATTTTAAAATATATTAAAATAGAACATTTTTAGTAATAGCATTTCATAATATTAGTCTAAAACCACAGGGACTATTTTACAAATTGCATTATAAGCATAATTATTTAAGTGAAAAGTACATGCATTTCATATTTCAAAATCATGAACCTTTATTAAATAAAAAAAAGCTTACCGGTACTTCCAAAAATCCTAGACTTTCACTTTCATTTTTGATATAATTTATAGTTTGCTATGAAATTCCCAGGTTCCCCATGCCCTGTGCGACACAGAAGCCGTTTGAGGAGGTTTTGGGACAGTGAAGGTCAGAGCTGAGTTCTAGGAAAGAGCCTCTCATTACGGGGCAGGAATAGCAGGGGGGGCAGCGCTTAATTTAGTGCATTTCACGCAAGGCAAACGGCCATTCTTTCAGTCATAAGGTAGCGTGTCATTGTTTGCATGCCTGAATAGGTCAAGACTGCTTAGTCAGGTTTCGTGTTTATTTCTTCTCCCGTGCCGTGCGAGCGTTTTATCATTAACCACATCTGTGAGTGCAAGGCCATCGGTCCACCTGTTCGCCAACCTGCTAAACATAGGCTAGTTCAAACGAGTTTTCCAAGTCAATAGTTCAGTTAAGTTTGTTAATGTATTTATTTGTAGCTCATATTTCAGCTTCAGGATCCTCATACAGTAGCTCTGCTCATTTGTCAAACTGAAATAGATAACATCCTCATGACAGGGTGATGTCTATCGCTTTTGCGTTAAATAGTTTGAATTCTCAGTGTGATCTGGATGGTTCAACAGCATGCAAACCTTTGGTTAAGTGTGCTTTGGTGGTTGAGTGTTTGATACTCTGCTTTGAGTTTCACTGAACTTGTTTGTTTGTTTGATTTTTGTTGCATTCTCGTTGGTTTGGAAACTTACCAGTGTTATTGTTTGCTTAAGTACAAAGGTGCAAGTGATGTTACAAAGTGATCTCAAATAGAAAATAAACCCTGTAACTACTTAAAAATGTGCAGAATGTGTTGCTAACGTTTTAATAAATGGAGCCCAGTTGAATATGAGAGAACGGAAACGCAATCACACGTGAGGAAGTTTTGTCTCGCTGTGGACCTCATTTCAAGAAAACATTGTCACATATTGATGTCTTCCCTCGATACAATGAATTCAAACTTCAAAACTGCATGGTTTGTAGTGTTGCAGGAAAGTAGAACATATAAAATGTTTGGATGATTTTAATTTGTTTTTATTGTTATTATTTTTATATTTTGTTGGTTTACATTTCCATAAAATTTAAATAATTTGTAATGAATTGTTGTTTCTGAATATCAAATCTCTACTGACTTTTATAAGTGTAAACGTAAGAATAACTTTTTTATATTGTTTGTCATATTTAAGATGAACACTTTATCACAGCAATTTATGCTTGCGTGATTATCCATACATGTTTTTTTAAAAAATTGTTAAAAATGAGCATCAAATATGATTAGGAAACCATCATTGTTTTGCATTATATGTTTTGCCCTCCACAGTAAAAACTACAGAGCTTTGATCATAAAGCTACACATTTATATGATCTTAAGACATTATTGGGAGATTCAGAGTAACAACTGATTTTATGTGTGTTTTTTTTTTTTTTTTTTAGTCTGCTATACAGTTATTAATATCGCACAGATTTACATTACAAGCTATCAGAATTTAATCTTTTTGGCCATATAAATATCAGCAACTGCACCAAATTGCATATGTTTGCTCAGTTTGGGCCTCAAGTTTTTATTTCCTCAAGTGATTTTATATTACAGGGTTAAATGAGTGTCACTTATATAAATGAATATAAATTCAGTGAATAAATATATGATATGGTTGAATGAAATATGGCTTGAGGGAAGTACTGGTCAGAGCATTATCTCTGTTTGCCTGTCATACTGTAACACATTTATCAGATTTAGTATGGTGACTTTCTGTACCAACATTTCATCAATCGATTTTTGAATTAATAACAGGTAAATCCACATGCCGACAAGGTGCTTGTAAAAAGTGCATTGCATCTTTATGTGCACTGTAAAATCCGATTAGTTCAGCTTACTCAAAAAAAGCATGCAAACCGATTGCACTTAAAAAACTAAGGGGTAGCACAAAAAGTATTCTCGTTGCTTCAATATTAAGGTTGAAGTTCTGTATACTTCACATGGACTATTGTAACAATGTTTTTTTCTGGGCCTTGAAAGTTGCAATGACGTTGCGGTCATTGGGGGGTAGAAAGCTCTCAGATTTCATCAAAAATATCTTTATTTGTGTTTTGAAGATGAACGAAGGTCTTACAGGTTTTGAACGACATGAAGGTGAGTAATTACTGACAGAATTTTCATTTTTGGGTGAACTAACCCTTTAACTTGCTCATGAACTAATGGGCTGAAAATTTTAAACAAGTGGCTTAGTTAACCTTTTATTTTTCTATCAACTAATCTAATTCCACTGTCATAAACAAATGTAATGTAATGCCAAACATCATCAATCTTGCACATTTGATTACTCAACAGGAGATTGTTCAGAGATTGCAGTTTTGGTGAGAGTTTGTTCTGTCTCAAAGCAAGCAACAATTTCTGAATGAAGTTAAAAGTATTTTTCATGTCTTTTGGGTAATCCAAATTTAAAGCATAAAACAGACCAAAATAGATGCAATTTGCCTGAGGCAGGTTGTGCAGATTATCCATTACAATACCTTTTGCAACAATGATGGCAGTAGACACTGGGCAAAGGTAGAGTTTATTTAGAGAGGGAAGTTGACAGTCAGCACCCCAACAGATAGTTGTGCCCAGGCTTCATCAACATCACATACCTGAATGAAACCAAACAATACAAATATTACAACAGAGAAAAGTGAAAAGGCATGATCTATAAATTATAAATAAAAAATGTATTTTCCTCAAAAACCTTAATTTCTTTTTGACTGAAGAAAGAAAGATATGGACATCTTGGATGACATGGGTGTGAGTAAATTATCAGGAAATTTTTATTTGAAAGTGAACTAATCCTTTAAGATTACAGTCCACAGTTAAAGAGTTTATCAACAAAACCCCACAACACTTTAGACAACAGCTAGATAGATTGTAAGCAAAACCATGATAAACTCAGAATATTAATACAAACTTAAGGCTGCAGTAAACTCACCCCTGTTTTCATTTTCTGCATAAGCTCATCTAATTTCTCTCCAATGCTTCTTGAAGACTTGAAGTTTGTGACAAAGCGTGGTTTGTAGCGATCCACAGCACCATAAAAGTTACTCTGCAGTCTACAGATCTGTGGGGACTATCCTGTTAAACTCTGCAAACACCTACAACACAGGCAAAAAAAAAAAAAAGAAAGGCATGGGACAGTGTGGAAATCTTTCAATGAACAATTATTTTTGACTTTTCTGATCTTTATAAAAAATATCTTTCAATACATGCGGTCAGGCCAACAGGCCAATTCTAAAGCCAAACCTAAACAGAATGTGGTTTATAATGGTGGAAAAGGGTATGAATAAGTACTTACTTGTCTCTCTGTAAAAAGAGCTGGCCACTGCTCCATCTGCATCCACAACTTCACGTCTTTGCATTGAGAAGGTCTGGTCCATCTTTGATGCAGTGATAAAGTATAGTTGAGTAAAAAAAAAAAAAGTCAGCGTGAAAAAAAAAAAAATCACTTTTACAGTGCTTTCATTACAATCTGAATTTACTCAATTTAAAATAATAAGTTTAATGCTGTTGTGAAATCACATACTGTCAAAAAGCATCACGTACTTCATCTCTGCATAAGCTGCAGATTACATTTAACTGTAGATGTGCGCCATTTCACCAGATTTGGAACCTTAATAATTAAACCAATGCCAACAGAGGAGAATGCATCAGTGAAAATGGTAAAATAGAAAACCATAATTCTTACATTTGGGACAAATAAATCGCTTTTCAGGCAATCCAGGAACTGTTAGGGTACCTGATAGTTTTATGGCAAAAACAAAACATAAAAACAAAACAAAACAAAACAAAAAAACCGGTCAAACCATATTCTTCAAGCTCTAATTATCTCAATTAGCCTATTTGGTAACGTTAGACATTAAGGAAATCAGTAAAAATTAGCGACAGACAGTAAAAAAAAAAAACATTCACACAAAAGTCGCAGGCTTGATTACTCACCTTATTATTATTCCAAAAACGTAGCGAAGCTCCAGATAAAAATGTAGGTAGTCTGTCAAAGTCTTTCCACATCTGCAAAATTGGCGCCGAAAATGAAATACGCACAGAATCTATTGCGCATGCTCTCACAAGTGTCGCTTCTTCTTCTTTGTTTTTTCTGCACATTAGGCATGCTTTAATTCGCTGCTGCCTCTCACTGGTTTAATAACGTCATTGCATCCTTTGTTGTTACTTGCTTATTTCAAGTAAGCGTCACTCAAACGATTGAGTAACTTGTTATTTTCACCCTGCAATTGACTGTAACTCAACAAAACCTAGTAAGAAGTATGTATTTTATATTACTGAGTAAAGTTTACTAAGTATATGTGAGTCAGGAAAGCTATTGGATTTTACAGTGTGTCTGAACGTGATCCGCAATGTCTGATTTACTTCTGTGAGGTGACAGGAAATTACAGTGACAGCAAAAAAGCATGCATTTAGAAATGTGTCAGTTTCTTTTGCGAAATTTCTTAAGCAGGTTAAGTTACCGTCAAGGCAGCCAGATACATCAAAAGCTGATTTACTGAAAGACGTTCTAGAATAAAATGATCGGCATTGCAGTGGCAAAAATGGTCATTTGCTTCTTCAAATCATCCTATTGAGAACCACGGGTGATACTAGAGACTATAGCAGCTGTAGAATGAGATTTGAAGGTTTTCAGTGATGCTTTGCATACAATATTTGGTGGGACAGAATCTTTTAATGATAGCGGTTCTTCGGGTCACTGCCTGTTTTCCATTGTTGGGCGTCGTCTTGTAGCCTGTAGACATCCGCGTTTGCTACACAGGGTTCAGAGGGTTCACTAGATGGTTTCATGCCCTGAGTGAGCTAGATCTCTATTGTTGAATGTCCTGCAGTGTCCTCTGAGTCTGTGCACTAACAATAAAGTAGACCGTCTGTACTGAACGTATTCTTCCAGAGAGCTCTATAGTCTGAAGGAGCGAGTGAAGCATGCAAGACCTTTCGAAAGATGAGAACTTGAGCTTAGACTGACCTCAGAGTGTGGGGAGAAACTGAATTGATTTATTTACTTTTGTATATGTGTATGACACACTTGTGCTATCAGCATCTTTGTATTGCAGATGTTGAATGGTACAATGTGACCACTGGATCATCTTAGCTTGAATATATAAAATAAGTCTTTGGTCATTGAAATAATTATTGGCCTTTGCATCATATAGCCTAGTATCTACACATTTGTCTTCTGCGATCTTATTGTATACAGGACTGGAAAAGTGGACATCAACATCCTTAACACAGTCTCCATAGAAACCAGCCCAGTACTAATTTATTTTCTTCTAAATAGAAAAAGAGGAAGAATTGACAGGAGTATTGTTTCTGCTATAATATAAATGTTTATTTGGACTGCATCACTTGTTACCTGACATAGGCCCAAGATGTCAGACCAGAGAGGTCTTTTTTTTCTTTTCTTTAAATAAAAAATAAAATGTTAAAATGAGCCACAACAGAAACAATAACGTACCAGGATTTATTATGTATAGCGTTCATAAGACTATGATCAATCATTATGAATGTCATTATTTTTTTGAACCTTCCTAATCTCACATTAGAAGAAAGACTTGGTTGGCTTTTCTGTGAGTGAAATGTCTTCCTAAGTCAGCATATAACAAATAAATAAAACATCAGTCATTCTCAAGAGACAACATTACACGTTTTGGTTCGATACACGATACTGATCTCATGATACAATACTCTCATGATACTTTGAACAAAATGGAGTCAAAATGTTTTTATTGTTATTTTTATCATGTATGACAAACCGTTTTCAAAAATATAGTGTTCATTGAAATGCTACATTTGGATTTAGATCGACGGGGACTTTTTTTTACTTGGTCTTTCTTAAAATTGTAAGACAAACACATTGTGACACAGTTAAACATCAGTCATTCTCACTAAATTGCGATATATGCATGTAGACAAGGTCAAGATGATCTGCTGAAGTTCAGACTGAGCATCAGAATGAGAAAGAAAGGTGATTTTAGTGAGTATTTCAGAAACTGCTGATCTGGGATTTTCACACACAACCATCTCTATGGTTTACAGAGAATGATCAGAAAAAGAGGAACTATCCTTGTTGAATCCAGAGGTCAGAGGAGAATGGCCAGACCTGTTCGAGCTCAAATAACCACTCGCTACATCCAAGGTCTGCAGAAGAGCATCTGTTGTGTTCACACAACACGTCAAACCTTGAAGCAGATGGGCAACAGCAGCAGAAGAACACACCAGGTGCCACTCCTGAAACTGGACAATAGAAGATTGGAAGTGATTGTCTCAAGTTCTGCTGCAACATTCAGATGTTAGGGTCAGAATTTGCCATAAACAACATGAAAGCATGGATCCATCCTGTCTTGTATCAACGGTTCAGGCTGGTGGTGGTGTAATGATGTGGAGGGCATTTTCTTGGCACACTTTGGGCCTCTTAGTACCAATTGAGAATCGTTTAAACGCCTACCTGGGTATTTTTGCTGACCATGTCTATCCCTTTATGACCACAGTGTCCCCATCCTCTGATGGATACTTCCAGCAGGATAATGCACCATGTCACAAAGATCAAATCATCTCAAACTGGTTTCTTGAACATGACAATAAGTTCACTATAATCAAATGGCCTCTTCAGTCTCCCGATCTCAATCCAATAGATAGAGCACCATTGGGTTTGGTGGAACGGGTGATTCACATCATGGATGTGCAGATGACAAATCTGCAGCAACTTCATGATATTATCATCAATATGGATTGTTTTCAGTACCTTGTTGAATCTATGCCACAAAGAATTAAGGCAAAAGGGGGTTCAACCCGGTACATACTTGAGTGTACAGTATATCGTTGTTTAGTTGTTCTTCAGAGATGAATGAAATGAAAATCTGTTTACAACATGTGGTTTTGGTGTAACTGTGAGCTTGCGTCTTGCACATAAGGGTTGTGTTATGCAACACTTACAGTGAGTTAAAATATCACTCAGTGCTGGTGGTGATGTATCTCGCCCTCTGAAGTGACCCACAAACCACAGCTCAAGGCACTCCAAGTGCATGACTAGCACACTTTTGCTTGTCACACTGAGCTTTTTTGTCTCTCTAGCTGAAAATTATAAAAATGATCAATAGAACATTAAATAAGGTTACAGTTTCATTTGTTATATTAATAACTTTCTTAACTATAATAATATTTTTCTTTTATAATGCAACACGATAGTTGTGGAAAGTAATGACTCGCACCTTCTGATTTCTTATTTTCAGATATCTTGTGGGTTTTTTAAATAAATATAAATATGGTTATAGATTATCAATGTCATAGAAATAAACTCCACCAATCTTGGTTGTCAAGATGGAAGGATGGATTAATTCTTTGATCTGTAATCAGAGAGTTGTCGACATTCACCAAGATAAATGGGAAATAAATTCTAGTTCCTGTAAATAATCTCTTTTCATGGGACAGATGTGTTCTAATTTGGGACAATATTTTTGTTTATTAAATTCAGGATGTAGCTATAAGTGATCATTCCCATAAGCACTTAAACCAGCCAGGAATGTCCCACTTGAGATCTGGCATTGACCCATCCGCTCCTGACAGTTTGGGCTGACTAGAATAAATAAAGCAGTACAAAGTTATGAGTTCCTTTTGCGGTGTCATTATTACTGATTTATTCTTTTACACAGTTTATCATATGTTTGGGCTGTAGCCTGTTTATTCTAAGTTTTTTTCACTACTAATCCAACAAACTTTTCTTTGTTGGGTAGTTTATGGGAAGGGTTAGGGGATAGAAAATACAGTTTGTACAGTATAAAAATCATTGTCTATGGAATGTCCCAATAAAAAATGAAAAGTGCGTGTGTGTGTCTGTGTACTTGTGCAACTATCTTTGTGAGGACTGGTTTGGGTTTTAGACCGTCGGAGTGAGGACAAAGAGTGTAGTGAGGACATTTTGGCCGGTCCTCACTTTCTGAGAACCCTTTAAATGCCTGCTTGAGGGTCAAGACTTTGTTTTAGGTTATTTAATTATAATCGGCTTATAATTAGGGTTCGGGTTAGGCACTTAGCTGTGATTGGTAGGGTTAGGGTATGGAGCTTGAGATTGCATTGTGTCAATGAATGTCCTCTCAAAGATAGATGTACAAAAATGTGTGTGCGTGTGGATTCATTCGCACCTGCCGGACACTGGCTCTTTCTCCGCTGGCCCAGTTTTTGGGACTGATGTCTGCTTCTGCAAGAGTGACTTGAGTTGAATAAGAAAGACTGTCAAGGGCACAAAGAGAGTGTTATTCTCTTGAAAAACGTGTAGATACACCGATAAATAAATGGGTTGAGCATTTCTGTGTTTATGTCCAATGTGCACTTAACAACTTAGAGAATATAGAGAATGCCGCAAAACTTGTCAAAAGCATGTCAAGGTCAGCTGAAAAGCAAATGGTTTTATTGAGATTCACCCATAACTAATTACGCCCAGATTTAAAGGGATAGTTCACCCAAAAATGAAAATTAGCCCATGATATACTCACCCTCAAGTCATCCTAGGTGTATATGACATTTTTCTTTCAGACGAATACAATCAGAGTTATATTAAAAAATGTCTTGGCTCTTCCAAGCTTTATAATGGCAGTGAATGGCTGTTTCTGTTTTGAAGCCCATAAAAGTTCATCTATCCATCATAAACAAACTCCACACGGCTCCGGGGGGTTAATAAAGGCGTTTGTGTAAGAAAAATATCCAAATATAAAACTTTATAAAGTAAAATAACTAGCTTCCGGCTAAAGAACATACTGTTGATATTTACGCTACGCCATGACGCACTACGCTACTTCCGACGTCACAAGTCGTGTAAGTTGCACTTTAGGTATGGAAACATATTTTCATGTTGTTCCATATTGTAGGTGCAGCTCAGAGCGGCGTAAGGAGAAGTCTCGTGATGCGGCGCGTTGCAGACGGAGTAAGGAGACGGAGGTGTTCTACGAAGTTGCCCACCAGCTTCCCCTCCCACACAGCATCAGCTCACACCTGGATAAAGCATCCATCATGAGACTGGCCATCAGCTTCCTGCGGACACGCAAACTCCTCACCTCAGGTATATATCCAAATGCACAATGCATGTGCGACTGGGCTGAATAAACATACTGTACTGTATTTAATCATAATATGTAATCATAATAATATGCTGCCTTTGGGCCTCACAACATAGATTTGACATTGACAGAAACTATGGAATTTAGTTTTAATGCACTTTATTTTAAGACCGGTTTTTATTATGATTTTTTTAACTGGTTCAGCAATAATTTGAATAAATCCTATGTTTCCGTTCAATGTCGCAAATTTTACATTTTGCATAAAACATTTGCGAATAAAGCAGCGTTTCCAAGAGAACAAAAACGTCACTCCCTGGGAAATTGGCACAACTGATCTGTAATAAAAATGGAGGTTGCTGCTACAGTACATCATAAATGACTTGCATCTCAGAGCGCGCAGACGAAACGCAATACACGCTGTCATGTTATCTTGCGTTCAGATGCTGGTATTTGAGAATGCAATTGTGGGATTCGGGAGATCCCAAACACTTCTTCGAGGCCATTATATTAAATCATTCTGATGACAGACTTTGGCGCAGGCATTACAGAGAATGATCAAACCAACATTTGAGATTCTTTGCATCCAGTTACATCCACTGTTGAGGCAAAGTTATGTGAGGTTTTTGTTGCACATATATTCTGTAATGTGTTTCCATCATAGGATGAATTATTTTTTTTTATTTCAATTGAGCGCTTGTGATTTTTATGCGCATTTTTAGAATTGATTCGCATCTTGCCGTTTCCATCAAGCGTGTTTTTTTTTAATGTGATATCCTGAAATACGCATAAAAATAGGTGGATGGACATGCAGAACCTGGTTTTACCAAGTGCAACGTTCCTGGATCGACATTCCAATCAACCAATCAGATTTGAGGGGTACATTTACAGTTTGTCAAGTTTAGACTTACTACCAGAGTTAGGTGCTTCTACATCATTTCCTTCTGATTTTAGGGATGACTTATGAGGTTTAGGGGTAGGGTGGGATATGGTTAGGGTTACATTTTGGGACAGGAATGTTTTTCCAGGATCAACAAAATATGTTGACCCAGGAACGCGTCTAACTCAGCAAAATCAGAACGTGCGATGAAAACAGCTACTGACTGGTGCATATTACTACAGTTATATTTGCAATTTGATAAATAATGGTTAGCAAATGGGTGACTCCACTGTTAGCGCAACATCACAGATGTCACGTCAAAGTAGGAGTCGCTTTGCAAATACACACTCTGATGATAATCAAATGCTAAACCTTTAGTTTGATCTTTTATCTAGGTTCACTTATGAGGAAATGTCAGACTGCATTACGGTTACTGTTGTATTATACAAATGAGGAGGTGCTTTATATAAGGATATAATTGTGTTAGTGAATATTGGACCTGCTGTAACTCTGTCTGGGTTAATTATCTTTAGCTGTAGGTGCTAATCTTATAAATCAAAGATTGCATGAATGAAACAATTTAATGAAAACCTACAGAGTATAATTAATAATGGGTACGGTAAGCTTCAAGAGTGTGTGATTTTTAAAGTGATAGTTCAACGAAAAAAGTAAATTCTGTTTTCATTTACTTCCCTCATGCCGTTCCCAACAAGTATGGGTTTCTTTCCTTCTTTCTTCCATGAAACACAAAAAGAGAAGTTCAGCATAATTTTGACAATGCTCCTTTTGTCCTGGATTCTAATTCAGACTGCCAGATTCCTAAAAAGGGTATAAAAGAACTATAACAGTATCATAAAAATCCATACAAGTTGTGCACTATGTTTGCCAAGTCTCCTGAAAGCTTTGTGTAAGAAACAGACTGAAATTTAATTCTGAATTTATTTTCTGAAAATATTTCAGTCCACCATAGCATTCAAATTTCATGAAAATCTCATTTTGAGTCACTCAGAAGGAAATAAAATCATGAGGGTGAGAAAATGATGACCGGATATACATTTTTGGCTGAACTACGTTTTATAAAACCATGTGTATGCAAAATTCCCTTTATAAAGGGTCTGTGCGGACAGTGCGCACACTAAGTTTATTTTTTTATAAATCCTGATTTGTGTATGGAAAATTGCGTACGCACATTTCAATGCCTTTTTTTGTGCGTTCGCAACATTCATACATCAGGCCCCAGGTCATTTGAAAGTTTCTTTGTCTAAAGCAGGTATGGCGAGAGGATGTGAGCGTGTTCGTATTGTTTGTGTGTCTTGATTTATAAAATTAGAATCTCCGGAAGCTGGACAAAGGAGCTCCTGCATTCGACATTCCGTTCTGTATTTGCAACAGACACTAAAAGGACAGGGATCACAATTAATACGCAGTTAGAACGCAGAATCGGCTCGGTTCCTTCAGTTTGGACTGTTGGACTTGATGTGACTTGACAGTCAAATGTTCAGGTTCATGCTACATGCAGAAATGGAAAGAGAGAAGGAGGGGAGGGAGGGGAAGAAGACATTGAAAAGCAGCCCTGTCAGTAAGAGATGGTACATCAGATAGTGTTATCAGCAGGTCTGCGAGCTCTGTGCTGGAAGCCTGATTGGTGCTTTCTTTAAGGCTGGCGCTCTCCGTTGCAGGCCAGTCAAAACACAGGCCAACCCTGGCGCCGCACATCCATCCATCCCCTCCTCCTCTCGCCATCACCCTACCCGTGCTGAGGGTGCATGGGAAACACCTTTTTTACATAAGATCCACACTCCCACTGCACTGATGCTTAGAACTGATTCGGTCATTCACTTGATATTATCTATATTCGCTCTTTTCGCCCATGGGCGTCTCTAAAAATGTGTTCTGAAATAATGGTTGACGATATATAATCTCATTGAAATCAATGACTCACCATCTCTCTACAGTACTACCGTGGTTAGGATTCTTTACATTCTCAAATAGGCATAGCCATTTCTTCTAGTTAATTCTGTTCAAAATTCAAAGGTCTGTAGATTTGTGTCAAAACAAATTTCTACAAGGTTTTGTTTTTTGTGTCATGTTTTTGTCGTTTGGTGTTTTGTTTTTGTGTCTTTTGTTTTATTTTTGTGTTTGTTGTTTTGTCGTTTTTGTGTCATTTGTTTTGTTTCGGTGTTGTTTGTTTTGTTTTTGTGTCGTTTGTTTTGTTTTTGTGTCTTTTGTTTTATTTTTGTGTTTGTTGTTTTGTCGTTTTTGTGTCATTTGTTTTGTTTTTGTGTCGTTTGTTGTGTTTTTGTGTCTTTTTGTTTTGTTTTTGTGTCGTTTGGTGTTTTGTTTTTGTGTCGTTTGTTTTTGTTGTTTTGTTTAGGTTTTGTGTCGTTTGGTGTTTTTGTTTTTGTGTCGTTTGTTTTTGTTGTTTTGTTTAGGTTTTGTGTCGTTTGGAGTTTTGTTGAGGTTTTTGTTTTTGTGTCTTCTGATGTTGGGCTTTGTGTTGTGTCGTTTTGTTTTGTTTTTATACCTTTTCGCTCCATATTATGTAAAGCAAAACATCTTGTAATCTTGGTGGACTAAAGAGTTCCCAGATGTTCTGCATGATCTTGAGATATCAATAGTCAATATTTCTACAGCTCAGATCATCATTTGCCCTTGTAGATGCATGCGTTTCAGCAACCAATGCATTCAGCTTAGTTGACTTCTCTTCCAGATGATCAATTTCTGCAACCCCAATTTTGGGTGCAGTTTTGTTTCATCTCAGAATGAAAGCCTCAAGGCAAGAACCCCTTCAAAGACGTAACTCTAATTCTCCCGGGGCCACGTTCTCTAGGCTCGGCTCAAATCCAGCCCTGGGCTCTCAATGGGCCTTGAGAAAGTTTCTTATCTGGAGGAAGCACACTGGAGCAATCTCAGGCTTCCGACCCCCCAGTGTGGAGCCGCTCTGTTCTCCGTGTCCTTGTCCACTCCACCTCCCGCCTGAAGCTCTGCCAGATCTACTGCAGTACTGGCAAACCAAAGTCTGGCACCCCGTCCACATTTTAGTGGCGGTATTACCAACCGGTCAGGAATTTAGGTTTTTCCAAATTAACATTTGACTATCACTATTACTATTTACAATTTTTTTTTTTTTTTTTTTTAAACAAGCAATCATATATTATAATTTAATTATATATACAGTGGGGTCTACTAGTTAATGCAATGTGGTTCTTTATTTGACACATCACTCAAAAAAATAATAATTTAAAATAATAATAATAATGTTTTCAATGTGGTCTCAGTCTTTTGGACCTCTTCAGAAATTCATTCATTCATTCATTCAAAAATTCATTCATTCGTTCAGAAATTCAGAAATTGAATACGCTTAGAGTATGTACTAATACAGGGCAATGCAAATATACATTATACTGCTAAGGTTATGTGTTTTTCCAAAAGTGCGTGTGATCTCCGGATAAGCATAACCACAAATATTGTCTTTGATTGCATAACCCCTTCTCATATGTTTCTCACAGATGTGGGTTTTCCACATACAGGGTAACAGCTGGAGTTTTTCTCTTTAAATTGAAATGAACAGATTTGGTGCCATCATACAGCAGGGCATGTGGGTGTCTGTGTGTCCACATATGTGGGTATTTGTAGTGTGTGTGTGTGTGTACACTACAGGTTTATAGTACATTGTGGGGACCAGCCAGCGGTCCCCATGGGTACAAAAGCTTATGAATCATACAAAATAAGAGAAGAGAGAGAAGAGTTTTTTTTGCAAAAAAATGCAGAAAGTTTTGTGTGATGTGTAGGTTTAGGGGTCGGGTTAGTGTAAGGGGATAGAATATACAGTTTGGACAGTATAAAAACCATTACGTCTATGGAGAGTCCTTACAAAGATAGCGAACCAGCCTGTGTGTGTGTGTGTGTGTGGAGCTGAGGGCAGTGACAGAAGGGAGGTCAGTGTTGTTGGGAGGGCTCAGAGTAGCAGGATGAAGTTGCTGTTGTTTATTTTGGATGTCGGTCAGCCAGGGATTTAAGAGCCAGAGCAAGACTAGCGATTGTGCACACACACACATGCGCACATGCATTCTGAAACACTTGTGTTTGTGCCATGTTGCAGGCTGCGTTCCTGGCACAGAGACGACAGATGCAGACAGACTGATGGACAGTTGGTATCTGAAGTCACTGGGCGGCTTCATTACTGTGGTAACATCAGACGGAGACATGATCTTCTTATCAGAGAACATCAGCAAATTCATGGGTCTCACACAGGTGAGTATCAGAGGCCCAGCAATGCATGCAGTGAAAGGAATCACTGTGCAGACAGATAGTCACCTTAGTCACGTTATTATTAGCTGTTTGTCTGTTGAGCATTCATTTCCACTGGGTTCAATTAATCTTAGGCAGGCGAGATGCCATTATTAACCACAGCACAAGCCCGTTTCCTTCCAGCACTGTATTGGAGGAAGGATGTGTCACTTTTTCGGACCCTTACAGAAGCTCTGGGATTTATCTTCTGGCTGCCAATTGCTTCCTTACACATGGCTGCTGTTTTGTAAAACTGTGGCCTGTTATCTATTTGTTATCAGATAAATGACCATTATAAAAAAGATCAAAGATCCATAATGTTTGTGAATCTTACAAAACTTGCCAAGAACATGTACAGGTCATATTTCACCACAAAATATAAATACATATGTAAAACTAGCAATTCTCAGTACTGTGAAATACAAAGTGGTATATTATGTAAAAATAGTGTACATTGTGTCCGCATTTGTTTTAGAGTTTTTAATTTATTCTTAAATATGTTATTACAGTATTTTTTAGTGTTATAATATACAACATTTACTGTACTATAGTAATAGGAACTAAATTAGAATCAACCTTGAAAATAATGGGAATTACAAAAAGTGTTAAGCTATTTTGAGGCAAAAGGTCATTCAAATAATCTAAATAATGAATCACAGAGTCTAAAGTAGGCTTAATTTTCTTTATGCAAAATATAATTCATGTTGTATACACTGCTGATCTGAAGTTTGGGGTTGTTAATAATATGTTTTAGTGTTTATGAAAGAAGTCTTTTATGCTCACCAAGACTGCATTTATTTGATCAAAAATACAGTAAAAACAGCAATATTTTAAAATATTGTTATATAAAATATTGTTTTCTATTCTAATATATTTTAAAATGTAATTTATTCCTATGATGGCAAAACTGAATTCTCCGCAGCCATTACTCAAGTCTTTACTTAATTGTAATATGCTGATTTGGTGATCTAGAAACATATTTTATAAAAGTTACATTTATAAAAGCAATACAAAAGTCTTCAGTGCCACTTTTGATCACTTTAATATTTAATATAATTTCTCTCGAACAAAAAATCCGACCCCATACTTTTAAACAGTGGTGTTATATAATGAGAGCTTTCATGAGATTTACCCATCATCAGCATGTCTTTCTCTGTAGGTGGAACTAACAGGGCACAGCATCTTTGATTTCACTCACCCCTGTGACCATGAAGAGATCCGCGAGAACCTCAGCCTCAAAGCCGGTATGTCACTTTTCTTTATTCAGCCTCACTAGTTTCAAATCCTGCTGTATGTACAGTATGTTTTTCATGACCCTGTTTGTTCCAAAGTTTGCTTAAACCGTTCAAATATGAGGAAAATATTCTATATTTTTCAAATATTCTAAACATGAGTGAAGATCAAAACACTTAACTTGGTTAAGGTATTATTATTACAAAATGATTTGGCAAAAAAGGCAAACTACAGCTCCAGGTTTTCTTTTACTATGCAAAAACATTGACAACAACATAATGAGTTATTCATATTTTGTTTGGTTCTGTCTTGTTTTTGCATGCGTTTATAATTTCTTTGTATGACAGCCTGACCAAAAATTATGTCTGCACTATTTGGCATGTTTCACTGCGTTATCACAAATATAACAATTGACTCCAAGAGCAACTACGCAATATCAGCCAGTCAAATAGAAGAAGATAAATGGAGTGATATGGAGCAGTCCACCTACAGTATATACAGGCCCTGAAAAAATCTGTTACATTTCTGTGATCAGAGATGTTTTCATGGAAAAATCTGCATGGTAAAATGTGTTACTCGGAACTAGAAACATGATCAGTTTAGCCAAAATAGTTCTTCAATGAACACATGCAGATGAGTAGAACTTTTGAGAGAGACGGCAGAAATGTACATTGACTACATGTGTGTAAATCGCAAGTTTTTAGAATTTTCAGTTTGTCTTTTCACTCGGTGAGAAGACCATGTTCGGTTGAGCAGTGTCGTTTTCCTTTAAGATATTTTTATAGTTTTTATTAATAATTCGAATTTTTTTTTATTTTTTGTATATTTTTCATTTAGGTGAATTTTTTTTGTAGTTTTGTTGTGTGTTTTATTTTTTTAGTGTCTACAGTTTTTATTCATTTTTATTTCAGTTTTAGTAATTTTGTGTGTATGTGTATTTTTCCCAGTTAACATTGATTTTATTTCAAGTTACACCCGCATTCACACCAACCAAACAGAACAAACTCTAAATTACCAACCAAAAGCTCTAGTGTGAAAACATCTAACATTTCAGAGCATAGTTTAGCATGACCTCTGCATGTAACCTCTGCAATGCATGTAACATCTACTTCACACGCTTTCTTATGGGCTTTTCTCCTTTACGCGTAAAACCACTTTAGTTCAAATCATCTTAGAGGAAGAGGAGCTGGAGCGAGTTGAACATATGTGCCTCTCAAGAAACTTTATTATCGCTTCTATAAACAGACTTTCGGAAATACAAAAACAAGTATGGAAAGGCCTAATGTAAAGAAAACACATAGCTTCATAGGAGAGGATTAGCTATGTGAAGAAAAAACAATCATGCCTTCAAAAAACAGACCCACAATCCCTTCCCTTTTATTCTGTGTATCCTTTATTTGACCTCCACACTTTCATACCCCTCTCTGCATGCTACTTTCAACATCTCTCCTCTGTTAAGGTCAAGTTTCATTGTGCTTTTTCAGGTGTTTGCCACCTTCACTATGATGAAACTGTGCAGCACATCGCTCCTTCTCGTTTGAGTTGTTGGTCGAGCTGTTGAGAATGTCATGTGGTCGCGAGTGGTTAAACCAAGACCCTCTTTTTCAGCAGCTGTTGATGAATGATTGACCAGCGGTGGAACTCTGACCACATTTGCCTCAAGCCTCCTTTGTTTAGGCTTGGCTTGTAGGGATTTCCAAACCTGCGCACATATATTCAAACGCACATAACTATAGAACCGATTCTTAATGCGCATGTGACCGCCATCAGCGTTTATCACAGGTTCGCGTTTAGAGAGAATGGTGTCGTCTTAGCGGCCCCAAATTTAATAACAAATGATCGTTGCGACGGAAGCGAATCAATCAAAACTAACTTTAGCTGGAATACAACTTTATTAAAGAACCGCTGTAAAGCCAAAACAATCTTACCTTAAATTATACGTTTATCTCTGTAAAGCTGCTTTGAAACAATCTACATTGTTAAAAGCGCTATATAAATGAAGATGACTTGACTTGACTTGACTCATGGTGTCTCTGACTTTGTCGTTAAGGCTGAACTCATGGGCTTTGAAATATCTAGATATTTCAATGGATAATAGATATTTTTTATAGATATGTAAAAGGAATGTTTCACCCAAAACTGAAAATCAATCATCATTTACTCCCCCTTATTTTTTTTAACTCTGTTATTTACATCAGTTCCAAACCCATAAGACTTTGGTTAATCTTCGAAACACAAATTAAGATATTTTAAAGGGGTCATCGGATGTCTATTTTCCACAAGTTGGTATGAGTCTTTAGGGTCTTCATGTAAAGTTTGTAACATACTTTGGTTAAAATTCCTCAATGGTTGTGTAAAATAACCCCCTTTTTACCTCCTCAAAAACAGCTCTGTTCACAGCGACCCGTTTCGGTGTATGTCTCTTTAAATGATAATGAGCAACTGCTCACCCCACCCCTCTCTTCCATGGGGCGTGTCGACAAAAGACACAAAGTGCTGCCTTGGCAGACAGTATACAAATGGGTGAGGGGGAAATATGCTAATACGGGACAGTCTGTCAGCGGTTGTGGGCGGAGCATGAGCAATATGACATCATATTGCTCAGAAAATCCAAACGGCTTGATTAGTGAGAGTGTTTAGATATTTTTTTGAGGATAAAAAAAAAAGGAGTGAATGGATTTTTTTCATTGTGTCCACATGCTGCAAAGACACATTTATATGCAAACACCATATAAAAGTGAATTTTGCATCCGATGACCCCTTTAATGAAACCTGAGAGGTTTCTGTCCTTCCATTAAAAGTCCAGGTAACCAAAACCTTGAAGATCCAATCATGTCAATCAGTCCAAAAGGTAATAAAGTCGTCCTAAATAAAAGTCTAAATTAAATCTGTTCATTGTACAAACTGATTGTATCTCTCTACACAAGACTTGGATTTAACCTCTTAATCCATATGTGCTAGGCGATTGTCCTTATGATTGTTTGTAGGACTCTATGATTTATGGTGAAGTGCCTTTGAGCTCAGGAAAGATGCTATATAAATGAAACATTATTAACTATGTTTGGATTTAGCTTACAAATATATTTGTATAAAAGCGATGATATTAAAAGCTGAAAGTGTTTTGGAATTTGAGAACCCGAAAAACAAAATATTTCTGTTGAGTTTAAGCTTTTGTATGCACACAAGAAGAATGCTAGGAATGTTTCCCTGGTATTTTAAGCCCATTTCTAACCTAAGTGTGTGTGTGTGTGTGGGTCTGTGTGTGATTTTGGGAACAAATTTGTGACCAAAAACCTCCCCATTTGTAAAACTGGTTTACAAATGAAGTAATTAAAGTTTTTTTTTTAAAATGCAGAAAGTTTTATGTGATATGTAGGGTTACTATAAGGGGATAGAATATACAGTTTGTACAGTATAAAAACCATTACGTCTGTGGAATGTCCCCATTTAGAAAGCTAAGTAAACGTCTGTGTGTGTTAATCTGCAGGCATGGGAAAGAAAGGCAAGGAGCTGAACACTGAGAGGGATTTCTTCATGAGGATGAAATGCACAGTCACGAATCGCGGGCGTACAGTCAACCTCAAGTCAGCCGGCTGGAAGGTGAATATCTTCTCTTTTAGGACAAGCGCTGACCTGGAGTCAGGCTTTTTGTAACACATAAAGATAATGGTTGTTCTTGCAGGTCCTGCACTGCACAGGGCACCTGAAGGTGTGTAACAGCTGTCCCACACGAGTGCTCTGTGGTTTTAAAGAGCCGCCGCTCACCTGTGTGGTCATGATGTGCGAGCCCATTGCCCATCCATCAAACATCGACACACCGCTCGACAGCAAGGCGTTTCTGAGCCGCCACAGCATGGACATGAAGTTTACTTACTGTGATGACAGGTAACCTCTTCAAACACACAAACCTGCATTCTTGGAGTACATGTGCAGTTTGAGTAAATTGTATTATCAATTGACACTGGAGTCACTCATTAATGCTAAACATAAACGCATTGGGCGATCTGAACCTATGGTCTAAAGCGCACTGCGCAGTGCAAGTGCACTTAGGGCGTGTCCGAATCCACTTTTGCTAGTTTAACGACGGGAAAAATGTTTTTTTGTTGGTCAGTGGCACAGTCTATTTCAATTGCCTCAAAATAACAACGCGCCAACAATGCGTTTAAACACACCTCGATTAAGATTAAAAGAAAAAGATCGAGCAAAAAATTGCCTAGCAATTAATATTAGCATTTAACATTAAATAAGTAATTTAGTAAATGTATGTGCTTTTGTCTTTTTTTTTTTTTTGTTAGTTTATTTTATTTTTTATATTTATTTTCATCTTCCATTTTACTTCAACTTAAGCTTAAACTTTATTTCAATTAGTTGCCAAGGTATAACAAAAAGTACACTCATACGTACCATGAGCCAAAATATAAAGGTCACCATCTGCAGCAGGACAAATATGTAATTTGTAATATGTAAATCACAAAGCGAAACACTTAATTAGCCAAGTTAAATGCGGTTGACACTCCAGGCCCGAGCAAGTGTCGTCGTGGAAATGTTTGACTCTCAGTAGCATCTCTGAACATTACAGGCATTGTTTACACCGTTACATTTCATCCTGACTCTTCCGACAATTAACTCACTTCCCTACACAGTACACACATAGTTCAAAGTGTTTGCCGTCATGTTTTCTGTGATTAATGTTTTCCCCGCCAAATAATCACAACGCCAGACCACGACGCTAAACCTGCTTCCCTGCTGATGAAGTTAACAGAGAGAGGCATTAAGGGATCTTAGGAATGGGTGCCAAAAATATAGTGCCATGTAATTGGCCTGAATACATGTTGGATAATGGACTGTTTGTCTGCAAAGCTTACATAAGGGAATGGAGAAAAAAAAAAACCTGGAAAAACAGCATTTTATTAAAGACCAGATTTGACATGTATAATGGACGTAATGATTGGTTAAATGTTGAAAAGTTCCATAGTAGCAGTCCCTGCTTCCTAGAAGAGCTCTGACTTATGTCACCTTCAGAATAAGAGAAAAGTAGAGTAATTTCACTTACTCAACCACATATCGAGTGGTAATTATGGTCATTATTATGATGTCAGCGCACACAAATTTAGAGAAGATTGGTCTGAAACATGGTTATTTCATTTTTGGAGCACAGCGTCTAGGGAAAGAGGAGTCCAAGGCCTTCATTAAACAAGCTATTTGTTGCATTTCAAAATAGCTTTTAAACAGTTTTTCCCATTTTTCTCATAGATGATGAAAAAAAAACACCTGTTTTTGTGTAGGTGTCTGTGTGTGTGTCTGTCTGTGTGTCTATCTGTGTGTGTTCGTGTGTCTGTCCCTGTCTCCGTGTGTGTGTGTCTCTTTTGCCTCATCAGCTCAGAGATGGTTAGTTCAATGACAGGAGAATAGAGGGCTCTTTAATGAACAGAAGCCTGCAGACACACTCATGCATACAGAGTCATTGACCTGCAGCTGTCTGGCATTATGTAACTTCAGTACAAGGATCAGCTCAATACACCAAACGCACACTTTCATAACCAAATAATACCCGTCACATTCATTACACACAATCACACATTGCCTTGTGCTCTTGATTAAAGAGTAAAAATGACTTTAACCATAAAGAGAAAAAATGTTATGTAAAAATAATTTGAAAAAAATTGTTAGAAATGAATGAGCCATTCATTTTTAACATTACAAAATAATCAAATATAAAAGTGTTATTTCAATGTAGCACTTTTTTCATTAATGAAACGTGTGGTGGTGTGTTTATTATTAGCAATAAGTGTGGCTTATCAAACAATTGTCAGAACTATTGAATTTATTATCAATAAATATATTTATTATATTAATAATTAGTACGTTCATAAAGATGTTAGTACAGAGCAAATTTTTCCTTCACCAGGTATAATTTAATTTGTAAAGTGTAAAATGTTCAATGTTACATTTTTTTTTCCATATACAGTTCTGTCATATGCATATTATCCTTTAATATAAGGATATATTAAATATTTAATATATATGTGATTTCTCATTCATTCTAATTATTCACCCTCCGAAAACACTAGGTCTCTGAAAACTCAGCCAAACAAATCACATGAAATGGATCATTATTAAATTGGCTTAAACATACTAATCTTGTACAGATCAAAGAAAATAACTGAGAGCTTTAGAACAATTCTGTGTGTGTGTGTTAATGTCTGTGTTAATATTAGTTGCCTCTCACTTTTCCAGAGTTACTGAGTTGATGGGTTACAGCCCTGAAGATCTTCTCGGTCGATCTGCATATGACTTCTACCACGCTCTGGACTCCGACAACGTCACCAAAAGCCACCAGAACCGTATGTGTCATTCATTTCCCTCTTCAGCACTTAGCTTCTGTTAGACTGTAAAACTACAAACTTTTTTTCACAAGTTCACACTTCAAGTTGGTGTTATTGGGATATAATCGAACACATTTAAGAAAAGAAAATCACATGCACATGTTTAATCTTATGACTGCTACAAAACACAAACACTCCTAACATTGCCTTGCCATTGCCTTGCCATCGCGTGCATCAAACGATGCCATGTGAGCGAACCGGGGAAGAGGATTAGAGAGTATGGTTAGAAAGCAAGAGAGCAGCGGATCAGGTCAGCACAGGTGGCGAGGTTTGCATTCCCAAGGTTTATTGTTTCAACCCTTTAACACAGAACAAGTCAGCATTAAACCACTCTGTGTGTAACTGCTATCTGATATCTGAAACTTCACAGCAACATGTCTATTCAGTATATGTACAGTACTTACACGTATGCAGACACATGCAAGTACACATTTGCACTCTCTATATCGCTCCTGAATGCATAAAGCTATTGACCTCTTTTCCCCAGTGGTTTCATAATACTCTGAATCCCATTCATTGTCCATTGTATAATTATGCATTTGTTGAAAAACAATTTATACAGAATACCATGCATAAAATGTCCCTACTACATGACAGATATCACTGAAATATGTGAGATATCATATCTGTCTCTGTGTCCTAGACTCTCGAAAAAGAAAAAAGGGGGAGGCAGCCCACACTTTTTAGTTTTATACATTCATAAAATATTTAGTTTAAAGAAATGTATACTTTATTCAGCAAGAATACATTAAATTGATCAAAAGTGACAGTAAAGACATTCATAGACATTGTGCAGCCCCGACCCTTTTCAGCGCTGCATTCGTTGTGTTCTGTCTTCCAGCTTGTATTTCCACAACATGAAGGTAAGATCTTACGGATTTATGAATGAACTGTCTGTTTTGAAATCTTCCCGGTCTGCTGACATTTGACATCCAATGCTTATGATAACTTTCATTAACTCTACAATAAGTCAATTCTCTTCGACACCTATGCCATAAATATAATGAGCTACCCCATAAACAGAATTTCAAACACAACATTCTAAAGATGGCTGCTCGCTTATTTCTCTGGCGCATATGGTCAATAGATTTCTATTCTAAATATCACAATATCGCTGTATATCACTTCACTATATACAGTATAAAGTGCAAAAAATCTACGAACATGCATCGTCGTAGTTATGCTGTCATTTAGAAAGTCACGAAATAACAATACCAGTAAATCACGTTACTGGTACGCCATGTGTTAGCTGAGAAGGATTTGCATGCAGGAATGATGTTCATTGTATTCATCAGCAGCAGTTTCCATGTTTCATTAACAGTTTATTTTGGTATTGTGTTCACCATGGGCATCTGTTGTTTCCATAACTCCAAAATGCCACTTTATTTTCACTTTGGGTTATTTTGTACATTTTTAAATGACTATGGTGGGTCATACCAACTTACTAACATTGTATTAACAAAAACTAGTTTGGAATTGCTATTTAATAGTTTTACCTTATAGACCTACTGTTTATTCATGAGTAGTGTTACTCATATTCTTACAATTGATGTGCATGTTAAGTCAAGGGGGACGGTACTTGTGTGCGTGTGTGTGTGTGTGTGTCAACAATTTTTGTGAAATAAATTTGCTTGTTTTTTTAAAAACACATTTATTTAAATAGGCCTATAAATTTCTAAAAAGTGGGTCGCAGCTTGATGACCATGGGAATATGTGGGTCCCATGGCCAAACCAGTTGAGAACCACTGCTTTATTGCACAGCAGCAGCATGTCTTACTTGCTCACATCAGTGTGTCATGTATGTATTGGCAGTAGCAAGTCCTGTACTTGCTCGAAATAATCAACAGCAGCAGCAGCGTAGACCTATTCCGCCAAGACCAAACATTTTAATATTGTCACATATCTATTACCATGCCAAACCATGACCGAAATATGTATGTATGCATGTATGTACTGTTTGTATATTATATTATATTATATTATAAATATATTATATTATATTATATTATATTATATTATATTATATTATATTATATTATATTATATTATATTATATTATATTATATTATATTATATTATATTATATTATATTATATCTCATCATAATATATACAACATATACATCAGCCATAGTTACTCATCTCTCGTCTTTTTACCATCAACCTGCTGCCTGCACCTAATTGCCTTAGCTTTCATTTATCTCTCTCTTTCTTGCTAAGCAGAGGTGAAACCTAATATCTGTTGACGTTCACAAACAGACTGTCCGCACACAGCAAACAACGAGATATATACCCCCACCCACCCCCCGAATCAAATTGCATTTCAGACAAATTGCATTTCGCATACATGTTTGAGTTATGAATACGATTCAAAAGAGCCTTATTGGATTGGCTCTATTAAGGATGACCGTAGCAGCCATTAGGACATCTTGAACCCCATTAGGAGTGACAGAGGAGATAAGAACACAGCAGTAGGCAGCTACGGTACTCCTCAGCCTGGCCAGGTGTCCCAGATTGCTCCATAATCAGATGCTGGATGTGGAGTGGCTTCTGTCCACCATGACGTTAACATGTAATTAGAGTCTTTTCAAAGTGTGTAGAGGAGAAAAAAAGTGTTGATCTGGATTAGGCTTGTTGAGAGAAAGAGAATGGGGCTGCCTCGTGACTGTGAGTTTCAATCCACCACTTATTTGTCTATGTCTCTTTCTTTTCTCACCAGAGCTCATTTTCATCACTTGAACTTTCTAAGAGCTTCTATCATTTATCAAACAACTAGAAAAAAACAACCATTCCTATACATGAAGACACAGTCTTACGAATTGTATACTTTTCAGAAAGGAAATGCATATACATTTAGAAGCGCTCTTCATACAGGGTGACGGTTCTGGATTTTCTGTTACTCTCTCCCATTCACTTTTGAGAGAAATTTTGCCTGTAAAATGCCTGTAAAAACAAAGAATGGCTAACAGATAATTATTAAAATGAAGAGTTAAAAAATGTTGTAAATAAGTAAAAATATGTAAAATAAGTCTCTCTGTGTGTGAAGCTTTAGCTCAAAATACCCCACAGATAATTTTTCATATCCTGTTAACTCTTTCCCCACCAGCGTTTATAAAAAATAAATTAAAAAAATAATAATTAAAAAGTTGAGTCACCGCCAGCATTTTTGATAATTTTCACTAATGATATTTTGTTTTATAAATATCTGAACGTGCAACACATTAATGTGGGTAAATTTCATACAAAAAAAAAACACAAGAAAATAAAATCATATTCAGAAAGATCATCAAAACACAGATGGAGTAGACTCAGTACATCAACTCCCCTAATGCTTGCACAGTCCTATAGCTCATCCTGGGTCGACATTTCATACATTTTGATTTAAATGTGGTTTACTGTTTCTTTTACTTATGCATATGATTACATATGAGATCGCCTGTTTCTGCATCTTCTTCGCATGTGTTTTGATCAGGAGATTCAGTACTCTTTAAGAAGATAACAGTGAAAACACGAAAAGCCGAACGGGGAACGGCAAATTCCGCCGTTTATGTGCGTGTCCCTTTAAATGCAAATGAGCTAGTGCTCCCGGTCCCCATTCAAGAAGAGGGCGGAGCCTCAAGACCTCATTCTCTGGCATACCGGCAACAACAAAACAGGACAATCTCACACTGAAAATTGTAGAAACTCTCAGTAGCGGTGTTCAGCCTTATATGTTCAGTCATCTGACTGTACTGTGCATAATAACTGCGTGTTTATAAATTACGCAGACGGTGAGAATGGCGAGATAAAAATAACGACAGCTCTGGTCTCCTGGTGCCTTCATGTGCTGTCTGAAATGCCATAATTCTCACTTCTGAAATCGTGATTATGAGCTTGTTGCACTAACATAGAAAACAGTTCTTTTGAATTGTAATAATATTTCACGATATTGCTGTTTTTACTGTATTTTTGATCACATAAAAGCAGCCTTGGTGAGTTAAGAGACTTCTTTCAAAAACATTTGAAAAAAATCGTACTGATGCTTAAATTTTGAACGGTAGTGTACATAGAAAAAATTGTTCTTATATTTTAACAATAAAAAGGTTATTTATCAAACAATAAAGATTTTTAAACAATATGCATGATAATACATTAAAGTTATCGTAGCTTTCCTGTAGCTCAAACAGTAGAGCGTTGGCGCTTGCAACGCCAAGGTCATGGGTACCATGTGTACCTTGAAATGCAAATGCAAGTCGCTTTGGATAAAAGCGTCTGCCAAATGCACAAATGTAAATGTAAACTTAGTGGGGCCGAGCTTGTTGACTCAAGGACACTTGCCTCTTCTTAGAACCTACAGTACATCTTTTTATGCAACTTCCTTTCCAACCGTGCGTATGAAGTCGCAAGGCTTTCTACGACAACACTGCCGTCCTGCAGAGCAGTGCAAGCACTGGCCGGGAATGAACCTTATGACCCGAAGCCAATGCTTTCCCACGACAGATCTGGACCAAGTCCAGGGCGAACGTGCCATGGAGACAGACTGTCAAAACTCAGACCAGCAATCCCTCATTGTCTCCGTCTCTCTGTTTGTCCTGTTGCTTATGTTAGCTTTCATTGATGGGTCAGTCTGGCTGTCTGTCCCAGTTTGTTATAGCTACCCAATACCCACTTAGTCATCAGACATGTTGTTTTGGAGATCTCTGAGAAAGCATTTGGAACAGACATGTAATGAAAATGTAATGACATGTAAAGAAAAATCTATGTGTTCTAAAAATGTTTTTTACATTATCTTCTGCTCTTTCCTCTTTAGTGTGCAGTAAAGGCCAGGCGGTGAGTGGTCAGTACAGGATGTTGGCTAAGAATGGCGGCTATGTGTGGGTGGAGACCCAGGGTACCGTCATCTACAACAGTCGCAACTCCCAGCCCCAGTGCATTGTGTGCGTGAACTACGTGCTGAGGTAAGGCAAAAAAAAAAAAAAAAAAAATTGAAAGGTGACAAAGCTTGGGATGTGTTTGTACTGCATCTGCACTTTCTGTTCTCTGGCTCATCGACGCTTGTAATCCAATAAAGGCAAAAATACAACTTAAAGGGATAGTTCACCCAAAAATAAAAATTACCCCATGATTTACTCACCCTCAAGCCATTCAAGGTGTATGTGACATTCTTCTTTCAGGCGAATACATTCAGCGTTATATAAAAACAATTCTTGTCCCTTGAGAAGATATACTCTTCCTGGCTTGAAGGTAAATCATTGGGTAATTTTTATTTTTGGGTAAACTATCCCTTTAAACTATGATTTTTTTTTTTCTGTGGAACATAAAAGGAGAAAGTTTGATGAATGTTCACACAACCCAAAACTCCTCCTTTCTTACTCAACTTTACTACAATGTTGTATGTATGGTGACACAAAAAGCTATCAACCTTAAATTGTGCTCTCTTTTCATAGTGACGTTGAGGAGAAATCCATGATCTTCTCTATGGACCAGACTGAGTCTCTGTTCAAGCCTCACAACTTGAACAGTTTCTTCAGTCCAAGCAATAGAGCCCTGGGCAGTGATCCAGGTGAAGCGCTCTTCACCAAACTCAAAGAGGAGCCTGAAGAGCTCACCCAGCTGGCACCTACACCCGGTGACACCATCATCTCTCTTGACTTTGGTGAGAACAATATTTTTTTTTTTCAGTTTTGGGCCAATATGGAATTTACAATGGTACCGATATCAGGGAACATGGTGGCAGAAAGCAAATTAGATTTGAGAAATAACATACTGCAGGTTGTTTTTTATTTTTTATTTATTTTTTTATTTTTTAAAGTCATAACAAAAGATGTATTGGCCTACTATTGTTCAGAAGTTTGATGCAAGTTTCATCAAAAGTGACAGTAAATATATTTATAATGAAAAAGATTTATATTTCAAATAAATGCTGTTGTTTTGAGCTTTCTGTTGCATCATGGTTTACACAACTGTTTTTAACTGATGATAATAAGAAATGTTTTATGAGCATCAGAGGAATAAATTACATTTCAAAATATATTACAATAGAAAACAGTTCTTTTAAACGACTAATTCACAATAAAACTGTATAAAATGCAACCTTGGTGAGCATAAGAGACAACTTTTAAAAACCTCAATACCTCAGAATTTTAAACGGTATAGTGTATATTGCAATAAACTGTTAATGTAATAATGAATAAATAATGATTAATTACTAAGCAAATATAAGCAAATATTTGACAAAGAAATTAATTTCGGGCCATTTGGATTTTTTAACATATTTATCCCCTAAAATTTTCTGTAACATTATGTTGGTGGGAATATACGAATTTTTGTATTTTTTGGGACTATGCTAATTTTGTATTGTATTAAAGTAATTTATTATTTAATTTTTTATTATTTATTTTTTATTAAAATACTGTTAAAAAAAAACTTTCCTGACAATAGTTATCTAATTAAATAATCTTTCCTATTATTATTTTAGCTTTGAGATGAAATCTGTTTTTTTTTTTTTTTGACCCAACAATAACCGTTGTTAATTAATGAGGCAAGCAGATGCAGGGTTATCAGCTAGTGTAGTCTAATAAAGGCCAAAAAAAAAGACAACACAAAAAACCAGCTAGTTATTCACCCCGGCTAAAATATTGGTCTATCAGTGTTTTTATGCCACATCTACCTTCCTACAATACAAATCTTTTCTTCAGGTCAGCCCCAGTATGAGGAACACCCAATGTACAGCAAAGTGTCTTCTGTTGCTCCTTCTGTTTCTCACTCTATTCATGACGGCCACAAGCCGAGCTACGCTGGAGACATGCCCAAGATGGCCGCCACTTTCTCTGTGCCTCAAGCTCCGCCTCCCAGTAGTGCTACTCCCAGCCTAAGCAGCTGCTCTACGGTAAACTCAAATACTAAATCTTCTTATCCTCATATATTTTGTTGATCACTGATCACTGTACGTTGTGTCTTCAATGCATATCTTATATATTGAACAGCCCAGCAGCCCTGGAGATTACTACAGCCCAGTGGACAATGAGCTGAAGGTGGAGCTGACTGAGAAACTGTTTTCCTTGGACACACAAGAGACAAAGACTACCTGCAACCAAGAGGTTAGTAAATATTCAGTCTGTAACATTAATAATATTGTATTAATATTTAATATTTAAAGGGATAGTTCACCCGAAAATGAAAATTCTGTCATCATTTATTCACCCTCAGGTTGTTCCAAACCTTTTTTTTTTTTTTCTGCTGAACTCAAAAGATGTTTTGAAGAATATGGGTAACCAAACAGTTGATGGGCCCCGTTGACTTCCATATCTATCCCTTTAATATCATATATGTTTAAACATCTGCAGATGTTGCTTATGACTGCACACTGAAATTCTTTTTGTAAATTTTCTGGTAAATTTAACAAATAATTACAATTACACATTCAATTTAAAAAACGTACTCCCATTAATCTTTTAAACTTCAAAACATCTTTATTTGCAGTGAGACCTCTCTCAGTAATCTGCAATCAGTGGCTCAAGCCTCCATTACTAGCTCTAAAATGATGTTTTGGAATTCGCAACACGCACAATAGTGATTTAAGGACAAAAACTTGACATACGTCTTGAAATACATCAACTGAACAATGTTTGGAGGTGTGGTAACCGTAGTATAAGCAGAATAATTGACTCTGGGCCTTTGAATTATGGGAAAAAGAATGTACATCTGTGAAAAAAAATGCACAAACTCCGCTTCGAGTCGTGGCCGCATTACCACCTCGAATGTGCATTATTTTTCAAACAGGGGAAACAGTTTTATTTTTTCTGACCATGACCTACATGACCTTTCCAGACTGACTTGAGTGATCTGGACTTGGAGACGCTGGCTCCCTACATCCCTATGGATGGTGAGGACTTCCAGCTCAATCCCATCTACCAGGAGGAGCCTGTATCTGAGGTCGGAGGCCTGGTAACTAACAAGCAGAGTTTCAGCAACATTACAAGCCTCTTCCAGCCTTTGGGGTCACCTTCAGCAGACCCCTTCCAGCCCAACATGAGTTCAGGAGGGGATGAGCAGAGCGTCAACGGAGGATCTGTGGAGTCATGGCCATCTGTTCCCTATAGCAGGGGTCCCATGCAGATGCCTCCTTACCACGATCCCACCAGCACCCCACTGTCCTCTATGGGAGGGCGTCAGAATCTGCAGTGGCCACCTGACCCTCCATTACCCAGCAAGGCTGGAATGATGGATCCTTTAGCTGCAAAGCGCTCTTGCCAAACCGTGCCAGCAAATCGAATGCCATCGTATTTGCAAAGGTAATTCTGCATATTACAGGATGTTTCTCTTGGTTCAGTCATAGGATTTGCATTGGATGACACCTGTGTTTGTTTTGCAGGCCCATCGAGAACTTTGCGCAGAACTACAGAGATATGAGTCCAGCTCGACTTGCTCTCGCTAACAGTTTCAAGCGCTCGTTCACGCAGATGACCACGGTTGGTTCATTTTTGACTTGAAATGGCATGATTTGCTAAGTTTTCAAATATACACTTCCAGTCAAAGGTTTGGACACTACTTTGCACAGTTTAGAATGATTATAAATTCATGCTAAAAACTACAGGAAAAAACGACCTCATATTTTATCTTGAAAGAGTTCCAATAGGCACATTTGACTGTCAATTTGTGAACACAACTTGGATAAGTTTTGACAGGTAAACGTCAGCTGTGTCAATTTCTCATTTTTAATAGTTCTTTTAGTCGATTCTATTGATGTGTGAATAAAATATTATTTCAAGTGCACCTATCGTTCAATAGTCAATCAATAATAATTCAGTAAGCTTTGTGCTTTGTTGATTTTTATATGACACTAACACTGAACTTTCAAATTCTGTCAATTTTAGAATGAAATTATAACAATAAATGCGCTCTTTAATGTGGCGTGACAGATCGTTGTAGTCGTAGTTGTAGTTTAAGCAGCATCTTTTCCTCTTTGCTAACATGAAATAAACAAGAATGAAGGTATGTTGAAGAAAAAGCCATTCAATGTCTATGCCTCATTAGTCAGCTAGAAAAAAAAATACTTTAGAGAGGAGCATTTTGTAAAATATAGGAACAATATTTGAAAATTGTAAAACAAATATTTGAAAAAATTAAAAGTTTAAAATAATAATAAAAAAAAATTGCCTTATATGTGCAATTGAAATGTTTATATACAGCTCAGTTTTATTCGAGTGTTGATTAAATGAATTTGGTTTTGGTTTTCAGCTAAATGAAAACTTTAATTTCGGTTTTGGTAAAAACTAAATGTTGGTGCATCACTATTTTACAATAGTACACTATTATATACAAATGTGAATTCAGTCTGGTCCAGTATACTTCAGTCAAGTATATCCAAACATTTGCCTGATTGTATAATATATATATATTTTTTTCAATCCCTTATTTGATAATTTTTATGTTTAAATGGTATGTCTTATAGTATAGTCTTATATCATTCTATATGTTTTAGGTTGAGACACCCGCCACTAAGTCACAACAGACAGCGTGGAAGAGACTTCGGCATGAGAGTTGTGCCGTCATGGAGAGGAAGTCACTCAGCACTAGCGCTTTGTCAGGTATTACACTGAAAATTGATTTTCAAAGTGGTGTTTTTAAGAATTCCTAGAAAAACTACATTTATTTATTTATGTATTTATTTATATATCACACACATGTATATATGTATATATAAATATGTGTGTATGCTTTTTTTAGGGGGGCTTGAAATCAAAGTTTATGTTAGCTGGTTGGTTTGGTTCATGGTTTTTAACTATTTAACAAAGACTTTTTAAAAATGAATGGAAAAATACTTCCAGAACCAAGGCCGCTGAAAAAGTAGACGGCACTGTTGCACTTTATAGCAAAATGTTAGGAGATTTTAGCAGCTGTCTCACAGAAAATCAATCCATAATCAAATGTATTTATACCTAGACAAAGACATGGCCCATAATAGAGGAATGGACCACCAGCACAGGAAGACCCAGTTTTCGGATAATCAGGCAGCAAAGCGCTACCGAGAGCAGTGTTGTAACTATAGAGTGTTCAACATGCAGCCTTTCTCCAAAATGGATGGTGAGCTCTTAAATGATACAATCACACATCTGCACTTGTACTTTATGCACTGTTGATGCTGATTCTCTGAACTGGTTGTGTTCGCAGGAATTGCGAGTCGTCTTATCGGGCCCTCCTTCGAGACCTACTCTCTGCCTGAACTGACGCGTTACGACTGTGAGGTCAACGTCCCGTTGCAAGGCAATCTTCATTTGCTGCAGGGCTGTGACCTTCTAAGAGCATTAGATCAGGCCACTTAGACCAGTTTCTACATTAGCCCACAGAAATGCAGTCCCGCTTTACCCAACCCTATCGCTCATCTCACCCTCACCAAGTTGACAATAACCATCCCAGCTTTAGCACACCTCGGCTTGAACACAGTCATGCTTATAAACCCTCTCACAGTCATACCGTACCTACCTGACTGCATACATGACAAATGTAGCTGTGATTCTGTTTTTATTGTCTACATCTTCATAAATTATATACATGTGCTATTTTTTTAGTTGCGAGACAGTTTCTGAACGAATTTAAGTATTTTTGGAGGAGTTTAAATGTGTTGTCTTCGGCTGTGTTTCTCTGCTTGTCAGATGATTTCATTGAAACTGCTTTTAGCATATTTCCCTCGTCTTTTTCTCTATCCATGTCGGACAAAGCAAGAAAAAACAAACAAAAAAAGAATCTACTGTAAGCTACTTGTTTTTAAATGTTCTTAACTTCTTTCATTTGTTCTAACTTTCCTACCTCTGACACATCGTTAAAGACCCCATGAGATCAAAATGTCAGGTTTGAGCTTGTCTACATGCTAGTGCAGTGGTTCCCAACCTGGAGTCCAAGCCTCTTTATTAAATAATCAATAGTATTAACAATAGCTTCTCTTTAGTCTTCATTCATGTTCTGCTCTCCTTCCACTCGCTTCTCAACACTTCCCTCACACAAATGGGTTCGCTCCTAACGAGGGGATATTGCCAGATATCACAAAAAAGCAACCTGGTTTAATATATATAATATGTTGTGCTTTAGGTAGGAGATGGTATTCTCAAAACAAGCCCCTTAAAAATGCATTATAATAAGCAGAAATGGCAAAACCGTATTCTACTAAATGAAAAGGCAGGAAATGTAATTTATCATGAATAAAATAGTTCAATGTGAAATATAAAAACAAACAAATGACATGGATTATTATAATAAACCAACATATTTAATACATAAGGAGAGGGGTCTCAAGGACAAAAGGTTGGGAACCACTCTGCTAATGTACTACTAAAAGCTTGACTTTTTTAAGAAAATGGAGAAAAATATTGATGACATCATCAACGATTTTCGTCCAATCAGATTATCTGAATGAGCATGTCCTTCTCTCTGCAATAAGCTAGCAAATAGAAAATCATGGTTCAAGACTGTAACATAACATAAAGGCACTTTATATAAAAAAAAAATAATCCTTCAATATTTCCAACCCAAACTTCCTGTTTCAGCAGGACATTTCAACAAAGGAAAGAAAACTGTGCTCGCACGCCGTTTCATGGGGTCTTTAAGCCTTGTCTTCACTGACCACTTTCAATGTTTTTGTTATTCATGTGCCTTTGTTTGATTCGCAGCGATACTGTGTTTCTGACTCTGATCTGTTTATTGCCTTATAGTGGAGACCACTTTAAATACATATATTTTTGTCAATTTAGCTGTAAACATACATATTTAAAGGAATATGCTCTGAGATTTCTACTATAGAGTTCTACTTTAATGAAAAAGTTAAGCAATTATCTGTTCTGGTACTTTGTCTTGTCTACTCAGTAGATGTGAATCAGAGTCCTTATAGAGTCTGCAGTGCTGGTGTCCTGTGTGTGTTCTTGGTGGCATTTTCTGGAAATATGCAAATGCATATTACATTTATTGGCAGGCCAGTACAGTTGGGTTCAAAATTTAGAATAAAAAAAAAAAAAAAAAAATCTGTTTTAGATATGTAGCATATTGGATCCCTAATTTTAATCTTAGTGATCTCTTGCGTTGTTTAAAGATGGTGCTTTATGCAGTCTGACCCATATGCATACATAACTTGCATCTTTTACCCTAAGGTTGTCTTTAAAGTTGAATCCTAAAGCATCCAAATTGTCTATTAGTATGACCGCTGCAATATGTGGTAATGTAGCAAGAACTATGGTTGTTGATTTGTCTGTACTGTTATGCTTACACACATTCTCAAAGATCTTCTGTTAAATTCTAATGTAAATCTAAACCCCTGGTGAAAAAAAAGTGTGACGCATAAGATTTAAAGTAATTCAAGGTACAAAGATAAGGTTTGGCACACAATCCAGTTTTTAAAGTAATAGCCAGTTTTTTTGTGAGCAGACTGGAGATGTGTTGCTTTATGATGGATTTGGGCAAAGATTGTTTCTGAGAGAGTGGCTATGCACAACTAAACAAATCTAATACAGCACAGGAGTGAATGGCACGAAATGTGTCTAGATCTCCAAAGCGGAAAAAAAAAAAAAGTGTAAATTGTATTATAAGATTATATGAAATTGTGCTGGTTTTTAAGATATTATTGCATTATTTTGATTACTGTTTACCCCCATCGCAAAAAAATCCTTCACAAATCTCTCCTAACTACACGTATCATTATCTGAATGCAAAAAAAAAATAAAAAATAACATTGTGGAAAAATATATTAATTTTAAAATGCTCATCAGATTATTTTTTATTGATATTTGATATTATAAACTGTAAATAATTCATAATTTATTGATTTTTCCCTATTTTACAATGTTCTTTACATTTGACATGGAGTTAAATAAAATATATATTTTCTTAGTGTTTTGTTTTTAATTTTAAAATGATATATTTTTATTCTACATTTTTATTATATGAATTAAGAATTAGCTTTTTATCAATTTGCAAACCCCTAAAGCACTTAAAGTTGTAGAATGTAATATATATATTGTTTTCTCTTTGTATTTTTATATCAATGTGGTACAAAATTATTTGAAATCTGTGTGATTACACAGGTTAGGTCAAAAGTAATCTAAAAGTAGTCCGATTATATTACCTTAAATGCGTAAGTTACTAACTACAATTTCCGTCGTATTCTGTCGTTCCATCTGTAACGCGCTACAGTTTGTAGTTTTAAAACTAGATTTCACAGACTAGATTTCAGTCGACACAATATGAGAGTAGGAAAATGACTGGTAGACGGGTAACAAGTGTCCAAGCTTTGCGAGTATTCCTCATCTTGGATAAGGTGGAACACTCTTTGTGTCTAGGGAAAACTACTGAATATTGTCGTTCCCCAAATAAACCATCTACACTGAATTGATTTTTATGGCTGGGTCAGAAAAATTCACATGCTTTTAAAAAGCTTGATTTTTAGTAAACGGCAATAATTTCATATTTAAACTGTTACAGGTGCTTTAACATTAGCAAATCTAGGTCACTACTCATTTAGTCACTCAAAACTATGCTATAAAGCAGTGCTTATTACTTGAATCTTCAGATATTAATGCCAACGGAGGAAATGGTGAACTTGTGGTCCAGTCTGTAGTTTTCTCAAAGCAGTGCAGCCACGATGATGATGATGATGATGATGTTACAGTTGTGCATTTGAATGTGCAGAGAGTACTGGTACATGTATGTCTGTCTAATATCTACTACTATGAAGGTCATTCACCAGACTGAGAATGAAAAACCCATTACGACATTTGAATTTTGAATGAGTCTGCCCTTATTTGCTCGATTGGTTTCATGGTTATTCTTCAACTTTAAAGACAACATTAGGATGCTGATACATAAATTAGCCAGATTCTCATTAAAAAGTAAGCAAATACATATTTTAATATGTTAAATGTATATTGACATTATTATAATACTGTTATGATTATTGTTGACATTACTGTATGGGAAATTTTACCCAATAAGTTGTATCTCTGCACTGATATCTTATTAAAGCATATCAATCTTCTGTTGCTGCATGGTTTCTTTTTCGTAAAATATCACTCTTGTGCTTCTCTGTACCATAGTATAACCCATACATAAAATTACTTTGGCGGTATGATACATTAATTGGTAATACCATGGTACTTCAAGGAAGGGTCGTAACTTAATTTTTCAAGTGCATGGATGGGACAACGTATACCAGGCTTCACTACCTGCAATGTGCCTGCTCTGGAGTACAAGCAAAATCAAGGTATACTCTGATGGCACAAGTCCAAAACAACATGGTATTACCATAGTAAATGTACAAAAACATGGTATCACTTTTTTGGACGTGTGTTTTTTTGTTGTTGTTGTTGTAAAAACAGTATTAGTAATATTAGCCATGTTTTACAGTAATTTTGTCCATGTTCTTAGGCACATTGCAGTAAGCTTTTGTATAGATACTCGTGTTCAGTAGTTACATTTATTAAATAGCAATCCGTAATATAGTTTGGAAGCTGTGTATAGTTGAAAAACTTGGTAACACGTTAGTTTAGGGTCCAATTCTCACTATTAAGTTGCTTGTTAGAATATATATTACTAGGATATTGGCTGTTTATTAGTACTTATAAAGCACATATTAATGCCTTATTCTGCATGACCTTATTCGATGGGGACGAGACCGCCTATGCCGAGTCCGAGTCAAGACCGAGTCTTTGAAGGGTCGAGTCCGAGTCAAGACCGAGTCTTTGAAGGGTCGAGTCCGAGTCAAAACCGAGTCTTTGAAGGGCCGAGTCCGAGTCAAGACCGAATCTTTGAAGGGTCGAGTCCGAGTCAAGACCGAGTCTTTGAAGGGTCGAGTCCGAGTCAAGACCGAGTCTTTGAAGGGTCGAGTCCGAGTCGAGACCGAGTCTTTGAAGGGCCGAGTCCGAGTCGAGACCGAATCTTTGAAGGGTCGAGTCCGAGTCAAGGCCGAGTCTTTGAAGGGTCGAGTCCGAGTCAAGACCGAGTCTTTGAAGGGTCGAGTCCGAGTCGAGACCGAGTCTTTGAAGGGCCGAGTCTGAGTCGAGACCGAATCTTTGAAGGGCCGAGTCCGAGTCAAGACCGAGTCTTTGAAGGGCCGAGTCCGAGTCAAGACCGAGTCTTTGAAGGGTAGAGTCCGAGTCAAGACCGAGTCTTTGAAGGGTAGAGTCCGAGTCAAGACCGAGTCTTTGAAGGGCCGAGTCCGAGTCAAGACCGAGTCTTTGAAGGGTCGAGTCCGAGTCAAGACCGAGTCTTTGAAGGGCCGAGTCCGAGTCAAGACCGAATCTTTGAAGGGTCGAGTCCGAGTCAAGACCGAGTCTTTGAAGGGCCGAGTCCGAGTCAAGACCGAGTCTTTGAAGGGCCGAGTCCGAGTCAAGACCGAGTCTTTGAAGGGCCGAGTCCGAGTCAAGACCGAGTCTTTGAAGGGTCGAGTCCGAGTCAAGACCGAGTCTTTGAAGGGTCGAGTCCGAGTCAAGACCGAGTCTTTGAAGGGTCGAGTCCGAGTCAAGACCGAGTCTTTGAAGGGCCGAGTCCGAGTCAAGACCGAGTCTTTGAAGGGCCGAGTCCGAGTCAAGACCGAGTCTTTGAAGGGCCGAGTCCGAGTCAAGACCGAGTCTTTGAAGGGTCGAGTCCGAGTCAAGACCGAGTCTTTGAAGGGCCGAGTCCGAGTCAAGACCGAGACTTTGAAGGGTCGAGTCCGAGTCAAGACCGAGTCTTTGAAGGGCCGAGTCCGAGTCAAGACCGAATCTTTGAAGGGTCGAGTCCGAGTCAAGACCGAGTCTTTGAAGGAACAAGTCTGAGTCGAGTCCGAGAAAGCAGAAATCGGTCTCGAGACCGGACTCGAGTACTACATCACTACCTAATCCTACCCAATACTTAAACGTAACAAACTATACTTTAACGTAACCTTACTAACTATTAATAAACAGTAATTAGGAGTTTGAGGCAAAAGGCGTAGTTAATTCTGTTATACTGTATGTACATTTTATATTATTCTTTTTTTATATATATATATATATATATATATATATATATATATATATATATATATTTATTTATTTATTTATTTATTTATTTATTTATTTATTTATTTATTTATTTATTTATTTATTTATTTATTTATTTATTTATTTATTTATTTATTTACTTATTTACTTATTTATTTATTTATTTATTTATTTATTTATTTATATTTAGCTTTTCATTTATTCTTATTTCAATTTTAGTTTTAGGATCTTTAGTAGCCTACTTTATTTCTGTTAATTTGCAAGGCAACATTTCTCATTTTCTTTTTTTCCAGCTTTATTTCAATTAAAATTATTGAAAATATTGTTTAACAGTTACACTGCTCATCCAATCAGAATTTAGAGTCAAACCTTAAAGCATTTGACTCAACTGTAAGCCAACCACAACATGTAGACACTGTACATGTATAACATTTGTTACTTCAGTAAAACCTGCATAAAACCATTCAGTCCTTTCAATAATGTGCCTCCAGCTTTGAAACAAATCTGCAGCTCAGCTGTTCTAAAAATAAATACATCATCAATCACCATTAAGCTGTGTGCGTTTGGCTCTGTCACAGCGGCAGTATGTTATTTCTGTCATCTCAATGGTATGTCACGGTTTAACTTGTTCAATTTTTTAAATAATGACACCTCCTAACTTCTCAGAAACATACAACAACATACAACTATTAAAGTAACTGACAAAAAATGACAGCCACATTTCACTAATGTGCTGAGAGGATAGATAGACTGGTTTAAGTTGACTTGAGGAAACAAGGCAAACCGTGTAACTCCTGGACCCTGAAATACAGACAGACAGGCCTCCCCTAAATGTCCCCACTAGCTATTGCTCTGCCCTGGAAAATAGCCTAAGGATGTTTGCCAGTACTGACATGCTAATTAAAGGAAATTTCCATTAGCAAACTCTGTCCGTCTCAGCCATTGCAACCAAGAGTGTCAGTTTTGATGCCAAAGGGCATTACGGAGACTTTGTACAAACCTCAAATAGTGAGAACGCAGATTAGAAAGGTAAAATGCACGTTTGCATACAATGTCGCTAATGATCCTTTCAACCATTATAGGATGCCAAAATGGGTCTAAAGACCAGTGCCAAATCAATTGGTGTCCTTGGCTAACCCGTAGGTTAGCTAAAAGTTATCATGCACACAAACTCAACAAATGTCCTCCTCCCTCACCACCTGTGGAGTCACTTCTGTGCTGAGATGTTTGCTGGATGTTCGCCTAGCCAAAACTCCTCTCTCATTTATTTGTTATTGTCCTTGTTATTTCTGTTTGGAATATGACGCACATCCCTTCCTCGCTCTCCATCTTCCAAAGACAAATGGACACAAATGGAGGTTGCCTCACGCAGCTTCCCGTCTTTGCACAGGTACTGTGTCTGAGGCGCTGTATTAGCAAACACAAAAAATTGTCAACCTGAAGAGCAAACCATTAACAACACCTCGCTTAATGTCCATTGATCCATAACGTGCATGCTGAGAGCTGCCCAATTCTAGACAGAGCATGTTCGTTTTCAATTCCCTTTGATTTCAGAGTCTTAAATGTCTATATTTAGTGGCAACTTAGATATCTGCAAGTTGAAGCAAAAGGAAATGAGCAAAAAAAAAAAAAAAAAAAAAAAAGGTTTTTAACTAGATTTGCAATGCAGCAAAGGAAATGGTGTAAAGGTTTTGGATGAGCTTAGATTTTGGACTGTGCATAAATTAAATGCCTGTTGTCAATACTCTAAATATGTCTTGTTTTCTGTGTGTGAATAAACACGCATTTTGGCAACATATATTTCCAGCATAAATGAGGCTGGATGGTTAAAAAAAGAACAACAATCATAATTCAAAATGCAAATAGATGTTAGCCAAACGGCCATTCAGAATGCAAATGGGACATAATTGCTGGCGGGCAGAATTTCGGAAAGTATTCTTCAATGCAAGTATGAAATAGGAAGTTTTTAAACTTTAAATCTTACATTTCTTAATAACATTGAATAATGTTTACAAAACTTAAAAATTTCTTGTTGAGTTCTACATATTAAAAAATATCAATTAAATTCAGTTAATGTATCCTAATTAATCTCCTTTCAAAGTGAAAGCAAATTAGTACTGTTAATTTCTAAAACTATATATGTCATTACCATTGTAAAATGATGGTATAAGATGGTAATACCATGATACTGGTTAATTACAACCGTAGTACCCCAAGGTGCATCAAGGTGCATCAAATATGGTACATTTGTTTACATTACATTTTGCATTTATTCATTTAGAAGGCACTTTTATCCAAAGCAACTAACAGTTGAGGAATAAAACAAGCAGTAAATCTTAAAGGGGTCATATAATGGTACATGCACTTTTACAAGTTGATTGTACTGAAATGTGTGTTGGCAGTGCCTGTACACAACCATCATAAAATGATAAAAATCCATCCAGTGGTTTTTTTTAAATCTTATATGTTTCCTCCCATCTCAAATCAAGCTGTTCGATTTTGTGACGTCACAAAATCGACGCCCCTCCCACGATGGTTGATTGACAGCATCGTTTCAACACAGACCCGCCCTCGTGAGCGAGCTGTCAATCATAGCACGCGCCGACTGGCGCGTTCATTGTTGATAGCTGGAGCACTGAGCAGAATGGCGTCTAAGCGATTGTGGTGTTCTTGGGTGTAATAACGAACACAGTCATATTGATGTTCCTAAATCCGAACCGTTGAAGACGCAGTGGCTGAGTTTGTTTTCGAAGGGAATATTCCCCACGATCAACGTCAATGCTTTCATGTTTGCGCGAATCATTTCACACACCAGACTGCTTTACAAACGAGGATCAGTAAAAAGCTGGTTATTTGCTAAGAAGCTGCTCCTGAAAAAAGGATCGGTACCAACTATTAGTGTTCCTGCTGCACCTCCAGAAGAACTGAAGTGAGTGTAACGTTTTATTAACCTTTATATTAATATTTATATTAATCTTTGCAAATTGCTTGCACGGTTCACGATGAATGCGGCTATTTTTACACTCAGGTAGATTACGGCATGTTTTCTATGTATGACGTTCTCAATATAATTCATAATCCCATGTTTATAATGAACAAAGCCTTATGGTTATTGTGTTATTGTGTTACAAACGGTGTACGCACAGAACAGAGGGGCGGGGTGAGCAAAGCTCATTATCATTTAAAGACACATGCACTTGAACGGCGTGCTGAAAACAGAGCTGTTTTTGACCAGGTAAAATTAGTGTTTTCTTACAATACTAATGAGAATTTTTAATTAAAGTATATTACAAACTTTTAATTTAGACCCCAAAGAATCATATTAGCTTGTACAAAAATGACATTATATGACCCCTTTAAAGAGAAGTGCTGGCCATACAAAGTTTCAGCCATCATTCAGAATAGTACAAGGCAAGTTAGAATAGGGATTAAGGTATAGTGAGGGCATAGATGAAGAAACGGTGAAGTAGCGTAGAATTTTCGTGCTGTTGTTGCAATGTGGCCTTTGAGTTTGGCCAGGAATCTTGGGCTAATCTTTGATGACCAGCTGGCCTTCAATGGGATTATTATTGATGAACCTGTCTGGATGGTGAAATTCAGCTGAGATGATCCATGCCAAGATGTCTGCCAGGTAGTCTGAGATCCATGCAGCTATTGTGGGATCATCTGGTTGAAATGAAAAATAGAGCTATGTGTCATCAGCATAGCAATTGTAGGAGAAACCATGTGCCTCTATAATGGGTGTCAGTGATGTAGTGTATATGGGAAGAAGAGGGGGCCTAGAACTTATCCCTGGGGTACCTCTGTGACCAGATGATGTGTTTTGGATACCTCCCCTCCCCAGGCAACCTTGAAAGACCTACCTGTGAGGTAAGATTCAAACCAGCAATGTGGAGATCCAGTAATGCCAAGTGATGAGAGGGTGGACAGAAGGAACTGATGATTAACAGTGTCAAAAAAAAACAAAAAAAAACAAAAAAAACAAAAAAACAGATAGATCTAGCAGAATGAGGAATAATGATTTGGAGTCAGATTTTAGATCCTGATTGGTTAATGTCAGCTGGTTATTCTGTGAAAGGAAAGATGATACCTGGATGATACCAGTTCAAGTGTTTTCACTACGAGTTAGAAGAGGAGAATGACAGGCCTTTAACTTTCTACACGTGCAGTGTTTAAAGGTACAATATGTACGAATTTTGTATCAAAATATCCAAAAACCACTTGCACAGTGTTATATATTTCTTTCAATTGTGTACTTACATTATCCTAAATGTTTCCAAGAACTTGTAAATTCAGAGAAATTCACAATTTTAAATAGTGCCCGTCCCTTGTCACTTGTCGCCTGTCAATGGCGTAATATCCGCATTATCCCTGGTTTCCGCTTGTACTGCCATAGTAACCATGGAGACAGATGTGGACAACTGTGTAATGTTTAGCGGCACGCTGTTGTTGTTTAGTTCAAACATTATGGACCATGGCAAGCAGACTTTGGGACAAAGGGATAACTAAAATGAGGATCAATATCGGCGTGGCGTTTTCGAGATGCCGAGAGCTTCGCGGAAAACTTCGACTTGACAGAGCTTCACGACTTGGAGACGCCGCTCTTGCACTTTATTTGACAAGTGAGCAAATGTACATAAAAAAAAAAAAAACAATGCTATATAGCTCAACATGATGAAATGTTAGAATAGTCTCATACAGCCTAACAACAAACTAACACATAGAATAACATTATAACTTTCAACACACTCAAATGCAGTTTAGTATGATAGTGTAACGTTAGACCAAGTGAAACAGCGTTGCGTTACCTCACTAGTTTAATTCATCAAATAAACTGACCTGTGCGAGTAGTAATTGCACTTGCAGGTAAGTTAGTTCGGTAGAATGAAATGTCCTCATTTCTTTATATCTGCGGGACTCGCGTATGACGCTGATATCTGTCTCTCATTAGCAATCGCACCCTGCTTCATACCACAGTCATGTTAAAAAACATGAATGTTTTCACTCATCCATAAACATTATTAGATCCATCAGCATGACAGCAAGTTCCATGATTCCACTTATCACTGCGTCATCAATATACGCCTTTGTTATTGTAAGAGGTTAGCGACCCCTAACGGTGAAAAAAAATTACATATTGTAGCTTTAATGTAGGTTTTTGTTTACTTGAGCCTGCTTCAATGCAGTGGAGAAAATTCCTGTGAGGAGAGATGAGTTGATGATGAACACATCTCCAATAAAATACATTGTAAATACATTTGGTAAGTATAAGATTGACCTTTGGTTAGGTGTTTGTAGTATTTTTGGGAGAAACAGTGCATATCAGGCTTTGTGAAGAGCAGCGTTGAGCAGCTGAGGCTCTTATCTGGCTTCAGTAAGGGACAAACACACCGTGATGAGAATGAACCCATGCTTAATCATTATTTATTCTGGAAGCAATCACAGAAAAAAGAAAAAAAGAAAAAGAAAAACACTGGGAGAAATTATAGAAAATAAGCAAAACAGTTTAGCAACGAGAGACTTCTCTTCCTCTGCGTCATAGGGTCATTTTATCACGTGGGCCATTTCGGCAGTGCCACTGTTTAAAGCACTGAGCCCAAACTTCACCCCCCTCAGGGGCAAACGCATGCATCTCAATCATAACAATCCCCTCCTGGAGGCTTTGTGTGTTTCTTCCTTCCCATGGACACAGGACTAGACTCCTTACAAAAGCCAGACTTCCACTCTTTCCCCAACTACAAAGATTTCATTTTTGGATCAGTTGATTCAAAGATGTCTGATCCTTATAGTGCACAAGAAAACAAAGTGCAGGAAAATAGGAGGGTCTGCCAATTCAGACCATAGGGCTTCCTCTTTCTTTAATGGTCCAAAACAGTGGCTACCAATAGTATTGCACAATTGGCTGAGAAATAATCCTTTTAAAAATAATAATGGTAATTTCCACACGCACACACCCAACCACAGAAACATTTCCAGTCACTTCACCTTAGTGTACTTCACAATTATACAAAGCATGATTCATATCATCATAGCTTTAATAGATAGATAAATAAATACACTATAAAAATGTTTTGTTGGGTAACAATGTGTTAATTTCTAAATTAAATGCGGTTGGTTAATTAATTCACCTCAAAATGAATATTCTAACATTATTTACTCATCCTCGTGCTATTTCGAATGCATATGATCTCCTGTGGATCATTAAATGTGAATTTTCCAAGAAAACGATGATTACTCTTTCAATCTAATGAAAGTGAATGATAAAAAAGCAGTTTGGAGAATTTTCTTCAATGCAAGTATATTGACATCTTTGAAATTTGAATCTTCAATTTCTTAAAATGAATAATGTTTACAAAACTCCAAAATAACAGCAAATTTAAGTTTTAAAGCTTGCTCTTATTGTTTAAACATCCAGACACATTAGCTTAACCAATGGTACTGAATGAGTTTAGTGGTGGGACTGTCTATTTGTCTTTACAAGCATTTGCGAGGAAACCTGTGAACCTTTTTTTTTTTTTAATGCAGTTCTGAGAAGGTTAAAAAACCCAACATCAGAATACCCAGAAATGTCAAATGACTCAAAAATAATTCACTAGATTTGTTGGACTGAAAAGACTTCATATGTGAACTCAAAAACCTCTCCACTATGAAAGAGCTTTTAGTAAGCTCTCTATCTTGTGTAATTGGACCATTACAAATAGTGCAGTCATCTGGAGTGATGTTAGCGGTGTTTGCCAGGATGTTAGGACACTGATAATTATCTTAAGCAAGATGCTGAATTCCCTGAGTTCATTTGTAATGCATCATAATGGGTTTGGATTTATATAGACCGCTGTACCTGCTGCACCTGTCCTTAGCTTCTGCCCTGTCAAATGTGGCAGTGAAAGAATTGCTAAAATCACGTATACATAATTGTGCAAATATTTCCTGCACTAAACTCAGCGCTCTAAGTAGCGTGGACAAAATGTTTTGTATAGATTTAAACAATCAAAATTTTCTCTGTTGTTGAACACACGTATTACATATTGCTCCGAGACTTGGATTGAGGATCCAAATGCAGGTTTATCCAGAACAGGCAATAAGTCAAAACACACAGGCAAACAATCCAAATGAGAAAAAAAGGGCAGAAAACACAGGCAAAAAGGGTATTCCAGAAAACAGGCAGAGAAAAAAAAAGGGAAACCAGGAAACACAGGAAACCAGGATAATGCTCAGAAACGCAGTGTAATAACATACAAGACTTCGCAATGAGTGAGTGAAAACACAGAGCTTAGGGTATTTACAAGACAGCGCTTAAAACGGAGAAGTTTTTCCTTTGAGAGACTGTATTCTGTATTCTGCTGCCAGGCCTTTAGATTGAACACATAACACGTATGTGCATGACGTCATCGTTTTCAGAGATTCACGTTTTTGTTGTTTACACGGAGACCGTTTTCAAAAATGTGCACTTTGAAACCCGTTTTCAAAAATGTGCACTTTCAGGCACCTAAAACGTTGTTGTTGTGTAAATGAACGGCCAAAACGAAAGTTTTACGGTTTTAGTTGAAAACAGTGTCGTGTAAACAGCCCCTTTTCAGGCAAACACAAACGAGTTAAATCACACTCAGATGGAATGAATGAGACAATAATGAGTCATGGCAATGTGTTATGGGAAATGTAGTGGGAAAATTATGGGAAAGCAGTACAGGAGACGGAAGGAGTACACAATAGTTTCTCTATGATGTCGTGATGGCAAAAATAAACACTAGATTAAACTGGCACTATCTGCTTTGGGGACACTTAAACACCCAAGTGTTATTTTAGCATCATTTATAGTGGGGTACTTTTAATCATTTGAATGTACTTTTATGTTTTCAGATTTCATTTTATTTTTGTTCAATTTTTGTAATAATTTTGATATATGTTTTTGTCATTTTTGTTAGTATAGGTTATTTTTTAAATATACTGTTTAGGTTTAATTTCTTTTTAGTTCAGTTTATCTTTTTAATTAATTCCAGTCAGTCATTTTAGTGCTTCAACTTAAAACCAATTCAACATTTCATCAAGTTTTTCATCAAGAAGTTACATTTTATTTTATATCAGCTTTGCTTCAATTAATAATTTTAGCTTTAGTAAATGATAATAACCCTGCATGATTTATGCAGAGAACTGATGGTCTATTAGAGAGTTTCCCAACCTAAAATTGCTAAAATGTGTATATATGTGTGTGTGTGTGTGTGTGTGTGTGTGTGTGTGTGTGTCTGTGTGTGTGTGTGTGTGTGTGAGTGTGTGTATATATATATATATATATATATACACTCACCTAAAGGATTATTAGGAACACCATACTAATACTGTGTTTGACCCCCTTTCGCCTTCAGAACTGCCTTAATTCTACGTGGCATTGATTCAACAAGGTGCTGAAAGCATTCTTTAGAAATGTTGGCCCATATTGATAGGATAGCATCTTGCAGTTGATGGAGATTTGTGGGATGCACATCCAGGGCACGAAGCTCCCGTTCCACCACATCCCAAAAATGCTCTATTGGGTGGAGATCTGGTGACTGTGGGGGCCATTTTAGTACAGTGAACTCATTGTCATGTTCAAGAAACCAATTTGAAATGATTCGAGCTTTGTGACATGGTGCATTATCCTGCTGGAAGTAGCCATCAGTGGATGGGTACATGGTGGTCATAAAGGGATGGACATGGTCAGAGACAATGCTCAGGTAGGCCGTGGCATTTAAACGATGCCCAATTGGCACTAAGGGGCCTAAAGTGTGCCAAGAAAACATCCCCCACACCATTACACCACCACCACCAGCCTGCACAGTGGTAACAATGCATGATGGATCCATGTTCTCATTCTGTTTACGCCAAATTCTGACTCTACCATCTGAATGTCTCAACAGAAATCGAGACTCATCAGACCAGGCAACATTTTTCCAGTCTTCAACTGTCCAATTTTGGTGAGCTTGTGCAAATTGTAGCCTCTTTTTCCTATTTGTAGTGGAGATGAGTGGTACCCGGTGGGGTCTTCTGCTGTTGTAGCCCATCCGCCTCAAGGTTGTGCGTGTTGTGGCTTCACAAATGCTTTGCTGCATACCTCGGTTGTAACGAGTGGTTATTTCAGTCAAAGTTGCTCTTCTATCAGCTTGAATCAGTCGGCCCATTCTCCTCTGACCTCTAGCATCAACAAGGCATTTTCGCCCACAGGACTGCCGCATACTGGATGTTTTTCCCTTTTCACACCATTCTTTGTAAACCCTAGAAATGGTTGTGCGTGAAAATCCCAGTAACTGAGCAGATTGTGAAATACTCAGACCGGCCCGTCTGGCACCAACAACCATGCCACGCTCAAAATTGCTTAAATCACCTTTCTTTCCCATTCTGACATTCAGTTTGGAGTTCAGGAGATTGTCTTGACCAGGACCACACCCCTAAATGCATTGAAGCAACTGCCATGTGATTGGTTGATTAGATAATTGCATTAATGAGAAATTGAACAGGTGTTCATAATAATCCTTTAGGTGAGTGTCTATATATTTATATATAAAATAAAATAAAATAAAATAAATACAAAAAGCAAAAAATAATCATTATGTACCATCAATCTCAGATCGTCGGATGTCTCTAATAACAACAAATAATGCACACAAAAACAGCAGTGACAGCAGAATCAAAGAACACAGGTAACAGAGAAAATTACTCACTGCTCTTGACTAAAGAACGCTTGTAGCTTTAATAAGGATTAATCTATATTTAATTTATAATTTATGCAGTGAAGACTGTAAAGTGTTTGATAACTTTATTCAATTTCTGTGTATTTCCGGACCTGTAGACAGGAAGGGCACAGGTAAATATTACATTTATTATGGGCTTATGTGAAGATTGTTAAATAAAACGTATAAAACATTGTTATATTTTTTTGAGCCTAATACATGTTAAACTTGATAGCTTTAAATTATACTGTAGTGTTGAATGGAGATAATTAATGTTTAAAAAAATAAAAATAAAAATAAAAATCATTGAAGACGTCAGTAGCAGTATTGGTATCAGTGATACTGGCCTTCATTCATAAAAAGATGCCATTAAACAATATACTGTCTTTATGTTGTTTCTACATTAATTTGGAGATTAACTGTTAAATTATTACATTATAAAATATATTAAAAACATGCTATCTTGTGCAATTATAAAAAATTATCCTAATATAAAAACACAAATACACTGAGTGAGCAAACATTTAGGTGAGATTGGCAATGGTAATTGAGCAATGTTTATATATGAATAAAAGCCTATGTCATCATGTAAAGTCTCTTCAGAAGAAAGTGTTAATGACAGTAGGTCTATATACGGCGTTTCTTCCCTTTGGTATTGAAAATTGATACATTTCAAGGTGTCGTATCAAAGTAGTATCGTGACAACGCTAGTGTAGGGTGCCACAATTTTTTTTTTTTTTTTTTTTTTTACATTTTCAAAGGGTGCCTTGACTGAAACAAGGTTGGGAAACACTGGTCTATTATTTCTAACCCCAGCATACTTTCGGCTGTCCATAAAGTCCAGGCTCAGAAAATAAAAGTCCTCCTCAGTATTTTGTTTTAATCACTTGGTTTGCTAATTAGCACAGTTTTTCAGCCAGGAGATACTAATTAGTCAAATCATGGGTGGAATAAACATATGGCAGAACTTTTACTTTCTGACCCCTGGACTATAAACCACTGCAAAGTGACTTACTTACAGCTAAGAATTTGATACGGTTCATGCTTTTCTGTTTTGATTTACAGGAACCTTGAAAACAGCAATGCATAGGCCTACTTTCCTCAAATAAGTAAACAGTAAAGCTTTGATTCAGCGCTGCACGTTTCACTCTGTTCTGTTTGCTCAACAATAGTGATGGATAGTTGCCCAAATCACATTCAAAAACAACTAAATACTCAGACCTTCACATTTATTCATGTTCCAATGCTATTTCTCTCGTTTAAGCAAACTTGACCTTCTTTTTGTCAACAGAATGTGTTTAAATCAGCAGGACTTTGACATGTGCAAGAGTGACTCTTGTTACAGTAAACATCTCTCAGCTGTGTGACCATGCTAACAGCCAATCAGGATCCTCTTCTGTATAAATGCTTATCTTGCATTGCTATATTGCTATATCCTCCCTGATGTGTTTCAGAGGGCTTATGGGATTGTCTTATGTCCCCCAGCATCACCTTGTCTCCGCCAAGTCCACACTGTCCCAGACCCGCAGTGCTTAGTGTCCCAGAAAACCCGACAGCCTGTGGGCGGCTCTGTCCTCATCCTCAATGAGAGGCAGTGTATCCTCTGAGAGTTTTCCAGTTTGAAACAAGCGAGGCGTCAGTAATTTAATTGCTACTTCTAATGATGGCGTGGAGGGGTGAAGCACAGATGGAGCATAGGGCTTTTAATTAATATCTGATGTCACAATTCATTTCCTCTCTATGTTACAGGGGTGCATTAATGTCCATCCATCCATCCATCCATCCATCCATCCATCCATCCATCCATCCATCCATAAGTCGCTAATGCTCACCAAGACTGCATTTATTTAACCCAAAAATACAGTAAAAACAGTAATATTGTGATTTTTGTGTTGTTGTGATTGTAATTTATTCCAGTAATGATAAAGCTGAATTTCCATGAGCCATTATTGATTTTGGTCTTTGAGAAACATTTCCAATTAATGTGGAGAACAGTTGTGCTGTTTTTGTGGGAACCATGATACTTTTTGTGGAATATATTTGTGGAAACTGTAATAAATTGTAAGGGTTCTTTGATGAAAATAAAGTTTTTTTGTAACATTATGGATGTTTTTGCTGTCACTTTTGATCAATTTAATAAATCATTGCTGAATAAAAGTATAATTTATATATATAAAAAAAATCTTACTGACCCTGTGTGTATTTTATTCTATAAATTTTAGTTTAGTTAAAAAGTTACAAAAACGTTTTCCATTTATTTCTGTTGTTCTGTTATTCTGTAGTCAGGTCCAAAGTCAGGACAAAATACATTAGTCATAATTATGTGTATTCACTAATAGTTTTCACTGAGCAGCACAAAGAAATTACAGAAGTTCATACATGTCTTTTTTCGCCAGTATCAGGCCTGTGTGTCAGGAAGAGGCCAAATATAAGTGACGAAAGCCAAAAGGTCACACTCTATCAGTATAAAAACAGAGGACCACAGAGAGGGAGGATATCCGCAAGGAAAGAAAATGAAACAGATAGCTCAAGGAGTTGCAAAGAGAAAAGAAAGAACTACATAGATAAAATAAACTACACATTTGTCTAAATGTATGAGAAAATGGCTCTCTTCCCATTTTGTCTAGTGGTTGTTACATAAGCAGTTGTCCCGTTTAAAGAGCAGACACAGACGGACAGTATCCCCTCTCTGTTACTCTCACTCACCACCCCCTCTTCCTCACACCATCCTCCATCATGTTCAGCAGAAAGTTCTGGACCCTCTTAAGTTCACTCCTTTCCATTGGTTCCTCCAGCATGTCAGCAGTACAATGTCCTTCATGATGTCCTAGTGCCCTGTTTCTTTCACTACACAGAAACAGAAAGAAATTATGTTTAGTATGAAGGAAATGGAAGAAAAAAAAAATTCACTGAAGGCCTCTGGACATTCCACACACTTTTCTGTTACTTTTCTTCTGACGTACATAAAATCAGCCAAGACTTCCGTTCCAGAATCAGCACATCCGCAATCTATACTTTTGACCTTGCCTCTCGACCCACACTCACTGCTTCTGCTATCCTCACTGTTGAGTGGTCATCATTTAAATTGCATTCCCACACAATCCTGACACAGGCTCGCTATCTATTTATTCCTAATCTTGCTTTTGACTATACCCTTGTGAAAGACAAGTTAAAGAAGTAGATAAACAGAGTATCTATTGTGGAAATAATGTACTTTAAAAGAAAATCTCTCAACTAATGTTTCTGGACACTTAATTGCATGTTGCAAAAATTAAATGAAGTGCAAATTAGTGTTAGTTAAGTGCTTTTTTGACCTTCATAAGTAGGACTACACACACACACACACACACACACACACACACACACACACACACACACACACACACACACACACACACACTATTAGTTTGCAACTAAGTACAGTTTTAAAAAATATGGCCTACTTTTAAGATTTGAAGTACACTACAAGTGCACATTCAATACAATCAAGGCAAGCACACGTCTTTTTCACAAGGGTATGCTATCTATAAGGTATACCTTTCACAACTTGACACAAAAGCTAGTGCTTTCTTTTTTTTTTTTTTTTTTTTGCATGATGATAAATAGCATTTTAAATAATTAACTCTAAAATTAGAGGGTGGTTATGGAGTGTGGCTACCCACCAACTGAAACTAATTGTTAAAGACAACAGTCATTCAAAATAAAAGTCCTATCCATCACTATCTTAAATCTTTCGTAAGTCCATGCACCCAGCCTGGCCACTACAATCAGCCTTCTCTGGTCAACTAGCTCCCCCATCTGTCCACACGAAATAGAGTCAAAATTGTTCCCTCTCAGCAGAGAAATGCACTCACAAATCATAATAAAAACATAATCATCCGTACGCTCAGACTGAACATGAATTTATGCAGGTTTCTCCTCATCTAGGACACTAATCTTATTTGAAAAAAAGACAGGCAGTACAAGTAAATCTCTAAGATTTCTGCGAAGGATCGCTAAATCTGGAAAACATCTGTTGTGTACAAACATCTGATAAACATCTTAGAAAAAGCATTTTTGCATAAATTCTATCTAGGTCATTAACATCTTAAAGACAATTTCTAAATGTCTCTTTAACATCTGACAAGAAGCGTCTTGGAGACATATTGCTGATGAGCAAACGCTCTAAAAAATACATTTGCAGATGTAAATGCAGACATCAAATAGACGTCTCGGTGATGTACGTGTGCTATCAGGGTCAGTTCCAAAATCCCCCACATTTGTGCGATATTCTATATGCATGCCGAGGGTCCCATATCTGCACCTGCTGATATTAATGCGTCTTCATTTTTGGTCTGATATGCCTTGGATTTTAAGTATTGTATCTGAGCAAAATTAATATAATTTTTGCGCACTGTATTTATTCAGTATATAAACTTTAATATACAAAAGCTTTTAGAAGAAAATAGATGGTAAATCTAAATTTCATGCTTTTTAAAGGGATACTCCACTTTAAAATGAAAATTCTGTCACTCACCCTCATGTTGTTTCAAACCTAAAAGGAAGATATTTAGAAGAATGTCAGTAACCAGACAGTTTCTGGTCCCATTGACTTCCATAGTAGGAAAAAAATATATACTATGGGAGTCAATGGGAAACTGTCTGGTTACTGATATTCTTCTAAATATCTTCCTTTCTGTTCAGTCGAAGAAAGAAATTCATACAGGTTTGAAACAACATGAGGGTGAGTATATGATGACAGAATTTTCATTTTAAAGTGGAGTATCCCTTTAAATAAAATACTACTATGTTACTATAACTACAAGCCTCGTGACGGAATCTGGCATGTTAGAAAGCTATTGGTGACACTGACGAAAAGTTAGATCTGTAACCGTGATGAACCATAAACAGAGCAAACGATATTCATACATATATCATCACTTTTATAGCTGTTAGAATAGCTTTATTATTTATTTTGCACTGAGGCGTTACAGCCTTTATACTTGCTGAGTTGCTGCCTCTATTTAAACAGACCTTTTTTTCTTTTGGAATGGGCTATCCCTAAATAAAGAATAGAAAAACACTCTAGAAAAAAAAGAGAAACTTTAATAGGTCTACTTAAATTATACTGCTTAGTTCTGAGGGTCAAGTCAATTAACTATAAATGTCTTAAGAATTCAGAGAACAAACACCCAGAATAGTCTGAAATGCTAAATGACTCACAACCTATTCACCGGATTTGTTGGACTGAAAAGATTTAACTCAACAACCTCTTCTCTGTGACAGAGCTTTTAATCTCTCTATCTTGCGTAATTGGACCATTACAAATAGTGCAGTCATCTGCAGCGCGGTGTTTTCGTTTGCCAGTATGCTGGGACACTGAAAGCTAGCATTTAGGCCTTAGCCAGATACAGAATTCTCTGTTCTCATTTATAATAAGGTAAAATTATTTTAATAGACCACTGAACCTATTGATTGCAGCCTATTGTATTGATTGATTATGTCCTTGAGCCCACCGGCAACTAGTTGCCGCAGAGTATAGCTGTTATTTTCCTTTTGTAAGTATTTTTCTAGATGTTATACATGTTTTATGTCTCAATGAAATGCAAGCAAACAACCAAATAAAGGATTTCAAGAAAAAAAAAAAAATAGGTATTCACTTCCTTCCTGTAACATGAGGCTGTCAACTTCCTACCTCTACTTCCAGGAAGCACGGCGAAGGCAAACCATCAAAAAAGGTATTTTTTGTTGACATACTGTATATATACTGTATTTACTTATTCATGAAGGTCTCAATCATCCAAACAAAACAAATCTTACAAGAGATCTATAGTTTTTTGTATACTTAGTCAAAAGTCAAAATGGCAACTATAGCAGCCAGCGGGCAAATGCCTTGTACATATTTCAGAGACCCCTGGCAACAAAATGTAATTTTGTAATAAAGTAATTGTTTTGTTTTTTAAAAAATGTAATTTTACTCAGTTTATTAAAGTTTTTACTCCATATTTGGACATTTTTTACTCCACAAAATGTATATAAATATATATATATATTTTTTTAAATAGCTTTTTATCAAAAAAAAAAAAAAAAAAAAAAAAAAAAAAAAAATATATATATATATATATATATATATATATAGGCTATATATAAGTTTTTGTTTTATGTAAAATTCATCTTATAAAAGACCCACATTTCTAAATCACATTCATGGGGATAACATGGATAATTTGACATGGTTTAGTGTAAGATTTTTTGCCCATATTTTGGAAAATGCAGTTAAAAAAAAAAAAAAAGTAGATGGCTGCAGAGCTCTAAAAAAGTACTAAAAGTTTAAAACTAAAATACATCTTTTTACAAGTTTTTCCAGTTAGATTGATATCTACATATTATGAAATCACAATTATAACAATAAAAGTTACTTTTTGTCAAAGTTTACCAGTTTGTGTACTGAACCCAGTTTTTTAGTTTCTGTCTATGTGTGTTCTGTGTTGTTTCTGATTTAGAGGATGAATTTTGTCCTTTGAAAAAATTCATTTGATTCTAATCATAATATAACATTATTGAAAAACAGATTATTTTTTTTCAGTACAAAAAATGCCTAAACTTTGACAAAAAGTAACTTTTTTTGTTATACTTGTGATTTCATAATATGTAGATATGAATACAACTGGAAAAACTTGAAAAGGTGTCTTTCAGTTAGTCAAATAGCAAATAGGAAATAGTGGAGCTCTGCAGCCATCTACTGGTTAAAGTGATTATTTGTTACTTTTAAAACTGCATTTTCCAAAAGATGGGCAAAAATCTACACTAAACCATGTCAAATTATCCATGTTATCCACATGAATGAAAGTTAGAAATATGGGTCAAAAAGACCCCGAACAGCGCACAAGGGTTAAGACAAAGGGATTTGTTGTTTGTTGTGTTTTCATATTCAAGAGATTATACTGTAAGCTAGATGCAGCTTTTTGGGTTCGCATCAAATGTTCTTCGACTTTTGTTCATATGCATTTGTTTATGAATAAAGATTGATCTGTTGAAAGCAGTTATTTTGAGATAGATTTCAAATGTTCTCCTCCTATTCATCTTTGACATTGAGGGGGTGCATACAACATATTTGCCCACCGGCAACTATAGTTGCCGCACACTCAGATACGATTTTAAAGAAAGAAAAAAAAAAAAAAAAAAAACAACAACAAAAAAAAACCTGTGGAAAATAAATGCAGAACATGTTCACATTGGACACTATTAACACAACTATATGCATGCAACCTTTCAGAAAAATTTGGGCACAAATGGGTTAAACATTATCAATCGTGATACACGTAAGTTCAACAGCTTAAAGCTATTTTTTTTTCAGTACTATAGGAAAGGCTATTTTGTAATAAAAACGCCAAAGAGCTGAAGCTTTTATTTTGTTGCAAACCAGACTTTTATTTTGAAAAATGTAACATCTTTCCTGTTTAAGCTCTTTGTCTTGCTGCAGGTTTCAATCTGGATTTCCAGATTGATACTAAAGTACCTATACATGTACAGCCAGAGATTGGCGAAACATCATATGATCGGAATGATTTGTGAGTTGGCTTTCATTGTCAAATAACTTTTTTCTTTAAATGACTGTACTCACGTTATGTGGTAGCCCTGTAGTATGTAACTGTTACAACTAGCTGTACGTCCTGAACTTATGTCTGACCAACGTCAATGTGTTTCCACCACTGATCTAACGTTATATAGAATGACATTATATAGAGCAGTGGTTTCCACACTTAAATGGTCGGTTTATGCTTGTAATCTTTACAAATAAAATGTCAACGGGTAAATGTAATTAAGCAAATATATATTTGTGTGTGTATATGTGTGAAATCAGTATATTTGCTTGTTTAACGTTACTGAGGCAATTGTTGCTTTTCAGGATACGTGTACTGATTCGTGTAAGTTACTGACGCATGTATGATTCAGTTGAAAGGAAATAACGTTACACTAAAAGGGAGCTGAAATAATGAGTGGAAGGAGGAGTAAACCCAACCGGGGTGGAGGACGGTTCAATAAACCCAGAGGTGGTGGAAGAGGAGGTGGAAGAGGTGGTGGTGGTGGAGGAGGTGGAGGAGGTGGAGGAGGAGGAGGAGGTGGAAGCAGGAAAGCTGCCACTGGAGGCTGGGATGATGGAGATGATTTCAGTCTGGATTTTGGTCCCAGTCAGTCATTCAAGCCTCCCTCATCTAGAGGTTCAAGAGGTGGAGGTGTCCGTGGGGCTCGTGGGGCTCGTGGAGCTCGTGGAGCTTGTGGAGGAACTAGCAGAGGAAGATCTCAGGGACTGCCCAGAAGACATGATGATGAGGAGGAGAAGAGATCCAGATTTAAACCTGAGCAAGTGCAACTACCCCTGCAGAAGATACACATGACGTCAGAGAACAAACTACAGGTCAAAGAACTGCTGCGGGAACTTCAGAGCCAGGACTATCACTCATCGAACAGGTGAACTTGTGTTTGTTTCTATAGAGGCATCCACTTTTTCAGAGGCCTGTTTCTGTAAGTATTAAGTAGGACTAGTTTTAAGACACAAACCAAACCAGTCCAACCAACTTCAAGATAACTTCAAGAATCTCAACATTACACAGTAATAATAGCATGTGATATTAATAATAGCAGTACTGTATATTGTGTATTTACAGTATATTCTCTTATGAGGGAATGAACTCCTCATCCCATGAAGCATTGCAAGTGATGTACTTATTGAGAAGTCTTGATGTCATTCTCAGTTGTTTTTGTATTGTCAAATTGTACAGACATTTTGGAAAGACTTTCTGCAAAAAAGAACATTGAATGTGAAAGAAATTATCGATATTGCAATCATTTTGTAAACTTTATAAGTCTGAATGACAAATTCTCTGTAACAAACTTGCTCTTTTAATGAAGTCACCCAAGGCTGTGAAAAATGCTAAAGGTACCTATTGTATATACTATGAATCTGTAGTTTGCATCTATACGTACATCAAAGTATTGACTTTATCAAACCACATCAAAGGTCTTGAAACCTTATATAATTGGAAAATGAATGCAATCTAAGTTTATATTGGTTTACATTGGTTGTTCAATGTTGAATAATCTATTTTTGTCATATAGCAGCTCTGAAGGTGGTGAGGAGGAAGAGGAAAAGGAAGAAGAGTATGATGAGTTGGACCATCGTGACGAAGGTCAGTTCTGGGTTACCCATGATGATGGAGTGGAATATGCAGAGAATGAGGACTGGATGGAGGATTCGGTCCAGGAGAAGAAAGCAAAGCCAGACCCGGTGATCTCCCTGTTTGCTCTGGGCACTCTTTGCAGGTACAAACAGACATCACTCATAATATTTCAAGATTATTGTAGTAATGGTACACTGTACAAAACATTCTGTTAAATTTACAGTACAAACAGCAGCTGTGGTTGTCAGAAATTCACTGTAAAAAGATACAGAGATATTGTTTGAGGTATGACAGGATGGCATATTGGTGCCTGCCTATCATACAACTTATAACCATATATTTAATTATTTGATATAACGTTAATGCATCAATCAACTTCCTAATCCTACTTTTTACCTTAAAATGTACTGAAAACCACCATGATAATACAGGTGGTACATGTGGAAGCCACAGTGCACAGTGTCATACAAACAAAGACAAAACACCATTGAATGTAACAAAAAACACCCTAATGTACATTACTGCTAACAAAAATGAGAAGAACCAAAATTATTTATATAAAATACCATAAATTATATAGTAATTCATAGTTTTTACTTGCAATAACCATACATTTGACAGTATTTTACAGTAGAATTACATATAATGCAATGTTAAACCATTTACAGTTTTTCACTATATATTGTTTTTATGCAATAAGTGTAAAAAGTAACATAAAATGTAACCCAAAAAACCCTTATAGACAATACTGGAACACAAAGTGACTCCTTTTTTCAGGACTATTTAACCTTAACTTTTGTGTTTGTGCACATAGCAAGTGCCAAAACCTTTACCAAGTTTCGTACCATACCGATGAAGTAAAAAACAAACAAAAAAAAAACCGTAAAGATCTTCAGTCAAAAATGACTAAAAAGCACCAGAGGGATAAAGTGTATTAAAAAAGTGATAAAGATGTGTAACATAACATGTGCAAATAGATTATGTCTGAATGGTAGTTGACCTTTTTTTTACAGATTACTTTTATAAAGTACTAAATCTGATTGTTCACTCAATATATTAGTAACTCAGGATTCCCATGTTTCAGGTATGGGTTTGACCGTGAGCGCAGTAGACGAGCTTTGGAGGCTGGAGAAGAAAGTGGACGTGGTGAGGTTGGAGCGACATTAGAGCACCTCCTATCCCAGATGTTCACTGAACGTTTTGGCTCTAGCGCCCTCAGCCCCCAGAGGCCCGACCTCCCTTCACTGGAGGAATGTGTAGCTTTGCGACAGGAAGAGGCCTTCGCTTTGACCGCGATCTACGGAGAGCGGTTCTGTGAGCGCATCAGCAGTCGTGTTTGGACTATTCAGCTTGATTTGCTATGGTTGGATATTAGCCGGATGAAAATTTCAGAGTCTCTGAATTGTAAAAAGCAGTCGGGGTCCGGTCAGATTTGCAAGTTTTACCTAAAGGGGGCTGGTTGTAAGTTTGGCAACCGCTGCAATTTCAAGCACCAAACTCATGAATCGAGCTCTTCCAGAGATTTTTGTAAAGGAAGTCAACCAGGGTTTAGCAGCACAGAAGCTCCCGTTTACCAGCTGGAGATTCGGTTCCAACCAGGTAGTTTTTATCCTTTTCAACCTCCTCTCGTGGCCTTCAGTAGCACAGATGAATCGCTCTCAGGGCCGGGCCGCCTCAATGTCACCGAGTACCTGTTCGGTCAGTCACTCAGTGCTGCGCAGGAAGGTGAGCCGGTGGTCTACACGCTCATTTCCTGTTTGGAGGAGGACGGACCTGTCAGAGAACTGCTGTCAGCTGCTCATCACAAGTACAGTGCTCCGCCCCCAGTGCTAGCTCCACCCACTGTGCTGGCTCCACCCACTGTCACTCCGGCAAGGAATCGGAGCAGTAGGAACATCGTAGACAGCATTACGAATGGTTCAGCAACTAGAGATCGTTCAGTCAAGACCACCGAGACCACAAACCACAGACTGAATCAAAAGGAAGGTGAGGGATTGGACGTCTCAAAACTTGTCATTATTAAAAGTAACCATACTTCATCCAAAAATGAAAATTTACTCGCTGTGTGTTCAATTAGATGCTTCATTCCTAAGAGCGGATATTGATGAAGAACAAGACGAGGATGATTATGAAGATGTAGAGGAGTGTATCCCTGTGGAAAACGAAAGCTATGTAAACTTGAGGAAGAGGATGGTGAAGAAGGCAGAGATCAAAACTGAGCAAATACAGCAAGAGAACAAGAAACTCTGCAGAGAGTTCATGAGGAAACAGGTAACACAGCTGACGATTGGGCAAGACATACCCTGCCCTCATTGGGTTGGATGGGTCTGAATGTTTTTGGTGTAGTAAATTATGAATATTCGCTGTCATTATTGCAGAAAATAAGCTCTGTGACCAACAAAAGTTTATTCTTACACATTTTGTTCATCAAGATAATCTTGACTTATTAATACAGATATGGAGCCTAAAACATTTGGCACAAGCAAAAAGCTCCGAAGTCAAACTACTCCATGGTCACATGACTTCAGCTTTACAACCACTAAGCTTCAGACAACTCTTTCAATCTTTAATCTACAAGTTGGAAAGTTTGAGTTTGAATAGTTTGCAAGAGAGGGTTGATGACATTTAATGTCCCCGACAACCTCTGGAGTCCCATTTAACCACTTACAGTAACAAAGCAACCACCCTTTTCAAGACACCTAAAAGGTTTAAAAAATATCACAGTTGTGGTTTTACTGATGTATTTTATGTAATTTGAGTAAAGCGTTTAAATATTTTGAGCTTGTGTTATCCACAGACCAAACACCCACTGACTTCAGGACAAGGGCACTGGAAGTGCAAAAATGCCAACTTGTTTCTGGGTTTTAGGACTCAACTTTCTTTCATGGATCATAAAAAATCATACAAATAGTCCTATTGACCAATGCAAAGTCCCAAATGTTTTGAAATCATATGATAGTTTTGCGTATCAGACATACTTAAATTTAAGTTTTATTCACTGAAAATCTTGTGCTCCACTGTAGGCCTGCATCCCAATTCGCCTATTTATACTATACCTACCTTCTCTTTTTGTGAAGGAAAAGTGCATACTTTTGAGTGTGTAGCAGAAATAGGCAAGCTTTGGGATATAATACTTTGTCATAATTGTTCCTTAAATGGACAGCTCTGTCTCTTAGTTACATGCATCCTGTCACCGTTTAAACTGCCCTGTCAATCATCTTGTCACAGTTAAAATCCTCATACATTCAATTTAATTTCATTTCATACTGTTCTGGAGAGAAATGTAGTAGCACGTTGATCTGCCAGTCGTGGGGTCTTTAATGTGGAGAACTCTCCTCATGTTTTCCAATTTGCATAATGATGCATTTTAACGTTAATGACCAAACGTATCCTTACAAAACTTCACAATGCTGTTACAGATGAAATATAATGTGGATAACATTGAATAAATATCTCTTCATCAGGTTAGATACTGATTATTAATCACACTTTATCTAACCTCTCTACTTAACCATTGGACTTCCACACCTGCCTTGTTTGTTGTTTAAAAAAAAATTTTTTTTAGTTCTTATCGAATTCTTGTCTGACACGCATTGGGTTGAGGGCAATATTAGCTGTTAGAGTGAGCATGGATCTGCACTTCAGATTCTAACCAGAAAAGGAGACCATCTGGGTATCTTTGGTATACTCATTTCAACATACCATGATTTGGGACACACTAATTCTAATTTCGAATACTATTTAGGACGGATAGTATGCAAATTGGGACTCAGCATAGGTTTTAAATCCAATATGCTGCCTTTAACACATTGCTTCTGGTATTGTGTCAAATTTCATTGGTTCCGCCGTGTCTTGTGACCAAACCTCATTATAAAGTACTTTTGGAGTGAATTTTTTTGTGTGTCATTTTGGAGCTTGCAACACCCTGTCCCCATTATATGGAAGAGAGCAGCAAGGGTATTGTTCAAATTATCACATTTTCTGTTACACAGAAGAAAGTTTGAAATCGATTTTCCAGTATCATCATTTGGGTTAACTGATCCGTGTGTGTTCTCTCTGTTAGTCTTCGAGGCGGTATACATCGATGCAGGAGCAGAGGCAGAAGCTTCCTGCGTGGCAGAAGAAAGATGTCATACTGGAGTGTCTGGATAAGAACCAGGTTCTCGTCATCAGTGGGATGACTGGGTAGGACTATGATCTGCTTTATTGATATTCTGTTGACCAATTTTTATTTTTATTTGTTGTTCTTGGCATCTCTTAATGTCTGAATTAATGTAACTTTAGGTGCGGGAAAACCACTCAGATTCCTCAGTTTATCCTGGATAATTTCCTCCAGACTGGGCGGCCGGATAGAGTGGCCAACATTATGTGCACTCAACCACGCCGAATCTCTGCCATCACTGTGGCGACCCGAGTGGCCCAGGAACGAGCAGAGGCCCTGGGTCACTCTACAGGCTACCAGATCCGGCTGGAGACCGTCAGGGTAACACAGTTTTTACATACCAACCACATTTACTGGTTCTACTTGAGACTGAGTGATACAAAAATATTTACAATATATTTTTAAAAGATTTTCTTCGTCATTTGATCATCATTTGTTAAATTGCTGCTGCCATAATTGCTTGAAAATGCACACAAATAAGTGATTTAATTTACTAGGTGTGTTCACACTTAGCAGGTTTGGTTAAATTAAAAGGAACTCTGGTGCGATTGCTCTATAGTGCAGTTAATTTGAATAAGTGTGAACGCAGCACCAAACAAGCCTTTTCATGGGTCTCGGTCCACTTCCAAGCAAACTCTGGTGCGGTTCGACTGAAATATGAATGCGACATGGCCCAAATACATCTAAAATAACCAAAACAGGACGTGATGTCACAAGATGCGACCCTAATAAGGACAGAATGCTCAAGCCTAGTTACGGCCTACCTAGAAGCTATGTTGGCCATTACAGTTACAGTCCGTCTTCTTGCAGCAGATCTTCGTTTGTGTGCAATGGAGGAATTCCTGGTTCTGTTTTGACTCCTTAACACATTTATAAGCTCTTCACGAGTTCTCGTCTGGTAAAAATATCATCAAATGTACGCACATACAACAAACACATTTAGCCCAGCACACAGCTTTGTTCTGAAAGTTTGGTAAGTTCTGCCGCAAAATATACATCATAAAAGCCGTGTTTTTTGTTTAATTTTTATCTTTAGGTTTGGTGTTAAAAATGACAGTGTGAACGCTAAGCGAACCAGGACTAAATAAAATTGGACCAAAAAAAAAGTGCGAACACACCAATAATGTATTTTCTACTATATTTTAGATCCTGCATTAAACACTTGCAATTAAATTGGTTGCAATAACATTTGGTCCTCCTCATTATGGTTTCATTCATTGAATAAAATCATTCAGGGCAAATGCATAAATGCCAAGATGTATATTGTTGATAGTAAAAAGGCTGAAATCTCAAAATATATACACTACCATTCAAAAGTTTGGGGTCCATAAGATTCTTTAATGTTTTTGAAAGAATTAAAAACTGTAATATTGTGAAATGTTATTACAATTTAAAATAACTATTTTCTATTTATATATATTTTAAAATGTAACTTACTTTATGTAAATTTACTTTAAAGCCATTACTTTAGTCTTCAGTGTCCCATGATCCTTCAGAAGTCATTCTGATATGCCCAAAAAACATTGCCTATTTTTAACAATGTTGAAAACAGAAATACAATTTCTTCAAGATTCTCTAATGAACAGAAAGTTCAAAAGATCAGCATTTATTTAAAATAGAAATCCTTTGTAACATTGCAAATGACTTTACTGTCACTCGTCTCCATACCGGCGCGATGACTACGACTTCCAACCAGATGGAACTGGATAATATTCTGAATGTTCTGATCCAATCTGACTTCTGACCTGTAATGCTGCCTGAATCATACACTGTTCGCTCGTTGGCCAGACTGAGCCTGGTTTCTCCTAAGGCTTTTTTCTCCTTTCTTTCACCTGATGGAGTTTTGGTTCCTTGCCACTGTTGCCTTGGCTTTTGGCTTGCTTAGTTGGGGCCATTTAATATTCAACAATATTTTTGGTCTGCCTTACTTAAGGTGGATGATGTCGCAATTTTCTTCTAGAAACAAACTTTGTTGTATTATTTTCATGTTATCACTGTGAAGCTGCTTTGATACAATCTGTATTGTAAAAAGCACTATATAAATAAAGGTGACTTGACTTGACTTGACTTTTGATCAGCTTAATACATCCTTGCTGGATTTTTAATTTCTATAAAAAATTCCTGGTCTTCCTAATGTTATTGTATGTGTTTTCTTGTATCCAGTCCTCTAGCACAAGGCTGATGTTCTGCACCACCGGTGTCCTTTTGCGGAGGCTAGAAGGTGACTCTGAGCTCCGTGGCATCACACATGTGATCGTGGATGAGGTCCATGAACGGACAGAAGAGAGGTCTGTGGAAAGCACACATGCACTTAAAATCACATTCACATGATGCGAGTCTGACAGTAAAATGATTCCTGTCTTGCAGTGACTTCCTGTTGCTGGTTCTGAAGGATCTGATTGTAAAAAGGACTGATCTGAAAATAATTATGATGAGTGCAACCCTGAATGCTGAGCTCTTCTCACAGTACTTCAACAACTGCCCCAGCATCCATATACCAGGTACTCCCATTACACTGGTACTGCTATAAAATATATAAACTCTGTAGTTTATAAGGATGTAACCTATCACACATTTCTTACTTGCTTTTTCAAATTGACTTTCCTATCTAAAGGACGCACATTCCCAGTGGAGCAGTTCTTCCTTGAAGACGCCATCGCTAAGACCAGGTATTGACATACAATACATATTGCTTAGTCTATGATTATTCTTCTACATACTTCTTCACACAATAATAAAAACACAGTCTTTACAACACACGTTTTGTTTATTTGTTGTGAAGGTATGTAATTGAAGATGGTAGTCCATACCGACGCTCCTCAAAGCAGAATCGTCCCTCCGGTCAGGGTGGCGCCGCTGGAAAGGGCCGGGCTCCTGTTGAAGACTTTGATGATGATGGTTGTGGCTGGTCCTTTACCTCCTTGATGAAAAAGGATTCGATCAAAGACTCCATCCCTGATCAGCAGCTCGGTCAACAGGAGCTCACTGTTCGATATTCTAGTAAGTACACTAGAATTTTGTTATTTGTTTTTTACTTTTTTTTAACCCATGAGCTGTTAAAATTCTTTACCTTATTTAATATTCACATTTTCTGTGGTACTGATTTGTAATCAAATTAAATGTTATATCTGGTGGAATCATTTGACATCGCCCAATGGGTAGACAGCCCTACTCATTTACAGGGCCACACGCTAGACTTGGTTTTAAACAATGTTGCGCGCATGACAAGTAAGTTACGTAATCAGATTACTTTTTTCAAGTAATGAGTAAAGTAACACATTACTTTTAAATTTACAATGAAATGTCTAAGTTACATTTTCAAATAAGTAATGCAAATTACTTTGTTTTGCCATTTATTTACAGTCCAATTCTCTACACAGAATGTAATACCAGAGAACATCAAACTGTGCTAAGTTTTCTCAGATGTATAAAGATATTAGTACCATTGAACTATTAGAGAGCCCTAAATATAGATTTGGATGAACATTTTATTATTTTTAGTTCTACCTGTCTTAGTTTTTTTAGATTCTGTTGTACCATTAAAACCTAAATGCCTTAAAGAGAAAAATGAGCCATGGTTAAATAAGACTGTACACTCACTTAGGCGGTCAAATTAAAATAAAACCAAGTTCAACTTTTCTGGTCCTCCCGATGGTAGATTGATGCTTTATCCACAATTACATCACCTCACATCTTCAGTTAAGACTTCTGGGTGTACTGCTAGACATTGATTTGAAACTTGATAAGCAAGCTCTGTCTGCTTATCAAAGTAAAGCCTTTCCTTAATTCATGTTTTCATGTGATTCATGTTTCTGTCATCTGGTTTAGACTACTGTAACTCTTTGTAAAATGCTATAAACTCCATCTTGGCACAGCTTCAGACAGTCCAAAATGCTGCAGCAAGATTCTTAAAAGGTCTCACTCTCTGCAAATATGACCATGTTACTCCAATTTTAGCATTACTTCACTGGCTGCCGGTTGATTTTATTCGTTTAAGTGTTTGAATAACCTTGCTGTAACTCTTCCAAGTTCTAGCTCTCTGATTTTTTAGTTTTACATAATCCTTCTAGAGCTCTCAGATCAGGGACACAAAGACATGTGTTCATGTGTTCCCCGGTACAGACTAAAGCTAAGGGGACATCGTGCCTTCGCTACCGTGGGCCCTAAACTGTTGAACTGCCTGCCTCTTCAAATTTGATCTGCACCATTCTTACCAGTCTTAAAGTCATTACTGAATACTAACTTCTTTGGACTTGCGTTTAATGTCAACTAAATGTTGCAATATAGAGCACATGTATGGCTTTTGTTTATTTATCTTTTTGATGAATTTATTTGATTGATGAAATGAAATATACTTTATTGTCCCTGATAGGGAAATTTGTAATGGACTCCATAGCCTGCATTTTGCCAAAACCTGATTCATAAAAAAAATTGCACAAAATATTCATACACACCATACACAAAAGAATAGGTAGACGTCACTAATTCGCTGTTCAACAATCTAATTGATACCGGTACAAAAGAGTTTTTTAAACCTGTTCTGTTTATAACGGAGAGTTCTATGCCTTCTTCCAGACGGTAAGAGTTCATAAGAGGGGTAGAGTACATGACGTGGGTCACTTAAAATCCCTTTAGCCTCATTTAATGTACATTGCTCATACAGAGTCTGAATACTGAGATAGTCTTTCAGTCCAATCATTTTCATAGAAGTTCAAACAATATATAGTATCTTTGATGTACTATGAACTTGAAGGCACATTAGTCAACTGTTACTGTAGAAATGGTAATATATAAATAATGGTAACTTTTTACATTATGCTATATTATCACCAAATATTGGATTCAGTCTTTTTGTCAACTTGTTTGTCAATCAGCACAGGATTTGTATTTTGTCTTTTTGGAACTGATTGGTCGTGACCTCACTGATCTAAACACCTTCTAAAAAAATACTTTAAAAAAAGTTCACCTAAGATTACTCGCCTCCAAAAAAAAAACAAAAAAACCCTGAGGTGCACAAGCTCAGATCGAATCCATTCAAATTGAATCAATCAAATTAAATCCAGTATTTGGCAATAACATAGCATAACAAGATATTTATAAGTTATTTGTTTGTAGGACGGTCATCAAGTGTAACAAGGGGGGAAAAAACCCTCTACATTTTTGGGAAGCTATACCCTATTTGACCAAAGTCAGTACATTTTAGTCCAATACAATAACATTAACTAGCATTTTCGGGGAAAAAGAAAATCCTTGTGATTGTGATGGTAGAAAGTTCAACCTGCTTGTTAGTTGTATTCTTCATATTAGTTCTCTGTGCAATCTGATATAACACACTGAACCCTAGTGAGTAAAATATCATTGTGCTTCTTTTGTTAAGATTACTCAAAGTCTGTAGTGAAAACGTTGGCTGCTATGGATCTTGACAAAATCAACATGGACCTGGTGGAGAGTCTGTTGGAGTGGATTGTTGATGGAGACCACAGCTACCCACCAGGTAAAGAGCACAATAAACACCTGCACTACATGCCTGCTTAAAATAATTACAGCTTCCTTATCAAGGTTAAAAAAATTACCTTGATTGACTGTTTTTGTGTATGTGTGAATGCACAGGGGCTGTTTTGGTCTTCCTACCAGGACTGGCTGAAATAAAGCAATTATATGAACAGCTGCAGTCTAATAGGATGTTCAATAATAGACGAACAAACAGGTATATTTTTTTCTATTGGGGCCAGGAGTATTCAGTTATTGATCATGTAAATTAACTTTTTTTTTTTTTTTAAGTAGTCTTTATGATTGAATTTATAAAGAACATGTCCTGGACATATTAAATCTATTTGCACCGTGACACTCCTCTGACCTTGTCCTCTCATTACTATGAAGCTAAAATGTAACAAAAATGATAAAAATAAATAAATTGTAAAGTTTTTATCCATGATGTATTTGTATTACTTTATCTGTAATGTTTGCTAATTAACTGGTCAATAAGAGTTAACTGAGAATCACCATTGAGAATAATGGGAAATATGAAAAACAAATGATCATTAACATAATTACTATATCATATTATTTTTATTTTTATACGCTAACGTTCGGAAGTTTGGAGACAGTTTTTTTTTTTGGAAACAAATTCATACTTTTATTCAGCAAGGATGCATTAAATTGGTCACAAGTGACCGTAAAGAAATTTATAATGTTACAAAAGATTTCTGTTTCACAGACATGCTGTTCTTTTTTTACAACAGCAATAATAAATGTTTCTTGAGCATCAAATCATGTTGTAATAATATTTCACAATACAACTGTTTTTACTGTATTTTTGATCAAAATGAATGCCACATAAAATTGAAACCAACCCCAAACTTTTGAACATTAAATAAAAATAAAACAAATAAAAAATAATAAAAGAGTTCTTTTGATTTTTGGACAACTGTTTGCTAGATTCACCTGTAAGAATCATGATGATGAAATTTAGTTATGTGTGTGTCTAAAATTTCTAGGTGTGTAGTGTATCCTCTACACTCATCCCTGTCTAATGAGGAGCAGCAAGCGGTCTTTACTCGGCCACCTGAGGGTGTGACCAAAATCATCATCTCCACCAACATTGCTGAAACTTCTGTCACCATTGATGATGTGGTGTATGTCATAGACTCTGGCCGGATGAAGGAGAAGAGGTTTGACTGCATATTGGTTCTGAAACTTGTATTTGTGAAACCCTGTAAAAAATAACTAGATGTTTATTTTTCCTGGAAAACATTGAGTGTTCTTTGTGGATATGGATGCATTATCATAAATTTGCGCGTGTGTGTTAGGTACGATGCCAGTCGCAGTATGGAGAGTCTAGAGGACGTGTGGGAGTCTCGTGCCAACGCTCTTCAGAGAAAAGGCCGTGCCGGTCGTGTGGCGTCAGGCGTCTGCTTCCATCTGTTTACCGGCCACCGCTTCACACACCACCTGAGCCAACAGCAGCTGCCTGAGATCCAGAGAGTTCCTCTGGAGCAGCTCTGTCTAAGGTAACCGACTTCATATTGGGTGGTCGTGACCTAATGTTTTGAGAGTCTGACTTGTGAACCGAAGGTTGTGGGGTTCGATTCTCAATGCCGGCTGGAAAATGGTAGGTGAGGTGAAAATGGAAAATGAACAGCACTCTCTTCCACCCTCAATACCCATGTCTGAGGTGGCCTTGAGAAAGGCACCTAACCCCTAATTGCTCTCCGGGCACCGCAGAAAAATGGTTGTCCACTGTTCCGTGTGTGTGTGTGTTGTGTGTGTGTTCACTACTCACTGCTCCTAATGTGTGTGCCCTAACTTGGATGGGTTAAATACAGAGGACAAGTTCATGTCACGTCACGTCACATTCACTTAAAAGGAAAAAACAGCATGGTTTTCCTTTTAATTAATATAAGTAAACCTGATTTCAGTTTCAAATTAATTTCAGGAATACATGGCCTCTCGGCCCAGAGTTCCAAAAATTCACAATAGCATGACAGATGCTCTTTCTTCATTCCATGGTATATATACAATGCCGATCTCCATGCATACTTTGACTCACAGACCTGTGACACATCAATACAAACATCACCAACAAGTGCGAGATCACCCAAATATTTTTTACACAGATCCACATACAAAGAACAGTCATACAGGAATTGCTTCTTATCTTCAATCACAGAGGTATTCAAGGTTATCTTACAATAGTTACAGATTCTCTCTGCCACTGGTGTATTACTCCATCCACCTGTTTCTATAGCTAAACGATGACCTGAGCATCTGAACAGGAACTAAGATTGTACCAGCTGTATGTTATATAGATGCAATGTAGCTCTCCTGTACCATCAAGGACTTGCATTTTGGTATATTGGTTTAGATCTTCAAGGGTTAGTTGACCCAAAAAGGAAAATTCTGTCATAATTTACCGTCCCACCAAACCCATAAGATTTTTGTTTATCTTCAGAACAAAAATCAAGGTATTTTTTAATGAAATCTGATTTCTGTCCCTCCATTTAAAGTCTATTCACCCAAAACTATGATGCTTCAAATGTATAAAGAGATTGTAAAATAAATCCAAGTCTTTTAAAGAGACATGATCGCTCTATATGAACAGATTTAATTTATTATTCACATATGAACATTGATCAGCGGATGTACACAGAGCTCTCAAATATGGCAAATGAAAGGTCAAGTGTGCTTGCTGGATCTGAGAGAACGAATGAGGTTTATTCGTACGTCACGCCTGCACGTTTGAGTTTCCTCAAGAACCAAGTACGGTTGAGCTTCCGTTTACCATATTGAGTGCTCTGTGTGTTCTCTGATCATTGTTTATTAGTGAATAAAATAAAATCTGTTCATCAAACGAAGTGATCATGTCTATTCAAAAGACTTGGATTAAACCGCTTGATTCATAAGGATATATTTTACGATCTCTTCGATTTGTTTTGAACTGTCAGATATTTCGGTAAATAGACTTTCAATGGAGGGACAGAAATCACTCCGATTTCGTAAAAAAAAAAATCATTTGTGATTCAAAGATGGAAGTCTTTGTCGGAACAACATGAGAGTGAGTAGCTGATGGCAGAATTTTTTATTTAAACTCCCTTTAATAGATTAAACTTGACCCCGTTTCTTCTCTTCTCTCTCAGGGTTAAGGTGCTGGATGTTTTTTCGGAGCGTCCTCTGGACTCAGTCTTCTCCCAGCTGATCGAGCCACCCACAGAAGGCAGTCTGGAGGCCGCTAAACAGCGCCTGTGTGCCCTGGGCGCCCTGACGGATGAGGAGTCTCTTACTCCACTGGGCTGGCATTTGGCCTGTCTGCCCGTGGACGTCCGCATCGGTAAACTCATGCTGCTGGGTGCCATCTTCCGCTGCCTGGACCCTGCTCTCACCATTGCCGCCAGCCTGGCCTTCAAGAGTCCATTCGTAAGTCACTACACGCATGTATTAGATGATGATACTCCAGTGCAGTACTATGTTACCTGAGATCCATGTTCTCTTGATGGCCACGCTCACAGGTGTCACCTTGGGATAAACGAGAGGAAGCTAATGAGAAGAAGTTGGGTTTCTCTTTGGCAAACAGTGACCATCTAGCTTTGCTGCAGGCGTACAAGGTCAGTACAGGCTCTGATTAAATTAGTGACTACAGATACACAATTTATTATGATATATACACACAATAAAACTTGCTTGTTTTTTTTTTCTTAAAGAAATATTAGATAATTTTATTTTACAGAATCATATGTGGCCTTGTTTAAATGCATCCACAGACTTCTGCAACTGCTGATTCTACCCTCATACACAATCAGTGCATATATTGTGTACTATAAAAAAAAAATATATATATATGAAGAGTTCAGATGCAAAAGCCTCTTAATGTCATCTGAAATTTTCTTCTTGAATGATCGTTTTTATCAAGCTCATATACAGTATTTAAGTTCAATAATTTCACTTAAATGGCAATGCAAATTACATATCAATATGATTAATTACATAATCACATGATCCATGATCCACATGAACTGTTAAATTATAGAACATAGCAAACATTTATTTTAGATTGTAATAATATTTCTGTTTTTACAGTATTTTTTTACAGTACTAGATTTTAAATTAAATAAATGCTACCCTGCTAAATGTAAGATTCTTCTTTCAAAAACATCTTACTGACCCTGAACTTTTGAACGGTAGTGTATAGATTATAATATTTAATATAGTGCTCTAGCAATATGTTTTTTTTTTTTTATTCTGATAGATACAATAGCAAATTTAATTCAAGTAAATCAATTAACTGTAATTTTACATATTATTTACTTAAAATTCACTGAAATATTTTGTATATTTTAATATATTGAAATAGTTTATTTTCCATTTACAAGGCTGTCAGAATTTTTTGAATTTGATGCCAGCAAAGCTTCTTCTAATTAGTGTATCAGACATTTTATCAGCCAGTTCAATAATTAAAAAAGAATCATTCTTCCCAATATATTGATCTACCTCTGATTATCATATCAGTCAGAATATCTTTATTTATGCATTTCTGAAAAGTACTGATGAAGATCTGTGCCTAGTTGATTATTCAGTACTTGTTGATGAAATGTGCTGTTTGATATAATCATGAAGACTCGTGTTGTGTTCAGGGTTGGTGTACCGCAGCACAGAGTGGCTCTAGGGCTGGCTACCAATACTGCAGAGAGAACTTCCTCTCCATCCGGGGCTTACAGGTGAGAGACTGATCTCTGCTCAGCTCAGCGGAGATGCCAGTCAATTTGGCACGCTTGGATGATTTTTCTGTTTTGTGTGTGTTCTCTCAGGAGATAGCGAGTCTTAAAAGGCAGTTTGCCGAGCTCCTGTCTGACATTGGCTTTGTGAAGGATGGACTGAAAGCCAGGGTCATTGAAAAAATGAGCTCAAAGGGAGGTGATGGGGTGCTGGAGGCCACAGGCTATGAGGTAACAGTGATTTTTGAGTGCTGGGTAAATATGGATATTTATATGTTTTCATAAATATCTTGTTGACAAGTAGTAGGGACACTAGCTTTAAAAGGGGGATTCTTAAATGTAAAATTAATGTAAAATATTTTTATATTTTCCTTAAATTAAATATTTATTTAATTATACAAATTTTTACTGGTCTGAGACAGCTGGTATTAGATGTAGTTAGTGATACATTTGAGTAGACAAAATTAAATGAAATGGTGCATTTGCGTTACAAACATTCTTCTGATTGTCTCTGATTAATATTAGTTTGGAAATTATGCTATTTTTAAAACTAAAGGCAGGTAAAATGTTTAAGATGTTGTGTCCTATATTTCATTTGGATAGTGTGTTTTTTTTACAGCAGTAATATGCGAGATTGTTGAGCGCCGGTTTTTAGACTGTTCGAAAGGCGGTGTAACGTGTAAACCTAAAGATCTTAAATGTTTTACTTTTTTTTCTATTTTTATACTCTTGTGCAAATCTACGTAAATGTTTTTATTAAGAAATATTCAGAATAATATTATGTTTAAATTACTACACTCCTGGAGGCAGTATTTTTTTAATCAGCAAGGACACATTAAATTGATCTAAACAAAATAAAATACATTTATAATGTTAAAAAGATTTCTATTTCAAATAAATGCTATTCTTCAAACTGTTCATCAAAGAATCCTTTCCACTTCAGTCTATACCCATTTTAGGTGCACTTGGACGAAAACCGAAACCGAAAATAAATATTAAATTATAATCAATGAATTAAACAAACTTATTTATAAATCAACAAATAGCTTAAAATGAGTTATAAAAACATTTAAATTACACATAAGGCAGTTTTTATATCAACTTTTTGTTTCTACTCCACTTTGTTGGTGAAATATAAATGTAAAATATAAATTATTATAATTATTATATAAATAATTCAAACATACGTTAAATAGTGAAGAGATCACTAACAGGTTAAGTAAAAATACAATTAATTTGTAGCTTAATACAGTGCATTTATTTAGTGCTCTTCTGTAGAGTTTTTTTTTTTTTTAGCTTACTAATGAATTTATGGACATTGAATTGCTTTCTTGAGATACATGTAACGTTAATTGATTTATATAGCCTGCAAGCTGTTGTATTGATGTTTTTCCCGGTTGAAACACTGATTGAGCGATTAGTACATGAAACTGGATTAATTTCGGTAAGTTGTAATGTATTTTTCAACATACCTTCTGATGTTCATCCATGTTTATTTTTTGCTGTAACTAGTAGCCTAGTAAAGAGGAGATGAGATGATCAGTTCATGTGCGCCAAAATGACATTTTATTGTTTGAATTTTAAAGTTGAGACTTTGCTTCATATTAAAGGTAACAAAACACAAAGCTTTTTGCGATTATTGGATGGCATGCGCTACAAATGTTGGCACGTGAGTGAGTGCCTTGAAATATTTTGCGGTTTCATCTGATATTTACCTCATATAATGAGCACCAGTGGCTACACATGAGCTTACACCCCTATAGCACACCCAGTTGTCTTGTTTTTGATTTAAAAAAAAAAAAAAAACATGTTAAGAAGCAGAAATTATTTATGAACTCAGTAGTAAAGTACCCACAGCATGTGACCTGTTCCTTTAACCTTTTAACTGGTTTTCTGTCCGTAACAGGCCAACCTGAACTCTGATAACACAAAGTTGATGTCTGCCATGTTGTGTGCAGCCCTCTACCCTAATGTTGTCCAGGTCAGTGTCGCAAAATGAGTCTAGACTGGTATATAAGATGTTGAACGTGAACGTGTGTAAAGCGTGCCGTGTTGTGTTTAGGTGAGATCTCCTCAGGGGAAGTATAAGCTCACCAGTAAAGGGGCTGTGAAGATGCAGCCCAAAGCAGAAGAACTGCGCTTCATGACCAAGAGTGATGGAGCCGTCCACATACACCCTTCATCTGTCAACTTCTCCGTAACTATCACACATCTACATTCACATCTAAAATTATGTATTTGCTAGGGAAAACTAATATTAAAGGCAGGATTTTGTCCATCAGGACTTGGTTGAATTGTGAAAAGTAAGCACTGTTAGGCTTATATATGTATATATATGTTTATGTGTGTGTGTGTATGTATGTATATCGGTGCGTGTGTTTTAACATAATATATTTATACTTTTACATACATTCAATATATATTTTGATAATATTTCATAAGTATATATAATTGATTTTATTATTAAATATGATTTTTAATTAAATATAAACCATTTCAGTTGTCTTAAATCAAGTGTAAGTTCCCTCATGTGCTGTCAGATCTGAGAAGTTTCACTCTTTGTAGGTGCGTCACTATGACAGCCCATACCTGGTGTACCACGAGAAAGTGAAGACCAGTCGAGTGTTTATCCGTGACTGTAGCATGGTGTGTGTATATCCCATGGTGCTGTTCGGTGGGGGGCGAGTGAGCGTGGACCTGCAGCGTGGAGAGTTCATTATCTCTCTTGACGATGGATGGATCAAATTTGCTGCTGCGTCTCATGAGGTAAAACAGACTTACTGTAGTATGTTATGCTATGCTAGTAGTATACAGCTCTAGTATTTCATCAGAAACTCTTTATGTAGGTTGCTGAGTTGGTGAAAGAGCTGCGCTGGGAGCTGGATCAGCTCTTAGAGGAGAAGATCAAAAATCCCAGCATTGATTTGATCACCTGTCCTCGAGGATCTCGCATCATACACACGATAGTGTCACTCATCTCGACACAGTAACACACATTCATCCAATACACAGATTGTCTGTTTACACATCCACATACTGTTCACAATTTAATGAAAGTGGGATGTTCACTTAACAAACGCCTTATGCCATTTTGTTGAACTGTGTGGAGGCACTTAATACGAAAATGAAAGCCTTTTCATTTTAGTTTAAGTTTCTTTCATTAAATAAATGAATGTACTTTGACATTGTGTGATTTCACACAAACAGCCCATGAATGCCGGAGTCCATATTGGACTGCTTTATTGCAATATTACTGACATAAGCACTAACAGCAGGCCTGTGCATGAATTTTAAATGTATGGCATGAGGTATATGTGAGTATGTATTGCCAAATAAAAAGACATAATGGTGTCTTTAAGGGTAATGGTAAAACTTCTATGATGATGTGATGATGAAATGTGTCATATTTTGCCAAAAGATGCATTATCAAATGTATTTAAAAATAAAACGCATATTAGATCTGTGGATAATTTTTTTTTTCCATTTGTGGAACTTGTTAAATAACATTTGTTTCATTATATTGTGTTGATATAATATGTGCAAATGTACACATCTACATTTTTGGGAAACTATTATTCACTCAGATACCTCAAAAAAAGTGTTATGTGATCAAATTAAATATTTTCTACTATTTATCTTTTTCTATTACATGACATTCATATTTTAAGGTTTGGTTGTAATTTTAAAAAAAGTATTTTGACAGAAATTGTATTTTGTGAGATTAATATCATTTATATAGGACAATTTAGAGTATGCTGGGGGAATATCCTTTACCAAAACATTAATTATTGAAATACAATGTCATGGTCTTAGTAGTAATACGTGTAACGTTCTCTCAGGAGGGGAAATGAGCAGTTGTATAATGTTGGAAAAGTAAAATTCACCTGCTCATGTAGTTTCACACCAATGAGAATATGAAGCATGTTGTACAGTAAGTGTGTGTATGTCTCTCTCCTGGTACCAGCAGAGCATCAGGAAAATGAGACCGAAGAGACGCAGAGAACGGGCAGAACATCTCATTCATTGAGAACCATTATTCTTTACTATTGGACTAAAGCAAACACTTTACATAAGTATAAACAAGTACACAAATAGGATTTGTATATGATATATAGCATAATGTGCACTACCGTTCAAAGTTTGAGGTTGGTAAGATGTTTTTTGTGGTGTTGAAAGAAGTTTTGTGTTCACCAAGGCTGCATTTGGTGTTAAAAAATGGCCACCATTGACCAAAGCTTGACCATCCCGCTCACAACTGCCATTTCTGTCTTTATCTTAGAATTGAGTTTATTTAGATGTAGAACTGTCTCTACGACCACAACACACAGAATTTTGAGATTTTTAAGATTCTGAGCCTCACTGATTAATCATATATATATTATATATATATGTGCCTTTACTCTAAGGTTAATAAGTATGTCAATATCACCTGCTGGGTCATTATTTAGTAGTAACTCCACATAATGTTCTTCTTCTTTAACGTTACTGCACAACTCTAGAGTTAAATATATATATATATATATATATATACATATATATATATATATACATATATATATATATATACATATATATATATATATATATATATATATATATATATATATATATATATATATATATATATATATATATATATATATATATATATATATATATATATATATATATATATATATATATATATATATATATATATATATATATATATATATATTACCGGCAAAGTGTGTAATCCGGCATTCTATAGAATGCCTTGGTAATTTATAGAATTAGGTAATGTATTTTTGCCAAAAACCATCAGGCATTCTATACATTGCCTAGGCATTCTATACAATATCGGGATTTCAAAATTTGCCGGTAACATATATATATATATATTTATTATCAATAACTTTTTTAACATGTAATATTTTAAACTATTATTATTTAACTCTAGAGTTGTGCAGTAAAATTAACGTTAAAGAAGATTAATAATACAATACTTTTTAAGAAAATGTATATAACATGAGAATGTGCTTTAGTTGATGATTTCAGTCTCCTGGTGGAAAACAAATGCTAATGACATGAAATTACCAGTATTACCAAAAGGGGGCTGCAGTGGACCACTCATTAGCCATTTCCTCTCCTTTTTATAGTTATTTCACATGTTTTGCTTTTGGATCTGTTATAAAATGACTATTATAACCAATGTTAGCATGCAAGGGGTTCCGTAGCCTCACTTTATCCTCCTCCTGGAAACAACGAGTGCGAGCACCCCGCTTGGCATCAGTGTACTTTTTCATAATATATATGTTCAATTGGTGGGTGCACAGGAGCAAAAAGCCTGTACATGTGCCTGCCATAGAAGAGTTGAAAGGATGAAAGACCAGTTGCAGCATGTGGAGTGGCACGATACACCTGCAAGAAGTCAATTACCACAGGTTTCCATGGCTTATATTGCTGGGTGGCCAATTGGACAGTGTGTTTTAGCACACGGTTGAACCTTTCTTAAGCACCATTAGCTGCCGGGTAGTAGAGAGAGGAATGATGGTGAAGAATATTTCTTCCTTCCAGAAAAGCAGTTGAAGAAACAGACGTGTTTTTTCTATTTTTTTAATTTTAATTAATCAAGTAGAGTGAGATTTTCAGTCTTATGCCTTTTCCTTAAGCGCTCATACACATTATAAACATCTACGTTGCCTCTGTACCTCTTGTTGGGTTCATACGGATTACATAAACAGAGAATATTTGTTTTCAATTTGAATTGGTTCATTTAAATTTCACATTTAAAGCTTTCTATAGATATAATTCTTATCGTGGCTGAAGCACGTATACACTGAGTTTCGATTCATTTTTGTAACAAGCTCCATCAAGGAGACAGAGATGACAGAAAGCACATCCTTTTTTTGGGGGGGGGGGTCTTTTTCCCCCCTTTATTTTACAAAAGCATAGCATTTAGTTGTTATAGTGAGTGTATACAAATAAAAGAAGACCCTCATATCTGTATGACAAAAAATGTACAGTATTTTAAGTAAAGAAATCCAGTTTTAAGTCAAATTCATCAAACGCTAATTTAACATGCCAGAATTAAAGCTCAGTTTGAGACAAACACGTAGTGCCACTGGGCCAGGTGTGCCAAACACTTATACTTCAATATTTCATACAAAATAATCAGAAACCGTAAATAGCACAATGTGCTGTCAGCATAACAAATAGAATATTTGCCTCACATTGCCTGAGTCAGCATGGGAATTCACCTCCATCCTAAAATCAGTGGCTCATCTAGTCCCATTCTCAGTTGTAATGTTTCTAGGATTTTTTGTGAGGGTCCTGTAAAATTCCATTATATACTGCTCTGAATCATTTTCACTTTTCAGTCACACTTTAGTTTAGGGTCCAATTTGCACTATTAACGTCCCGGGTTACGTATGTAACCCTAGTTCCCCGAAGGGACGGACGCTGCGTGAAATCGCAGTGGGAACGCCTCCAGCGTAGTGCGTCTGAAGCATGAATGAAATCAGTCAATGGCGAGATGGAACGTAGTAGGCGGGTGACGTCACCGACCAGGAAACTATAAAGCACCCCTGAAACACAAGCGAAACAGCTTACGATGTTACTGAAGCAAGCGATCCATGGGGATGCCGGGAGCATGGCAGGACACGCAGCGTCCGTCCCTTCGGGGAACTAGGGTTACATACGTAACCCGGGACGTTCCCCTTCAGGGACTACCACTGCGTGAAATCGCAGTGGGAACGCAATACACACGTCCCCATGCGAGCAATCCCCCGTTGTGTGAAATTAAGGCGCACAGGCTGACGAAAGAACTTGCGCCCCAGGAGTGGAACTGAAATCGAGACTATAAAACCTGACGAATGTGTGCGGTGAGGACCAGCCTGCCGCATCACAAACGTCCTGAAGAGAAGCTCCTGAAAGGAGAGCACTAGAAGCAGCCATACTCCGGGTGGAGTGAGCCCGTACAGCCAAAGGCGAAGGCTGACCGGCTGACTCGTAAGCAAGTGAGATGGCCTCAACCACCCACTTGCTCATCCTTTGCTTAGATGCCGGGCACCCCTTGTTGGGCTGCCCAAAACAAACAAACAGCTGTTCGGACTTCCTCCACAGGGCAGCTCTGTGGACATAAGCATCTAGAGCCCGCACTGGGCAGAGCAAATTAAGTTTCTCCTGGTCCGACGTCACAAACGGAGGAGGACAGAAAGCCTGCAGTATAACTGGTCTAACTACAGTAGTTGGAACTTTAGGAACATAACCTGGCCTAGGATAAAGGAAAGCCTTGGCCATGCCAGGTGAGAATTCCAGGCACGAGGGAGCAACCGAGAGTGCTTGAATGTCTCCAATTCTCTTTAGAGATGAGATAGCAAGCAGGAAAATAGTTTTGAGAGTAAGGAACTTCAATGGGCTCGAAAGGCGCTAGGGAGAGACCCTCTAGGACGATGGCCAAATCCCATGATGGCACCCTCGTGCGTACTGCTGGCCTCAGCCTCAAAGTGCCACGAAGGAAGCGAGATATAAGTGGGTGTCTCCCAAGAGAAACTCCACTCAAAGGGGCGTGGTAAGCAGCCAGGGCCGCCACGTACACCTTCAGTGTGGAGTGGGATAGCCCCGTGGAGAGACGGGCCTGCAGGAACTCCAGCACTGTACCAACCGGGCAGTTAACTGGGTCCTGTTGGCGCTCTCCACACCAAGAGGTGAAAAGTTTCCACCTCGCGGCATATAACCTCCTCGTAGCGGGAGCTCTGGATTGGAGAATGGTCTCAACGACCTCAGTCGAGAGACCAGATTCTATGAGCTGAGCCTCCTCAGAGGCCAAGCCCATAGTCTCCATAGCTCTGGGCGGGGGTGAAGGATCGACCCACACGCCTGAGAGAGTAGGTCCCTCCTGATCGGAATCTCTAGGGGAGAGCCGTCAAGGAGGGACACAAGGTCCGAGAACCATACTCGGGCCGGCCAGAACGGGGCTATCAGGAGTAGGCTGACTCCGTCCCGGCGAACCCTTTCCAGAACTCCTGGGAGCAGAGCGATCGGGGGAAAAGCATACAGGCGTGACCTCGGCCACGCCTGTACCATAGCGTCCAACCCCAGCGGGGCTGGATGGCTGAGAGAGAACCACAGCGGACAGTGCGATGTCTCTCTGGAAGCAAAAAGGTCTACCTCGGCACGACCAAAATGTTCCCACAGGAGCTCCACCACCTCGGGGTGAAGTCTCCATTCCCCGGGCCTCGGCCCCTGCCTCGACAGGATGTCTGCCCCTCGATTCAGATACCCCGGGAGATAAATCGCTCTCAAAAATAGAAGTTTCCCCTGGGACCATAGAAGGATCTGACTGGCTAGCTTGCATAATGGACGCGACCGCAGACCCCCCTGATGGTTTATGTAAGAGACCACCGATGTGTTGTCTGAGCGGACAAGCACATGGTGGCCCCTCAGGTCTGGGAGGAAGTGTTTCAGAGCCTGAAACACCGCCAACATTTCTAAGCAGTTTATGTGCCACGAGAGATGATGGTCCTGCCACAGACCCTGAGCCGGGCGACCACTCATGATCGCCTCCCAGCCCGTGAGGGAAGCATCCGTCGTTAGCGTCACGCGACGACAAGGAGCTCCCAGCACGGGGCCCTGGGACAAGAACCGAGGATCCTTCCACATGACCAGGGCGCGAAGACACCGTCGCGAACACACGATCATGCGGAGCGGATTTCCCCTCGGGGAAAAACCCTTGGTTCTGAGCCACCACTGAAGCTGTCTCATGTACAATAGGCCAAGATGAATAACGTTTGACGCTGCTGCCATGAGACCTAAAAGTCTCTGGAACTGTTTTACAGTGAGTGACTGGCCTAGCTTGATCTGATTTACTGCAGCGAGAATCGAAGCAATACGAGCAGGGGAAAGCTGCGCCTGCATCATCGTCGAATCCCACACCACACCGAGAAAAGTGGATCTCTGTACCGGAGAAAGCACACTCTTCTTGGCGTTGAGCCTCAACCCCAATTTCTTGATGTGAGCGAGAACGACATCTCGATGCCGAACCGCCTGAGCCTGCGATTGAGCTAGAATCAACCAATCGTCTATATAATTCAGAATGCGGATCCCCTGTAAGCGCAGAGGAACTAGAGCCGCATCCATACATTTTGTGAACGTTCGGGGTGAGAGTGCTAGGCCGAACGGAAGAACCCGATACTGGTATGCTTCGCCCCCAAAAGCAAACCTCAGGAACTTCTGATGCTGAGGAAGAATAGACACATGGAAGTAGGCGTCCTTTAGATCTATCGTGACAAACCAGTCCTCGGACCTGATTTGTGACACGATCTGTTTGAGAGTAAGCATCTTGAACTTGAGTTTTCCCACAGTGCGATTTAAGAGACGCAGGTCTAAAATCGGACGCAACCCCCCGTCTTTCTTTGGAACAATGAAGTATGGGCTGTAATAGCCTGACTCCCTGCTGGGAGGAGGAACCCGTTCTATAGCTCCTTTTTGAAGAAGAGTCATAACTTCCTGTTCCATTACCAGAGCCTGCTCGGGGCCCACCACAGTGGGAAGAACCCCGCTGAACCGAGGCAGACGAGACCTGAACTGTATAGCGTAACCTCTTTCGATTGTGTGCAGGACCCACTGAGACACATTGGGAAGATTTTTCCATTCCGCTAGAAAATCTACTAAGGGAACCAGCCTCTCGAGGCTGGCCTCTGGTTGAATGTTCTGTGTGACAGACACAGTGCCCTGTAACGGCGCACCTGCAGGGACCAACTGGTCTGTGCACTCCAGAGCCCTCAAAGGAGGGGGCGAGCGACCCTCGGGAACACGCTCGCCGAATCTCACTACGCCCTGTTCTGGCAGGGTTAGTAGTACAGACCCCTGAGGGTAACGGGAGAGACAAGGCACCCTTACGGGAGGTGTACACAGGTCTCTCTCGATGGGGGCCACCCTCAGATTTAATCCTGACGCTGTGGACGTCAGGACCGTTTAGACGCGGCCTTCTTGGCGACAATGACTGTCCTCAGATCAGCCCTGCCCCGCGAAGACCTCGTCTGAGAGCGCCCGTCTCATCCCTCCAGCCTCTCTGCGGGGGGCACGAGACGCGACACTCTGTATCTGCTGCGCTCTCTGCCTCGATGAGCTACTCGGCGGGTGGGACTGCCCTCGCTCAGCAGCCCCACTCTGAACCCTTATTTTGAGGGGAATAAATTTATGAAAAGCTGCCGCCTGTTTCTTTTCTTCCTGGAACCTCTCTGTGACTGAATGTAATGCGTCACCAAAGAGACCAGCAGGCGAAATAGGGGAATCTAAAAGAAGAGTTTTATCTTTCTCTTTCATGGAAGTCTGGCTCAACCACAAATGCCTCTCCGTGGCCACCAGGGCTGCCATAGACCGACCGATTGATTTCGCGGTCTCCTTGGTGGCCCGGAGAGTGAGATCAGCTGTCTGCCTGAGCTCTTTGATAGTGTCAGCTGAAATTCCCCCCCCCTCACTAGCTTCTTTTAATAGGTCAGCCTGATAAGCCTGCATGATCGCCATTGTGTGCAAACATGCAGCCGCCTGGCCCGCCGCCGAGTATGCCTTCCCCACCAGCTTAGATGTATTTTTGAGAGGTCTGGTGGGAAGGGCCGGTGCTTTGAGTGACGAAGCCGATTCAGGCGAGAGATAACTCGCGAGCGTCTCTTCCGCCTTTGGCATCGTCACATAACCAGAAATCTTAGCTCCCATAATGTTACCATATGCATTTGAAGTGTTTGTGTAAACTCTACTAGACACAGGTCTAGCCCAGGTCTTCGACACCTCAGTGTGAAGATCCGGGAAAAACGGCAAGCACCGGCGAGAAGGTTGGGCACGTGAGGGCAGAAATCTCTCATCGAGTTTACTTTTTGGCTTAGACTCCTGCCTGTCAGCTGGCCACTCAATGCTGAGCTTTTCAACAGCACGAGATAAAACCTCCATAAGCTCATCTTCATTATTATATTGAAATGACGAATCACGTGTGTCATCTGTTACAATACTTTCAACATCCAGCTCCTCAGAACTGGATAGTTGAAGTTCCTGAACAACATGTACCTCTTCTCGGGCAGAAGTAACCGCAGCGCGGGCTTCCAGAGCCGGGATAGAGGTACTGGATCTCACCGGAGAAGGCTGAGATAGGGCGGAGCCCGTCTCAAACCCCGCGGTGAGATCCATCTGCGATCCCCAGGTCAAGCGCCGCCGCTCTGCCTCGACAGAAGCGGGACCCGAGCCCTGGGGAGAGCGCAGCGAGCCGCTCTCCTCGAAGAGCGACCGCCGCGAGCGCAGTATTCTCAAAGGCAGACGCTCACAATGCAAGCAATCAGCCCCCTCGAGAGCTGACTGGGCATGCTGCATCCCCAAACAAGCAACACACAAATCGTGTGAATCCCCACCCGTGCTGCATCCCCAAACAAGCAACACACAAATCGTGTGAATCCCCACCCGTTATAAATCGAGTACAAGGGGGAGCACACTGCTTATACTGCTGCTCACTCGTCATTTCTCTTTTCTCACAGTAATATATATATATATAGACAGATTTCAGACACACACAAAGATCGATGCTGAAGTAACAAAGGCTGTTCCGCTTGTGTTTCAGGGGTGCTTTATAGTTTCCTGGTTAGTGACGTCACCCGCCTACTACGTTCCGTCTCGCCATTGACTGATTTCATTCATGCTTCAGACGCACTACGCTGGAGGCGTTCCCACTGCGATTTTTCCCTGAAGGGGAACTAAATATAAACTATGACTTTTGACTCAATAAACCCCTAATTACTGCTTATTAATAGGTAGTTGTTAAGTTTAGGTATGGGGTAGGATTAAGGGATGTAAAAAAAGGTCATGCAGAATAAGACAAATCCTGATGTTGGGGCTCGGGCTAGGCCTGAGGCTGGGGTAAACGATAAAAACGATGTTTACGATAAAAACAATTTTCTACACTATCAAAGTGTGCAACATGGATGTTGTCGGTTATTCTGTCGCAAAAACATGTAATTTACATTCTAATTATCACATTCTATAAACATAATGAACTACCAGAGACAAAATAAAGAACAACATTGTCAGGAGGACAGTAGTTGGTTATCTCAGCGCTGCTGTCCAACATCCTAGTATGAGCACCAGTCTTACGACTGTAGCTGTGACTAGCTGTAGCAGAAAATAAAACCCAAATCAACCTTTACAGCATTACAATTCCATAGATTTTGACAAGATTTTATTCCACACAATGATACAAACTTTTATTGGCCCAATTTCGTTGTCTATACCACTTTGGATGAGTATGTAATAAAAACCTCATATCTCATACCAGACACATGACTGATTCATGTATTCAATCCCAAGTGGTAAAACAATCTATATTTCCGTTTTAGATATATGAGAAAAATCACAGGAGTTCTCCTTTAAGTAATATGACTGAAAAAAGATAACTAACCCGTTTTGTTTCGGGATGATCTTGGTCTGTCATAGACAACATATCCATCACTGTCTCTCTTCAGCTACCTGACAGGTTGATGGCTGGTGGATGGTGGAGCCTTCTGGACTGGTTGATGGCTGGTGGATGGTGGAGCCTTCTGGACTGGTTGATGGCTGGTGGATGGTGCTGCCTTCTGGACTGGTTGATGGCTGGTGGATGGTGCTGCCTCCTGTTCTCCCTTCATCTTATTGATGAAACCTTCCAAGGTCTGGAGTTCATCATTTAATTTAGAATGATCAACAAGCTCATCAAGCTCCTTAAGGACCTGTTCGACATTGGAATTGTCACTCATGATGAACAAGGACAAACAAGACAACACACTGACAAAACAACACTAAAGGGATAGGGGGGTGGGTGGGGAAGAGCAAAAGAGCAATAACAACAGAGAACCAGAGAGACTGACAACAATTAACTAGACAAACGTGGCTCTTAAAAGTGCCTTTGTTTTTGCTTTGTAACGAAGCTGAAGTTTTAAAGTAAATGATGAAGGGACTAGGGGACCTGTTGAGAGAAGGGAAAGAATATAAATTCAGATTTGAAGATCATGCTACATACTCCTACATAAATACTGAATAACTGAAAGGTTTAAGAACTTGAGAAAATGTTGGTCTAGTTTGCCCATGCTTTGGGATGTGGTGGGGAGGTCTGTGGGTGCTTATAGTAAATATTAGGCCAGAATACTGTAGGGTTGGGGTGTTGCCTGCAAACTCACAATACAATATCTCACTAGGTGTGGACTGATCTTGACAGTCATGGCTGATATTGATACCAACCATTCAAAATGCCAGTTTGGCTGATAACCAGTGCCATTTTTTTATCTGTTTATGTTATTAATTATACAGCTAATAGAGGCAAATGGCCTCTATTAGCTGGTCTTCTGTGTAGCAAATTGCACATTATTTGGTGCAACAACCTGTTATAATATGTCTGTCATTTAGTCTCTGTCCAATGAAAGTGATACAGGGCACTTCAAACTATGCAAACAAACACAACGACAACTTAATGACATCAAACAAAATTAATGAAATTAAATTAAACATGCTAAATTCAGGTTATCATGTAGTACTTATAGCCTGGCAAGCCAGACCTACATCAAGATGTTAGGTCTGGCAACTCACCATAGACACGGCTCAATCCGAGGGGCGGGATAAACGGCTGTCTTTCAAATTCCCTCTGCACGCAATAGGACAGCGCTTCAACCAACCAGAGCGTTTGCCCAACAGCGGAGCTAACATTAGTTTTGCGTTAGTTGATAGATTCAACTTTTGAATCTGGCCGGCAAAACTACGAACACATCTTCCTTTTTTAAGAATGACTTAAGTGCCGTTCTTTGCTCTTTTCTCAAAGAAAAACTTAACTCCAAGTCATTCAGAGTCGCGACCAAAGCCGATTCGAAAGACTGTTCGCCAGCAGCAGCCGCCATTCTTTGTTTTCAAGTAGCAGGGAACCGTCGCAACTCTGTCGTCATTATGTTAAGCCCGTCCCACCTACTCTATATGCGATGTGATTGGCCTGACCCAATTTAGGTTTTTACAGCTCCGAAAGTCAACGGAGAGTTGCTAGACTACCCTGGCTGCAAAATACATTTTGCTGCCGCTAGGGTGCGTCTAGATTTCTAGGCTATAGTACTTACGTTTGGAGTTGAGAAGCGCAATGGCCCTTGGGATCGTCGCATACTTATTTATAGTCAATGGTCGCATAAAGTGACGGCATCAGCATCACATTAAGTGACGGCATCACCGTTGATGGACAGTTGATTTCCTTTCGTCTATATCTGACGATGAGGGATTAACATGAATGTCTATCTGACGGACCCCCGCTGAAACTTGACGCCAGGGTTCCTTGACCATACGTCAGACATTTGACGAGTAGGTAGTGAGACTGTGTTGGTATATAGCATAGCCTTCTCTGTCAGCACAGGATTTACATGTAATAAAAGCAGGGAGATAGTCAGGCTGATGGAGAAGATTTCAGAACTAGAGACACGCATCCAAACTTTAATTGAGGATAGTAAGAAACATTGGGATTGGCATTTAAAGACATTCTGAACTCTATTGGAGTTAGACATAGAAAGATCGGGAAACTCTCTTCTATGATGAAGTATAATTGTCATCCCCTAAATGAAATAGTTCGGGATTTTATGAGTACTCACAGTTTAAGATTAATCCATCCACGCTGTTACAGGGAGCGTTATAGGAAGTCTTTTTTTCCAACTGCAATTAAGTTGTATAATCAGTGTTATTCAAGATGACTTACTTTTTATGATTTATGTTTTGGTATATGATCACAATGCTTTGCGACTTGATACTGGAGAATGAGTCTTGTATTGTTTGTGAATGTTGTTTTAAAGTTGTTTTAATTTATTCATTGTTGTGCTGCTGCGACACCTAAATTTCCCTCTGGGGATTAATAAAGTTAATCATCATCATCATCAACACATTTCAGGACCCACTCATTGTCATAATCATACTCTAGATCTAATATTATCACATGGAATCAGTGTTGATGCCGTAGAAATTCTGCAGCAGAGCAATGATAATCTCAGATCATTATCTAGTCTTGTGTAAACTTCATTTAGCCAAGGCTGCAAAGCTAACTCTGTTACAAATATGTTAGACCTATCACTTCTGCCACTAAAGATTGCTTTATTAATAATCTTCCTGATCAGTTTCATCATCTCAGCATCCAGATAGCTTAGAAGGACTCAATATTGCGACAGAAGTTTAGACACAGTTGGTCCGTTGCACTTAAAGAACATTAAAGGAAATAGTCCAACGCCGTGGTACAATGAGCACACTCAGGCCCTTAAGAGAGCAGCCAAAAAAATGGAGCACAACTAGAAGAAAACAAAACTAGAGTACTAGTGTACTTAACTAGTGTCCATAAAACTGTTGATAGTTTTTTTATTTTTTTTTATAAACAGGCAGACTGGGACAATGCTACGATCAAAGAGGCTTGTGTTTGTAGTGCTCACTTCATATCAGGTAAAGTCATCCTTATCATCCCCTTCTGTTAGATTAAACTCGAAAGCCTGGATTGCATCAACAGTTTTATGTACACTAGCCTATAACATTAAGCTATGCAAGTTAATAGTTTTGTAAATGTCATGGGCCTGTGTCATGCTACAGACGTAGCCAGCTGCTAGTAGTTAGCCGCAGGCTAGCGCCAACATTGTGACAACAACGGCAGAGTTAAGCCATGGTAAGTAAACAAATGTTTTCTGTAAACTGGTTTAATAGTTAGGTGAAGTTTGATATCTGGCATTAATTGTGACCTGTGTCATGCTACAAACTTAGCAGATAGCAGTATCTATCTGAACAGATGTCGTCTATTTTTTAAACGGATGAGATCCTGCAGGAATCCTGAAAAACTTGACTCCACAACTGGTGTGATTTTCACAGTCCACGACACAACAAGTAGGCATTTTTTTCTTGACGAGAAATTCTCTGGATAACACACAATTCAATGGGATGGAATGAACTTTCTGACCCCGACCTGCGCACTGCGAATTTTACTGTGACGTCAGCCGTGAAGGGGTCTATTGAAAGAGATGCTTCCAGAGGTCATAGATCCTCTTCTTATTATCATTATTTCATCTTTGTCATCAGGATACGTACCAAAAACTTTTAAACTGGCTATGATTAACCACTTGTTAAAACACTGCAACTTGATCCTACAGAATTAGTCAATTACAGGCCGATCTCGAATCTACCTTTTCTGTCTAAGATACTAGAAAAGGAGGTATCCTCACAACTATGTTCCTTTTTAGAAAGAAATGATATCTACGAGGATTTCAAGTCAGGATTTAGACCGTACCATAGTACTGAGACTGCTTTCATTAGAGTTACAAATGATTTGCTCTTATCATCTGATCGTGTTTGTATCTCTCTATTAGTGTTACTCGATCTTAGTGCTGCATTTGACACTATCGACCACAACATTCTTTTAAATAGAGACGAAAATTATCTTGGCATTAGTGGAATTGCATTAGCATGGTTTAAATCATACTTATCTGACCGTTATCAGTTTGTACAGGTAGCAGCAAATGAAGAGAATGTCTTATCGATCAAAAGTTCAGTATGGCGTTCCACAAGGCTCAGTACTAGGACCACTGCTGTTCACTCTGTACATGCTACCCTTAGGAGATATCATTAGGAAGCATGGAATTAATTTTCACTGTTATACTGATGATACGCAGCCCTAGTATACACATCACATTATAGACTTCTATAATTAAATGTTAGGCTGCATAGTTTAGGTCAGCCAGAACCGGGAACACTTCCCATAAACCCTGGTGTAATTGTTACATCATAAGAAGGATGGCGTCTATGTTAATATTAGTCTCTCTGTTTATCCCGAGGTTTACCGCAGTACGCCGGATCCAGGCTGCATCCAGATCTGATGAAGGAACTGGGCCTGGACGCAACGATAACGCAGTCCTGAAGTGTCAACTAGGCTCTCCCCTGTGAAGGCCTCCTTTCCTTCCCTTTACCTCTGTACAGATAAAACGTTTTACCATTTAACCCATATTTCTGGGTCATTCATTTGACACAACCAGTGGGTGAAATTAACCCTCTTGCTGGGTTAAGTGTTACTCATGTGCTGGGTTATTTCCTGTCTCATTGCCTTAATAAAATTAGTAACACATATTTGTTATATTACAAATGTAAAACAATTATTGTCTCTGTAATACACAGGGTTCCCACACCTTGGTTAACTTCAAATTCAAGAACCTTTCAAGGACTTTCCAGGTCCAATACCCTCAAATTCAAGGACTTAATGTGGGGACACATTTGTTGTGTTCAACAACAAACGTTGAGTAGTTTCGTTCCATCGTAGTAGTTTCGTGCGTGCGTGAACGTCATGGCAACGTACAACACAAAGTACCTCACGCAGGAAACACTTAACGTAACATGTAAATGCGCGTAACTAACGTAAATCAAGCAAGCTAGTATTCATAGGCCACGAAGTGTTGGTGAAATAACACGTTAGTGGACCGGAGAGAATATATGATTTTTTTTTCCAGAAAACTTCTTGCACAAAATAAATTCAAGCACTTTCAAGGACCTGTATCTATGTACGTTTATTTTCCAAAACTTTCCAGGGCCTTAATTTTTTTTTTCATATTCACAAACTTTCAAGGATTTCAAGGACCCGTGGGAACCCTGAATACAATAAACCAGAGAGGCCAATGTATGTGATTTCAATCCCGTGGTGTATGTAGATAGAAATGGCTCATTCTAAGATAATAAAAAACACAACGGTTCATTAAGTAAGGACATACACCACTGAAAACATAGTTATGTATATGATATTGCATTTCTGTCAACGGTTTCTCCTAAATATTATACAATGCACCTTAAAAAGTCATTAAGTAACTAGTTTGAACTTATACAATCACGATTTCATTTATTAAGATGTGTTGATTTATTAAGAACAGCAACAAACATTTAAAATGCGACTAAATATCATGTGGGCCTGAAACAACTGTTGTCCACAAATTGTACAGTGGAGGACTCTTTTCCATTAATTTGATAAATGGCATGCTGGAGTCTGGAGAAACTCCCAGGCAGGGAGACACTGTTTTGTGTATTTAACATCAAAAACGAAAAAAGCTTTGAAACAAAGATTAACAGCCTCCAGCAAAGACTCAATGGTCTCGATGGTGTGGCCTGGAACAATGGCAAAGGTCTGATATGCCCCCTTGTCTCATCCCTGAGGCACAGAATGTGCAGCAATGCTCCAGTCATCTCATTTTCTAAATATTCAACCATGTTGGTCCCCACCTGTTGATTACACAATCACTTAGAGTGTTGCAATATAACTGACATGCAAGTTAAGCTTTTTTTTGTGGAAGTATCAAAAAACAATTATTAAAAACATTACCAAATATGACCAAATGTGAAAAACAAACAAAATGTCTATTTATATTCAGTATTTTCAAACTGACTTATAGTAATAAAAGAGTAATATGGACTAATATTATCAACATTTAGGCAATTAAAAGTAAAAATATTACTGTAATGTTGATAGTGTCTTAAACATTAAAACTCACAAACCCAAAAAGAGACTCGTTAATCTCCTGACTGGCAGGACCGGCAGCGCTGATGATCGCCTCGCTTAGATAATGTTACACAATAAAATGAAAGATGACATGCATGGTAGAGTATGTAACTCAAAATTTTAGAAATTTTAATCATTCACGATCAAGTTCAACTAAAGGGGTATAATTTTCTTCTCAGAACAGGCGCCCGTTCATTGACAACAATCCAGGTGGAAATTCCTTTACACTACTAATCAGAGCTGGATGTGATGATGCGTGCTGTGATAAAGGTCTTTAGTTTTCTCATTTATGTGCTAATATGTGCTAATTTGCATATAAAAAACGAAATCAGGCTATTGGATAAAGCCAGGTTCAAAATTATTTTTTTAATTATGTTCACATATTAGATGGGAAAAAAATTACTGAGGGATTTATGGATATACTTTTGTTATCCTGTAAATCAGAATATACTGTCAATGTTTTTCACCATGTTTTTTGGTATAAAATATATAAATCAGGCTAGGAATAATATATTTACAAATCCCTCTGTAAATGTCTTCATAATATAACTAGGTACAAGACTGTAAATTTTGGTGTATATAGGTGCTACTGATGTGGCGATTTCAGACTTGGAGTGTGAGATAAAAGTCATTTTGAGAAAACGGGCTTTAAAGATTTATATCAGCCAATGAGATTGCACATTTAGAGTTAAATCCCCCCTTTTACTTTCACAATTGGTTACTGATAAAAAAGGAAATGACCATATTTGGATCCGACAGCATTGTGCAGGAGAGAGAGCTTTCTAACGGTGTATGTGATGACAGGTTGCAGGCAGCGATCGCGGAGCAGCGGGATGATTAAGAACGCCAACTTTTGTTGAATTTATGAGAAATCTACTGACGCAAACAAAAAAAGTGTAGTAAAATAAAGAACTAAATGTGTATTTCGGACTTTTTTTCACCACAAGTCTGAAAGACGACATGTTATTGAAGACAAACATCTCAAAATCTCAAAATTGACCAGTGAAACCACATGTTTTTGCCTGCCATGTCTCGCCGACATCGCTGTAAATGTTATTCTTCAGTTAAATTTTTTCTGTTATTTGTTCATGGTTGTTTACTTACAGTACATTTTGTTTTCACATTGTCAAATTTTTTTGGTTTCACTAAAATTTAATTAGATTTTTTTTTTTTTTTTTTTTTTAAGCTGCAATCCATAACTTTTGCCATCTCTGTTTAAAAACATAAAATTGCAGAATACTTGAAGCTACTTTCTTGATGTGAATGACAAGTTTAAATTCTAAATAACTGCTGTAAGAACAAACGCAGAACCATCACCAGAAGGCTACTCTGACATGCGATAGAATAGCTGTATATTCTTTGCATACAGACAGACATTTCCAGTGAAATGAGCTCAAATTATAAATCATTGTTATAAATGTACTGTTATAATGGGACACTGGGAAAGGACACTGATCTTCAGCCTACTTGCTCAATAACTGATTTTTGTAAATTTTTATCCAAAAAAGTTACAGACTGCAGCTTTCCTTAACTTTTGTTGGTTAAAGCTGCAGTCCATAACTTTTGGTGCGCTCGCAGTTAATAAACAGAACTGCATGCGTCTAGCGGAAGAACATCGTAACCTCATCTATGCGACTAAATATCAGCACATTTCATTAATCATACCTCACTGAATACCTCTGATTTTCACACGCTTTCTTTTGCTGCAAATGTCATGTAGCTATGATACAGGACATGGTTTGGCATATTTTAATATTCATAGTGGGCTTAACAGTAGCCTAATAGAATATTCTGCTATGATATAAAGTGACCAGACGTCCGGGATCAAAACTGGGAACATAATCCCCGAAAAGGGGGGAAAAACGGGGACATTTCCAGTTTGACTATCAATCTGATTGAAAAACCTAATGTTGTGTCTTCAAAAACAAAATGGGGACAGAGGTCTTTTTTTCTGTATTTAGCCAGGGGCAGGCAACCAAAAATGGGGACTGTCCCCTGAAACCGGGACGTCTGATCACCCTATGATGTGTGATGTAGGCTATGATAGGTAGCCTATTTTGCAAATCACACTCTATAAATATGATAGAGAAGCAGAAACAGATAGTGGCAGTAGTCAGATATTTTAATAAGTTGAAGAAACAAATAATTATATTATTATTACTTTTGTTAGGGTGAATAACATGTGAATAATACACAGTGTTGGGCAAGCTAATTTGAAATTGTACTGAGCTAAGCTATCAGTTACTCTGCCATGAATAAGCTTCACTACACAAAATCTACCAGTACCATCCAATCAAATGTAGCAAACTAAGTAACACAAACACAGCAGTAGGCTAGTTCACTACAGGAATCTACTTTAAGTTGCGCTAATTTGCGCTAAAAGTGTAGCTTGTGTGGCCAAGCTACTTGATAAATAAAGGAGTTAAGCTACTGAAAAGTTACTTGATTCAGGAAATACTGTAGTGAAGCTACCACCAAAATACTTAGTTACTAGCTAAGCTAAGTAGCGACTGCCCAACACTGATAATACAGTCTGTGCCACTTGTGTAAAATTCGCTGGCCAATGTTATACCAGTAATATTTGTTTTATCTCTACAATAGCATTCTTGTGTCAGTTCAGTTGTAATCTAAGTCAGTGTTATGGAATATGACTTATCAAGTCTCAGTTCATAGACGGATGAACACCGGCTGGTGCAGTAAACATAGCCTAGCTAGCTGGCTACGATTTCAGTACAGTAATATCAAAGATCCTTATTTTCCGGTTTTCCGATATCAAAAGGTTTTCCGATATCAAAAGCTAATGCGACCTAGATCAGAACATTGTTGTGTGCCGTTTTGCGTTGTGTCGGCAAGATACAATTCGACTGTGAGTTTTTATTCATTTCCCGTGGAAGAGGATCTCAGAAAAAAAATGGATTGTTAAGATCAGGAGGGATGACTTCCAAGTCAACAAAAACACAAAGGTGTGTAGCGTTCATTTCAGACCTGATGACTTTATGGAAGGGACTAGTCTGAGACGTCTGAAAAAAGGTGTTTTCCCTACACTGTTTGAGTGGAACCGTTACCAAGTGCAGCCGTTGAGGTCGAGTGTTTGGGAATGGCAAGAGAGACCGCTGCCCCCTGATCCTGACTCGGACATAGAGCAAGATATGGACTTTGACATGGAGAGGACTGGTCACAATTATTATTATTAGCTCTGGACATGGTTTTACATGAAAATGAGGAGTTGCCAAGGAAGACAGAAAATATACGGAAGCAGTTGGACCAGACCAAGATCACGCTTCGCTTTGGTCTCCAGAGATTTGCTGAGTCCGATGGGGACATACGCTTTTATACAAGGTAATATTATATTGCCTGTGATAAGCATTTGTAATAGCGTTGCCATTGTCCTGAAAACACTAGTCCACGTTGTTGATAAATATTATTGGAGTTGTAAAAGCTAGCTGCACGTAGCCTAGGCAGTCTAACAGTAGGCTACACCGACTGAAATAATAACAACAACGTAGGTTAACATAATTATATGTATGAACAGCAGTGGTTGTCTTCAACAGCAATCAGATTTAGTTTAATCATACATACCTAATTGCATCATTTTCATGACTCATGATGTATTGCAAGACTGTTGTATTAGTAACTTGTAGTTCAGCATTCTTATTTCCTAAACTGGAAATTACTATACTATACTATAAAGCTAAGTGTGAGTCTTTTATGCCATGTGAGAACCAATGCACGTTTCTTTCCTGACAGATTTGCAACCTATAACCACCTGATGGCCTTCTGGGAACTGATTGAACCGGCAACGCACAGAATGATTCGTGTCACCAACTCCATCTGCAATAACATTTGTGTCTTGACTCTGTGCATGGTCTATTAGTGACCGGGAGTTGTTCAAACAGTCAGGGATCATTAACCTTCTTACCCCTGACATGGCCATAATGGTGGATAAGGGCTTCTTAATTGATAGTTGGTCAGTCTGTTTTAATATAGTAGAGTATGTTAGCTACTTACCCTCAAAGTTGTCGATAAAGCTGGCGTTGTACATTTTAAATCCTTTTTCCCGCTTGTTGTTGGGAGCGGCACATGATTTTTTTACGAGTCGGTCTACATCATTTACCGTCAGACGAGGTAAGTCCTGAAGACAACGACTATAAAAAAGAGCCATATCTGTCTGTGTATAAACAGGAAGTTTAAAGTATAGTACAATCGAACCTGGAACTGTGATGAGCCTATTAGTCTTAGTACCTCAAGTCTTAACAACTTGAAATGGGTTTTCAGGGCAAGAAAATGCTTAATATGATATTGATGTATTCTCCTTTCCTCAGTCGCTGTTTGTAAAGATTGCACGTCATACATTTACTAAAAAAAATAATCAAAAAAACTATAAAGCTCTTGAAAGCATTTTTGAGGCATTCCACCGAATGGGTGACATTTCTGTCCCCAGGACATTATATGTATAAAAATGCATGAAAATGAACTCTAAAATCCATTTTATTATTAAGCAAAGTGTCCCGCACATTAAGCTAAATGCAAATTTAAAATGTTTAATTAAAAACACTCTCCCCACTCTCTATCTCTAAACTTTACCATGAAATATAATGATTAAAATCCTTCAGGAATCTTATTTCTTTTGCATTGTTGTGTGACTTTATATCCAATCAAAAAAAAAAATTCATGAGAAAAAAATATTTTATCTAATATTTTAAATAAAATAAACATTTTAGTCATGTCCCCGGGTTTTCACTCAGTCCTGTTACTCTAACACATTCCCCCCTCTAAAAAACTTGGAACATTCCACAAGACATATTTTCAACAGAAGTTGCATCATCTAGATCTTCTGAAGGCAATGGCAAGACCAAAAGTAAGTCCTCTCATTTTATTTTTTTGTATATTTGATGATATTGCAACTATGTCTGAGAAGGTCAATCTCAACATACTGTCCTGTTACCTAAATTATTTGTTAGATGTTATTTGTTTATTTTTAAGATACAAATGTTTGGTAAATCACTAGAATTTGCTCAGTAGCAAGTATGCTATGTGGCTATATTTTATGTGTTTGCTAATTTTATGCTAAAAACTCAGTCCTGTTACCCTCAGTCCTGTTACTAATATAAACCATAACAGGACTGAGTAACAGTAACAGGAGTGAGTAGCATCCTCCGGTGTATTGATTTATTAGTGTAAATATTAGTTTATGTAATACGATTAACTTAATTTTTTTAAGTTTTACAGTTACCGTTACTTAAGTTGTAGACGTATCAGTTTTTCAATGCGAATACCATGCTTACAGGGAGCCAATCCACCACTAAGTGCTGCAGAAAGGCAGCGACTCTATCGCGCCCGACGCAAAGCAGACCCAGAGAGGAGACAGAAATATTTAGAGAAGTAAGGTGAAAAATACAGGAAGGACCTCGAGTCAGGCAGGAAGAAACTAATCAATGACCTCAGTAAGAGAGAAAAGGGCAGACGTCGCAGAAAGTGGAGGGAGAATTACCATAGCATCAAAGACAGGAAAGAAGCCCTCCAGCACCTTGTCACCCCTCCACACAGCCTCCAGTTATCACCAGAGCAAGCTGTACATCCACAACCAAGCACTTCCAGGTCTACTTCATGAAACACTCATGTGCCAAAGACAATGTGCTAGAGGGGTTAGGGTTAATTAAAATAGACATGATTACATTACACAATGTCCTGGTTTCATAGACAGGGTTTAGATTAAGTCAGGATTAGACCTTAGTTCAATTAGGGCATTTAAGTAGCTTTTATAAATGTGCCTTTGAAAAAAACATTACTGGTGTGCATCTTGAGACAAAACAATGACACTGACATATTTTAAGATATGCTTTCAGTTAAAACAGCTCAAACATGCATTTTAGTCTGGGACTACCTTAAGCCTGTCTGTCAAACCCGGATGTATGAATTTAGCCATCAGATCATAGTGATTAATTTACAATGTTACAGTACATTTTCCTGACTATTGCAATGTGTAATTTATTATGGTGCGTGTGTTTTTAGGCAACATAATCAAGGGCAGAGAAGAATCCGAAAAACACGAAAAAAGCTTCATAAACAAATTCAAGAGCTAAAAGTTCTGTTGAAAAAAGAAAACAAAAAAACACAAAAGTACAAGAAAAGACTCCAGCGCTTTAAAAAGAAAAATGCATCTCCATGCACAAAGGTAAACAAATAGCTGAGACAGCTTCCAAGTGTGGCCATTCGGAGGACTCTTTTGTTTCATGAAGCTCTGGTGGAGGAAATCCGAAACAAGTACTAAAATGCACGGGGGGAGAGGGAAAAACAAATCATTTCAAAAGTGATAACAGGAAAAGTTCTGAAAAAGTACAGAATGCAACGGTTTGCTCTAAACTCACTGGGCTTTTCAACTAAAAGATGCAAAAATGAGAAGAATTTGAAGGTTAACTACACCTACCAACAGAAGCAGAACAACAGGGTTGCAGATGTTCTGATAAGCAGAGTGAGGGCTTTTTACTCAAGGGATGATGTGAGTCGCATCACAACTGGAAAGAGGCAGACCCTTACTCAAAATAAAAACAAAAAGCAAAAACGGTTCCTTTTGGATACCATAAAAAATTTGCACAAGAAGTTTTTGGCTGAAGAACAAAGCTCCATCTCATGCTCACTCTTCTGCAAGCTCAGACCTTTTTGGGTTGTTCATCCGACTCTGAGTGATCGGGAAACGTGCATGTGCAAGATGCATGAGAATCTGGGTTTTCTTGTCCAGAAGCTGCACTACTTGAAAGTAATCAGCACCCTCAATCTGGATGACCTTGTGAAAGAGATCTCATGTGAGACAGAAAATTTAAAGTGCATGTATGGAGAATGTTCTGAGTGCAAGGACCTCTCTTGCCCAGTCTCTACAGAGTACAACCCAGAAAATAATGTGTGTTATATTCAATGGGTAGTTGTGGATAAGCAGCACAAGAATGACCCCAATGGTAAAACATCTAAAATCACAATCAAAAAAGAGTTCCAGACCACTCAAGAACAACTGCTGGAACGGCTAAACCTGCTGCTGCACAGGTTTAAGAGACACACCTTTAACATCAGCATTCAGTTCACACACTACAGGGCGTTGAGACAAAACCTAAAAGCTCATGAATGCATAATGTTGACTTTTCAGAAAATTACCCCTGCAAGTACAGCACAGAAATACAGGCAGTCCACTTCGGGGCATCACACCAGCAGGCAACACCGCACACAGGTGTGCTTTATGTGCATACAACCCATCGGCCGATGTCCTTCTGCACAGTGTCACCCTCAATAATAAAGGGCCCACCAGCAATCTGGCAGCACTTGTCACCAGTGCTTGATTATGTGCAGAGTGCATATCCAGAGGTCTCCACTGTCCATTTTTACAGCGATGGCCCCTGCACTCAGTACAAACAACGAGGTAATTTGTTCTTGTTTTCTACTGAGCTGTTCAAGCGGGGATTCACTGCCGGGACGTGGAACTTTTTCGAGGCGAGCCACGGGAAGGGTGCCCCGGATGGTGTGGGAGGGGCCCTGAAGAGGAGGGCTGACAATCTAGTCAGCCAAGGAAGAGACATTCCGGATGCTGCAGAGCTGTATGCTGTGTTGAAAGAGACAAACACAAAAATACAGTTGTTTTTTGTTAGCGAGGAAGCAGTTGATTGTGGAGTTTCAGAGATGCCCAATGATGTGCCACCAGTTCCGTCCATTATGAGGATCCATCAGGTAGTGTCCCTAGCCCATGGAGAATTGATATTCATTCGATTCACATGACGTCACTGTAGCTTTGCGCCGCCATCTTTGCGACCGCGGCGGTCTCAGTAATGCCTGCAATACTGTATGTTGTGCAGTTGGCTACAACAACAGCCGAAAGAGGAACCCTAAACTGGTATTTTATTCTATACCAAAAGAAGAGAGAAGAGAGAATCATTTATTTAAAAGACTTGAAGTCTCATGTTGGTTTGTGGTTAATTATATTTCCATCCTATACTGCAGTGGCCAACATTATAGACAGATATCGACAGATAATGTTTTGTCTTCATTTTATTGTTGGATCTGTTTAAATGCACTATCATGGTAAGTTAGTAAGATTTGGGGTTGTTTTGAATATAACTGTCTGTCTGTCTGTTAGTTAATACCTACCTAAATCTAATAAATATTTTTCTGAAGTTCATAAAGATATTGTCTTCGTCACATGCGCTTTATATGTTATTTTGAGTAAGTAACGTTAACGTTAGCTCTGCAGACGATGCATAATCTCAGCCTTGAAATGCATATTAAAGGACTAGTTCTTCCAAAAATGATAATCCTGCCGTCATTTACTCACCTTCATGTGCAAATCCTTAAGTTTACTTTCCGTGGAAGACAAAGGGAAATGTTTGAATATGTTGCCTAATGGAGACTCATCTTGTCGATGTAATGGAAGTGAATGAGTAACATTAGCCTCCTGGGGGCTGTCACGCAAAAAATAATAATAATAAAAGAAAAAAAAAAACATCATAAAAGTGATCTAATACGACTCGTCCGTTATATCGTTATTTATTCATATGATAGCTTTATGTGACGAACAAACTGCAATTTAAGTCGTTATATTATAATCACTGAGCTTACCTCTTGATACCTTTTAATCGCAGCCGAATCATTCAAAAAGATTCGACTCGAAAGATTCTTTCATTTCGAAATTTGTGTGTATTAAACCTTCTCTCTGTAATTGAACATCTGTTCTTTCGGACAGATATGGCAGTCTTTTATGATATTCGGCTGATGTCTCTGGCTGTGCTGGACGGATTAGATAGATTCATTCATGCCAGCCGAACAGCTGCAGATTCATAGATTCATTCATGACATCGCCTCGACTCTCATGAACGCGCGTCATGAAGCTCTATGACTTAAGTATTTCTATATCATGAAAGACCAATTGGGGCAAGCCTGGGGCAGATAATAATGGACTAAAGAAAACTGGGGGTAAAAAATAAGGATCGGAGCCTAAAATAGAAATTTTCTCCAGGTATCTCTGTCTCTCTCTCTCATTCAAATGGGCAGTTTGGGCGGCCATACCGGGCGAGTCGGTCGCAAATATGGCGGCGTTCTATTTGTAGTGACGTAGGTGGCATCTATGAATACAGTACAGGGACATCAGCTGCTTGTGCACGACAACACAAAATCTGAACTGTGGGTGCTTTAATGCAAAGCATTTCAAGTTCAGAAATCAGCAGACAGCTTCCGTGGCCACCACAGAGACAGAAGTTCAGTGGCAAAGTCTTGAAGTTGTTGGCAAATGGTGTGTGCTGGGGTACGATGGTGATCTGTTCCCTGGTGATACAAGTGAAACACATGTTGAGGTCCGTTGTATGCAAAAGATTGGGGTCAACTGTTTTTTCTGGCCAGCCCGCGAAGACATCCTTTGGTACTTGTTTGAGGACATTGTGTGTATTATCCCACCCGTGAGGCCAGTCACAGGTCGTCACATGGAAATCGAAAGAGAAGTCTGGGCCAAACTAGAGACAGCTTTTTAGAAAGGGCCAGGCAAGTTTGTTTTTAGCGCAATTCTAGCTAAAACACTGTTCGATGTAGTTTTTGCAACTGAACATGTTTTGTTTTGTACATGAAGATGGACAGAACCCAGGAGCCAGAAACACCCATGGGATGCTGATGCACCCGCCACACTATCTCCGTTCTCTTTCTCTCTCTCTCTCCTTCTTTCACTCCTTTGTTCACTTTTCATCTTCTTGGCTGTGACAAACAAGCACTTTCCTTCAGAAATCTCTATCACACACACACACACACACACAAGCTATACACACACACAAGCTACACACACACACACACACACACACACACACACACACACACACACACACACACACACACACACACCGGAATGTAAGGATACATTCCTGTTACGTTCATTCCTGTTATGCAATTTTCATTCCTGTAATTAAATTGTTTTTCTCTAAAAAATAAAGTTAAACCACTGATTTTCTCAATTGTGTTATGTTTATCATTTATCCAACAGTTTAATTAATTACATGATAAAAACATTTATAAATTTAAGGTTTGGGTCTCCTTTAAAATGAAAAAATGGCTTTGCATTTTTTTTATATATATATATACACCTTGTGTGCATATATTGTGATTTTAAGTGACAAATGTCAATTATTTAAACATGCAACCTACCATTTCTTTAAAATCAACACTTTTGTGAGAGTAAAACAAAGAAATAGTTGCCATTTTTGGTAACAGGACTGAGAAAAATGCATCCATCTCCCACTTTGAAACCTTGTAAAAAATGAAATAAAGTTACCTGAGATTGACCAATATACATTTTGAATGGTGGAATGTGTGTGTTATTAGATTCAGTGTTGAAAAAAGATAACAAATTAGTTTAATTTTTAAAAGTTACAACAGGCAAATGTTACCCTTTCGGTGGAATGGCAAAAACGATCCTGGTTCCGACAGAGATATTACAGAAGACACACGCAGACTGTGCTGGAATTTACCCCAGTCGCTTCTTCTGACGAGTATTTCTAAAATATGCCAGCAGACTTTCCACACACAACTCACTACCCACTAAACATTGGACGTCGGATAGACGTGCAGATCATGTCTATATTGGGTCCGTTGGTCCATGACCAATTCTGGACATCTATTCGTCGTCCAAACTAGGTCCACTATTTGGACGTCCAACCATGACCCAACTTGGACGTTATATTGACGTTCAACATTGGACCTTTGAACTGGGTATTTTTTTTGGACGTCATTTGGACGTCTATGACAGGTGCAGGAAATTTACATGATTATTTTTTTTTTAACGCAATAAACGCCATTTAAAAAAAAAAAAAAAGAGTTTGTCATGTCATTTTGCTGTGTACTGAACCTATTCGCTCCATCCACGTTTCATGCCAAATCTCTATTTCCTTGTTTAAAATGCGCCGAACCTATTTTTAGCCTAAACGCGATATATCCTCTGGACTAATCAGAATTATCTCACTCTCTCTCGCTCTCTCACCCTCAAATCACTCGCGCGTATCGCGCCAGACGCTCAATTCGCCTCATTCGCTCGTCCGCGCCGCGCTAAACGCCCCATTCGCGCATTATCAAAATAATTAATACATATTCAAATAGGCCTACAGATTGTAGCTCAAACAGTAGTGCATTGGCGTTTGTAACGCTAAGATCACGAGTTCGATTCCCAGGGAATGCAAGAGTAAGGGTTGTGTGTGTGTGTGTGTGTGTGTGTGGAGAAGCCGCTTTTTTCTTTTTTTTTTGAGCGCGTTTTGATTGAGCGCACTGAGCGCGATTATTGTTTGGAAAAGACGCACAGTATCTAATAAAACACACGATCCACAGCAAGCCAACCCCGTCTCCTTCCTTCTTCCCACAAACGAACTTTGGACGGACGTTAACATTAGACGTGCGGAAGACGTCGGAAAAAGACGTCATCTGGCGTCACAGTCTGCACCTTCAAGGGGAGCAAAATTGGACGTGCAAAAACGACGTAGAAAATACGTCGTTTCGACCTGTCTATGCGCAGTGGGTAGCTACAGTAGCCTAGACTAATTTCCTGCAGATTTTAAGTGCTGTGAGGGACTAAAACATAAGTTGTGCTTGTATGGATTTCATTCAAAACGCTTTCCTCACTTTTAAATACGCAACGTCCACAATGAATACAATAATTACGTGATGAATTGACAATTTAAACTGCATATTTCAAAAAGGCTGCTGATGTAGCTGGTTTACAACTAACGATGCGGCATTTTGTAAAAAAAAAAAAAAATCTAACCGGCTAGCTGTGGCTATTTAATGTTTCACAGAATAATTACATTACCCCTCACACTTCCATATCAAAGACTGTATGCTGAACTTGTTAAAAATATAGGTAAACATTCATATTAACTTACCATAACACTGCCCGTTCCGAGTTGCGTGCTCCTCGAGTCAGAAGTAAAGAAGCCAACCAGCTGTTTATTTGTGAATGACCCCCTTACAACTCATTTAACCCAGCATGAGCAACCCAAGAATGTTTACAGTACCCAAAACAACCCATCATTTTGACCCAGCACAAGAATCAACCCAACAATTTGTTTACAGAAACAACCCAGCATTTTTTTTAGTGCACCTTGGAACCTATTTCCGGGAGTGCGTAATCGAGCCACCAGGCACTGTTTTGTGCGGATGGGTGGCCGGAGCGCGTTGAGGGTTTTCTGTTAGAACGGTGTGGTCCCTAAGTCCTTCACTAATGATCTTCGCAATAACTTTATTCTAGCTGCTGTAAAGCCACAACAATCTATGTTACTGTCATTTCCTTTTATCACTGTAAAGCTGCTTTGAAACAATTCATATTGTTAAAAGCGCTATATAAATGAAGGTGACTTGACTTGACTTGACAAGTTAAGTCTTCTTTTAAACAACCATAAGATATCATGAAGTGATTCTAAAACATTTCCCTTTCTGTAAAATCCAATTTGTGTGGAGAAGTACAAAGGAACAATACATTCACGATGCAAATCATGTTTTATTCATAAAAACTTAGAGTTTACCAAATCTATACCCATGTATAAACGGAAAAGGCATGTAGATTTAATAGGTAGCTTAATATTTATATATACAAAAAGAAACTATAGAAATCAGAAGGTGAATCCCATTTTTAACAAACATTTATACACAACAAGAGTATGTGCAGCTAATGTTGTTTTTATTCATGTCTAGCTTACTGGTTATTTTTGTTCTTGTCCTGGAAATGACAAGTAAATAGACATTTAAATATACAATATAAACAGTTAGAGTTTGAGGTGCACACAACTATGTTCTTTTACAGTTTGGTTAAACACATTCATGTAAGTTGCATTTTTCAAATGTCACGTACAAGGCTGCCAAGAAGGGTGTGGGGGTGGTTCTTGGCAAGCCAATGTTCCTTTTTAATGACCTTTAAGGATTCTTAAGTTTAGTTGCCATGTTGCCACGGTGGCACCATTATATCCATTTTGTACATCTTCCATGTATGCTCTAAATGTTGTGTTGTGTATCTTGTGAATGAGTTCAAGGCATAATGCATGCATTAAAATGCATTAAGAGTACCCTTACAATGCAATATAAATGCAGGCTTCATCTTGTGTTATAATGCATTGTACTAGTCTTGTGAGGACTACAGTTATGAGAAAATGCTAATTTCCAACACAAGGGAACTGGCTGATGAAAGCCAGATAATTGGTTGTATGCTATTGCACCTGCAGAGTGTGTAGAAGCAACTGATTATTTTGTCTCCCCACAGACCGCCAGGGTTGGAATGTGTTTCTTGTAACAGAACACAGCGGTGACGGGTCGAGTGACAGGTCCCAGAGGCAGCTGCCCCTGCCACGGAAAGATTTTACCCATCGGTGAACTATTAACATGGCAAATAACTGATAACTTGGTAGAGCGCCAGAACCCTCTATGTGAACTGTATCCACAATAGCTTGCGCTCCAGGTGAGGAGAAATTTCATCTAACAATGAGACGACTTCTCTTCGGATGTCTTCACCTGCCGTTTCCTTCATTCCAATCACTCAGAGGTTCCATCTTCATTAAATTTCCGACCTGCTCATCAGGTCTGCATGCGATGCGAGAACAGAGGTGAGTTGTTTATAGAACAAATTAATTTTAGCCTGGCAGTCCTTCATTTCTGCCGCAATGAATTCCACTGCCCATGACAGCTTCACAATCATTGAACCGTGTCAGTGATAATGCTTTTAAGGTTGCGTTTTCCATCTTGTAAATCAAACCTGGCGACTGAGGAGACGTTCACATGTCGCGTTTTAAAACCCGCGGAAAACGCCGGCTGCACCGCTTTTTCTCTCTTTTTTTTTGCTAAGCAATAATGACCCGCGTTCTCCATGAATACGACGAAGCAAAGGACAAATTGATTTCCAGCCTTTGCATTAGCTCTATGTCCTACAAACATCTCACTGACTTTGTTTTCCGTTTGCACCGTCTTCCCTCATTAGTTTTGTGCTTTGTTAATTTTACCATTCTTTTCAGGGGTGATTCTCCAACTACAGGCACTTTTGTGTCCTTGGCCTTTTTTTGTAAATAAACAAACAAACAAATGCACAAGTAAATTGTCATTATGAAGTTCATGCTCCAACATCCTAGTAACTACCAAATTTTTCCCCTGTTTTCTTTTAAAAATGTTTTTGCAAGGCTGTTTATTAGCAGATTTGGCAGTTTTATGCTTGTCCCCAACCCAGACTGGCCCTCTTTGAATGTTAAAAAATTATATTAAAGGATCGATTTAAAAATATTTTTAACATGTTTGTCTTAAGGACAAATAAAATAATATCATACCATCGAAATCCAATATGTATTAAACTATTTTTGGAATAAAATATGTCTGTCCCCAGGTTTTTCATCATTTCCACCTCCCTGAACAAAATCCACTTTAATAGATCCACCTTAAATATTTTATTTACTTGTTAATCATGGAAATAAAAGAGAAAAGGACATATTAGTTGAAACATTTACATTATTTTCATATTTGTTGAACATAATTCAACTGAACTACAGCCAAGGTGGAAATGACGCTGAATAAAAATACTCTGTATGAAAGTTCAGACACATGTGCTCTTCAGCACAAGAAAATAAATCAAGGTAACTCAAGCTTTTATACAGAATATTTTTATTCAGCGTCATTTCTACCTTGGCTGTAGTTCAGTTGAATTATGTTCAACAAATATGAAAATAATGTATGTGTTTATTACAAGTAAACAAAAGTTTACTCAAAGTCCAAAAGTAGCTAAGCCTGACATGAGAGTGTGCTAATATTGAAGAAACTTCTAAAATGTATTTTCCAACTCTAAGAAATTACAGGCATAGCTTTGGACAGGATATATGCCATTTTTGTGCGCTATTTGCATGTTCTCATGACATATTTATGCTTTTGGACTGAGAACTTTATATATCACTATTTATTTTTATTTATCTTATATGAATGTTTTGAGCAGGTTCATATAATTTGCATATCATTTTTAAAACTATTAGGTATACTGTTCAACTCATATATGTTAAATAATAAAATACATGGTTAAAAATATTTTGGACTGGCAATTTAAGTAAAAATAAACAGCACTTTTCAACCACTTCCACCACTTCACTTTCCACCACTTGTCACGGTTTGGTGTAAGATGGTGAAAAAAGATGAAGGCAGAAGATTCCAATATAAACTTACTCACAAAAGGTATTTCCACAGGTACAGACAGGCAGGATACCTGACCAAAACCAAAACCACTAAACAAGAACGGACAAAGACTGACTGAACTGAAGGGAACTAAATAATAACACTGATGAACAGAAACAGGTGAAACAGGTGATGATAATTAACAGGACACAGGTGATTTAACTGAAATGATAACGACAAGCGGGAAAACTGAACAAGACAGACATGTGACTGGTGATAACAGAGGAACAACACAGAACAAGACATTACTCTCCCCTCCCCCCGGAGTGACCGAGGACCAAGGTGAAGACGGAGGGAGTGAGTAGCCCAACAGAGCTAGAGGGATGGATGGACGTGGCAAAGCCAGAGGAACGGAGTCCCGAGGCGAAGGCAGGGCGAGGAATGACCAAGGTGGAACCGGGGGGATGAGGGAGCCTGGCGAAGCTGGTGGGCTGATGGGCCATGGCGGAGGTGAGGGAGGTAGGAGCCACAGTGGAGGTAATGTACTGGCAGCCAGAAGCAGAGTCCAAGTAGAGGAGGTCGTAAACAGAGACCGGGGATCCACCGACCCTGGTGGAGTTGGTGGAAGGCAGACCCACGGCAACTCCACCTCCTCAAAGGTGGATAGAGGAGCAGAGGGTTTGCCAGGTAGTGGTGGAGGAAGGGTTGAGAGAAGGCAGATGAGAGGAGGTGGGAGAGGGAGGCTGGGTGGGAGTTCAGGCTATGGGGTGGTGACAGGCTCAGGGCTGGGCGGAACCAGCGGTGAAATAGTCTCTGGGCTGGACGGGACCAGCGGCAAAAAAGTCTCTGGGCTGGACGGGACCAGCGGCGAAGGAAGCTCTGGGCTGGACGGAACCAGCGGCAAAGGAAGCTCAGTGGGTATGCCGTTAACAGTCTCTGGCTCGGTGGGCATGATGTGAACAGTCTCTGGCTCGGCGGACATAACATGAACAGTCGCTGGCTCGGCTGGCATGACATGATGCGCAGGCTCGGCAGGACTGACGTGAAGTGCAGGCTCGGCAGCGGCCATCTTGTCTTGAGACTCTGGCTCGGCGGCAGCCTTCTTGTCCGGAGACACTGGCTCGGCAGGCGTGACGTGAGGATCAGGCTGGTCAGGTCCGTCTTCAGCGGCTCCCACAGTGAGGGAGGATCCACACACCCATAAGGTGCAGTCGATGAACGGCAGGTGAACGTCGCCTAACAGCAGCATCTGGGCGATTAGATCGTCCATCCCGCTCCAGAACTGCTGTTTCAGAGAATCCTCATCCCAGCTTGCGTCTTGATAAAGGTTGAGGTAGACCTCCACATACTCCTCCAGTGAACGACCATTTTGATATAAACAGTCCTCCATTTAAAATTTTAATTGGTCCGTTCTTCTGTCACGGTTTGGTGTGAGATGATGAAAAAAGATGATGAAGGCAGAAGATTCCAATATAAAATTTTACTCACAAAAGGTATTTCCACAGGTACAGACAGGCAGGATACCTGACCAAAACCAAAACCACTAAACAAGAACAGACAAAGACTGACTGAACTGAAGGGAACTAAATACTAACACTGATGAACAGAAACAGGTGAAACAGGTGATGATAATTAACAGGACACAGGTGATTTAACTGAAATGATAATAACTACCGGGAAAACTGAACAACAGTTCAGACATGTGACTGGTGACAAAAGAGGAACAACACAGAACAAGCGTGACACCACTAGCCTACAGTTTTTAAGAAAAATAATAATAATAAGAATAACCAATGATGTGGATCTAAATGTATTTTAAATCAAGAATTAATAGTTAATTACTTACAATATATGTGAGTGACTTATAATAAACATAGACCTGAGCAAAAATTAAATGCTGTAGGCAAAAATCCCAACTTGTGGCAACTCGTCGCATTTAGCTAAATTTAAGTAAAAATGCATTAAATTCATGAAGTATTAAGATTTCTTTTGTTACATGATTAGGTAGCCACTGATGTTGTTGACTGATACATAATCAGTTTTACAATATTATATTGCAATAAAATAGATAAATTGAAAAGTGGTGGAAATGACATCTTTGAAAGCGCTCTTCAGAAAAAACTGTTAAAAATAATAATATTCCATGGTATTCTAAAACTGCCCACTGTTATATTGTGTTAGAAGACAAATTAATGAAGCTAGGAAGATTGTTTTAAGTGTGTTTGTGAATTTTCCATAAGCTCACAGTGCCAAAAGTGCTCCTGAAGCTGTGCACACCTCATTATATTCAGTATTTAAATTCATGCCTTTCACTCCTTAGCTGTTGGGTATTGTTTGTGGCTATGCATTGGTAGCTTATCTCTCTGTTTGGATCATATTGTGTGAATTTATTAAATATTATTTGGATTTATCTTTGTCTTCCTGAGTGTGCTTTGTGGAAATTCTGCAAGCTATTACACAGATGCAGAGTGGAAAATCCCTGGTCCAGATGGCTTTCCCACATAGTTTAAAAAAAAGTTTTCTCTTCAGCTTTCCCTACTTCTCTCGGTTTTTGTAGAATCCCTTAAAGGGATACTTCACCTCTGGGAAGATGAATGTGTATTTAAAATAGGTCATTTAAGTAGAAGAAATGTGGAGAAATTTTTGAATTTGGAGCTTTCTAGACTGAGAAAAGCCAGAAAATGTATTTTTGGCTTATGTGGATGAAAGACAACAACTCCCAGAATGCACTTGCTTCGCTGCCTTAGGAGGCTACGCCTACCGGTTAGAGAGCACAGTTGAAAACAACAAGGCTAGCCTAAGTAAGTGATGAGTTTGCCAGGGATTTAGAGACCCAAAATGTCCGCGATTCGGCTTTTGCGTTCTACAGTCGCCATTCATCATGTTTACTGTGGCGAGTAGGACGAGGCTGACGGCCGCGGGAGAACGGCGCGAGGCCGGTGGCTTCATTACTGAGACGCGCCGGGTGTCGCATCTCTCACGGAGGAGCAGGAATTTTCTTAGCAATGTTAAAATGCACATCAACCGATCACTTGTTTAGCGTTCATGTTAACACTACAGTCAGATTCACCGATCGAAATTAATTCAGTTAGATTGAAACGAGAGGTGTGCATGTAAACAATGAATGGCGACCGCAGAACGCAAAAGCCGAATCCCGGACATTTTTAACAGTCTCGCCCACCGGACAAGTCCGGGAAAAAGATGGTAACCCCTACTTACTCAGCTTTCTCCTATTATTCAGCTTTCTCCACAGAACAAGAGCATGCTAGCTTAGCTTCCAAAGAAAGACGGCTGATACTGTGTACATTCTGTGAGTGAGATCCCACCCTGTATGGGCGGGTTGAAAACATGCGGAACAACGCCATCTATTGGCTGTAGTCTTTAGCCTCTGGACAGAAAATCCTCCGATGACGCAAAATGACGATTTTTGCGTCATCGGAGGATTTTTTCGAGACAAAAAATACATAAATCTCTCCTCTCAGGGGGATATGAGGGGGGAAAGCATGGTAATTCGAAAATACTACAGGTTTTCTACTAATACAAAGCTTAATGCTAAATCCTGAAGTAACCCTTTAATAATGGTGATCTTCCTCCTTCCATGCATCAGGCATCCATCTCACTGATTTTGAAACCTAATAAAAAAAATCTAGATTGTGGGTCTTATCATCCAATTTCCCTTAACGTAGATGTGAAAATCCTGGCTGAGATTCTCTCTCTAAGGTTGGAAACTGTTATTCAGGAAATCATTCATCCGAACCAAACTGGCTTTATCAAAAATAGACAATGCTTTTTTAACCTTAGAAGGCTGATGAACATAATTAATACCTCTTTAGACTCATCTTTACCAGAGGCCCTGGTCTCTCTTGATGCAGAGAAGGCTTTCGACCATGTGGAGTGGGACTATTTATTTTATTCTTTATATTTTAGATTTTATAGAAAATTTTGGGTTTGCAACGCAATGTCTCGTTCCCACTTTTCAGGGAACCAAGGTTACGATAGTAACCGGAGACATTCCCTTTCGAGAGTGGTAACTCTACATTGCATAGCTAACGCTGCGGGAATTGAATTAAATCCCGCCGTGTGAGTAGAGAAAATAAGACTGGAAAAAACGGAGCCAAGCTACACCAGCCACGGAAGAGACAGACAGTCAGCCAATAGCCGCGTCACTAGCCAAGTGCTCGCATCTGATAGGCGTAACTAGGCCAATGAGACATCAGCTCTGACCCTATCAAAATTTGCATATCCAAACGCAATGAAAGTGAATGCTGCACTGATCCAGGGCAAACATAACATAATATGCACTCAAGCATGAGAGTTAAATACAGTGTCGACGACGTTAGCTGTAACAGCTATATTAAACACTAGTAGCCATATACACGTGCTGCGTTCCAGTCCACTTTTAGACACGCACTTGCGAACTTCCCTAAGCACTTCCCCTCGGGGGAATCCCTGCCGCCATTTTGAAGTGCGTTCCACTTCGTGAAGTGGATGAGGGAAGTTTATATGGACAGACCCTTGTTCCCTCGATTTTGACCGAGGGAGCGAGTCTACTTCAAATGTAAACTTCAGGCACATATATGTCCCACAATGCAGTACGATTGTGACGTCACCACAGATCTCGTCTAATCACCACCACAACAGACAACTCTATGATATATTAATTCGATTTTTTTTTTATTTAAAACAACCCATATGTAACGGAGGCCAGCTAGTAGTTGCTGTGCGAGTAAACCTCACTCCTCTGATCTCAATAGGCGCTCTAGAGGCTAGAGGCTGCAGTCTTTAGCCTCCTTGTTAGAGCGCCTGACTCTCATGCCAGAGACCTGGGTTCGAGACCCGCACGGAGCGGGGTGTGAAGGACCCGGGTGAGAGGGGTTACACATACACACATATAAACATTTGGATGCTGCATTAAACAAATTCTTAAAGGAAAAAAAATGTAAATAATAAATCAACTTCATAGCTGATTCCAAGTGATCAAGGGCTTAGGACGTTCCAGTTCAGCCCATTGCAGTTTCCGTCAGTAGTGGGCACTCGTGCAACGTAAGCAATGGCGTACATCCGAGTGAACGAGACGGAGGGAAGTTAGCGAGTAAAGGGCATGACAATTTTGGACTGGAACGCAGCAACAGAGTCAACAGCATAGTGGTAACTACTACGTACAATTAGAAATTTCACCATTACATGAGTAAGAAACCGAAAGCACTTGATACGCCACAGACTGTACATCCAGCTTGCAAAATCTGGCGAAGGTGTTCTGAGAAGACCAGCCAGCAGCAAAACATAAATCCTGGATAGACATACCTCTAGACTAGGCCCACAAAGAGGCAACCGCGAGGCATCATGAGCTCTGATGTTAAAGGGGCCATCTTCCCCCTGGCACTCGTAAGCCAATGCAATACTCCATTTGTCTAGTTCAAGTCCGATAGTCCAAGTCCATTTCTCAATGGACCACAATGCAGTGAGAAAGTGTTTGTTTTGAGACAGCACGTAACCCCATCTCGGCAGGAGAGTAATGCTGCAGTTGCCGGGTCCGAAACAGAGACCATCTAATTGTAACAGATACAATTGTCGTTCACTGAGAACACTTGTAAGTCTCCAATGCACTTCGCAGAGGCGAAAGAGCAAGGAGCAAAGCCACTTTTAGGGAGAGCTCCTTAACAGCAATTGAAGCTAGGGGCTCGAACGGCGGTAGAGAGAGAGCCCTCAAAACTAGAGCTACTGTAGATCCCACAGCGGCACCGATTTTGCAAAAACCCCCCTAAGTTCAGAGCGTAAAGGCGCCTAGTAGAAGTGCGAGTGTGTCCAGCACTTATGAATGCAGAGTGTCTCGCTTAAGGTCCCTGAAGTGGCCACACATGAAGGTTCCACAGCTCCGGGCTGGGATGCCATATCGTGCCATTTGCCTGAGACAGTAGGTCCTTCCTGAGGGGGATTTGCCATGGGGGAGCCACCATTAACTCTCTCAGATCCGCAAACCAGAGCTAGTTCAGCCAGTTCGGGGCCACAAGGATCACTGACGCCCCCTCTGATTTTGCACAACACCATAGGCAGAATCTTCACCGGAGGGAATAAATGTCAGAGCATCTCCTATCACGAGGGGCTAGGGCCAGCCCGAACGGAAGCACTTAATACTGGAATGCCATGCCTTCAAAAGCAAATCTCAGGAAGCGCTGTGGCGCGTAGTAATTTAAAAATGGAAGTACGCGTCCTTCAGATCCATTGAAGCGAACCAGTCCCCGGTCTGTGCCAGTGTTGTCATCCTGAACGTGTGCTTTTAAAGTGCTCAGTTGATGGGTCTCATGTCCAGAATCGGACGCAGTCTTCCATCCTGATTTGGCACAACGAAATAGCGACTGTAAAATCTGCTCTCCTGCTTGCTCAGAGGGACACGCTGTATGACTCCTTTTTCGAGCAGACTGAGAACTTCCTGTCTTAGAAGGGGGGCGTTTTGGGGCAATGTCAGTGATGGAACCACTCCATTGAAGCGGGGTGGTCTGCTTCTGAACTGAAGAGAATATCTGTGTTGAATTAAAGAAGACCTCTCAGCTCACCTGCGGCATGCGGCGTGAAGACTCACCAGTCGGTTCTCTATGAACATGGGGTCTACCACTTCACATGCCTGAAAGAGGCGCTCTTACTAACCAAGCCGAGGCGGGCCATCAGAATATCGTTCTCATCATGGGCCCAGCCCCAGGCCTGATGTAAGAAACGCCTGGGGAGTCGGGAGGAGGGGAGAGGGCTGAGATGTAACATGCCCTCCGGGGAGATGATTCATCTCCGACCCTGCGTGCGTTTGTGCTGGATCACCTCCCTCAAGTCCCTCTTCTTGCGGGAGCCTCTTCTGCGACCTGCTGCTACCTTGAAGAGAGAGGCGTGAGAGGCGAAATAGGCTCTCTGGCCCGGTCTACGATCTTCAGACCGTGAAGGGCCCTCCCACCTGTCTGGGCGTGGATCCGGATCTCAGTGGTATACTATTCCTGAAAGCAGCTGAGCGTGCCTTCATCTCCCTGAACTTTCCAACCACCGCCTCCACAGAGGTGCCAAAAAGTTCAGAGGGCGAAACCGGTGAGTCGAGGAGAAAGGCCTACTCTTTCTCCCCGAGGTCAGCCAGGTTTAACCACAGATGCCTCTTCGTGGCCACCATCGCCACCATTGACCGACCAATCGTGGCAGCAGTATGTTTAGTGGCCCGGAGAGCAAGATCTGTGTTGCGGCGTAGCTCAGCAACCGCCTCAGGGGCCATCCCTGCCCCCTGGTCGAGATCCCCCAGCAGGTCGGCCTGGTATGCCTGCAACACCGTCATGTGACCCGCTGCCGGGTACGCTCTGCCATTCAAACGTGCTGTGGTCTTCAGCGGTTTGGATGGCAGGGTTGGAGCTCTCAGTGTCGACGTCCGCCTAGACACAAGATAGTCTGCAAACGTCTCGTCAATAGGCAGCATCGGCACATACCCATGCTCTCCGATCCCCTCACGTTAGCGAAACTAGCCCACTGATGTCGGTGGATCCTAGCAGAGTATGGGTTCTTCCATGCCCTCTCGATCTCCGTGTGAAGATCAGGAAGGAATTAGGGCTGTATTCTCCCAGTCGATTAGTCGATTATTTGGTCGATACGTTCTGGCTCGACCAAAATTCTGATTGGTCGATTTTTTGCCGCGTTCATTTGTTTATTAGTTTTGTCGTGTTTATTTACCGGTAATCAGTTTTGCCGCGTTCTCTTCATCAGTTTTGCCGCGTTCATTTAATCCGGTGAAAAGCACTAATTGCTAATGGGGGTGTTTTTAGAGCACCCCTTTTTCACAGGTAACAGTCTGTCTTCAGAACACCCCCCTTGTTTTCACTTCTTTTGGATTAGCCCAACTCACCGGAGAAGACGGACAGATTGAAGAAAGTAGGCTACTAGAAGGTTTGCTATAATATTACTTGATCTGGTTTGTTTAATAAATATTATTTTTTTATTAAAGTGGACGTGCCTTTTGTGTTTAAGAGTAAAAGCTTTAAGTTAATTGTCTATTCGTGTCTCAGCCGCGAAGCTGAGCTCCTATGTTCAGCCCATAGCATAGACTGTAAAAAAATAGGTTCAGCCTCACTCTGTGCGAGCTGCACAGAGCGGCTGAAATGATAGTGTCTGTCAGTTATTATAATACATATGACAGAAACAATTGTCTAAATTATGTTACATATTCCTCAAAAGTTCTTGTCATGATATCACTAGTTGACAACATAGTAGCCTACTATTTTCGGAAATCATAGGCTATGATATTGCGCAGGTGCACGTGATGCAACGCTGTCAGAGCCCACAGCCGACAGACTTGTGTGTCAGACTCATTTCAGTGCCAATTAATTACGTCAAAAACGATTTAATACTGCAAATAGCCTACTAGTTTCTTATGTTTATTTATAATTCATTTAGGCGGACAACAAGGCTACCAAGTACTGCGCACAGTGCGCAGCTAATTAATTGAACGTTTTTTTTTTCTAACGTCATTTTTAGTCGATTTTTAGTCGAAAACTTCAGGACTTCAGTCGACCAAGATTTTCTTTGGTTGAGTACAGCCCTAGAAGGAATGTAAGGTCTCTCCCCTAACACACTGACACGGCAGCTGCAGCTTGCCAGCGGCGCATTCCATAACATCCACCAGCTCAGCATACACGGGGCAGGGTGGCTGAGAGGGTTCAGGATCTACCTGATTATCACCCTCATCAGCCATCTCATGCTCGTCCAGAAGAGCACTCGCTGCAGGAACCTTAGGAGAATAGTCTTCCTCATCCACCTGCAACTCACCCTCATCAGCCGCCGAATCGTCTAAGACGTGTACACCCCTCTCAGAGGATCGGCGAGGCCTTCTGGGAACCACAGGGTCCTTTTTTTATGCTGAGCCCTCCTCACTTGAAAGAGGGCCAGACGAGAGCGGAGCGTTCTCAGAGAAAAACGCTCACAGTTTGAACAGGCGGCTCCTTCGAGAACCGCCTGTGCGTGCTCTTCACCCAGACAGAAAACCCAAAGTTCATGTGTGTTACCCGGCATCAAATATTACGCACTATGCTGGGGGCATTCCCCTACGTGTCGTATTGGCGCAGTGTCTTGTTCCCTTCTCAGAGAACAAGGGTTACAGTCATTTTTTTTAGTTATCAGGTATGCAGAGAAGTTGAGATGAGTCAGAAAGATTATATAAAGCAATATTTGGTGGTAGAAGAGATAGTTCTACCATATTTGTAACATATTTGTATTGCTTTTTCGTGTAACATACACAAATTTCAAAACATTGTTTTTCAGAAACAGGAATGACAGTTTTCTCGATTGCTTACAGTTTTTCTCGATTGTTTACACACATTTTCTGAAAGCATGCCTCATATTCTCAGAACTCTACACACAAATCCAAAAACACACACACAATGGGCAAAACCCCTCAATTCTCCTGCAAAATGAAACTTTACATTCAAAACAATGTTATTTCTTCTCAAAATGGTATTTTGTTTTCAAATGACACACACAAACCATCACATGAATAGACATTTTTAAGAACCAGTTGAACACTGATGTGCTCAATGTAAAACACTATGATGAATGGAAAACACTTCTTCTCCATTCATCATAATGATTTAGGCCTTTTTTTGTTCAGTGTTACACTTTCTACCAGTGTTGTATAAAGTACTAGAAAGCAATACTTGAGTAAAAGTACAAGTATCATACTAGAAAAAGACTTTGGTAGAAGTGAAAGTTACCTTTTAGAATATTACTTAAGTAAAAGTCTTAAAGTATCTGATATATACTGTACTTAAGTATCAAAAGTAATTTTCTGATATTTAATGTACTTAAGTAATTGAAGTAAAAGTATATATATATATATTTTTTTTTTTAAGCAAGCGGTTAGAACTTTGATTGTGAACTTTATTGTGGCTTTATTGTGGGGTGGGTGGGATGTAAAAAAATAATCTTGCATCACAATATGCAATATTGACTAATTTGGATAAATATAAGGGTAAACAAGATAGGCATTCATTTTTCTCAAGAAAAAAAAAACTCATACAGAGAGCCCTATCAGATATAAATATAATGCGTTTTTTTTATCATAATAACAACTTTATTTAATGATATAAGTAAAAATATAATAAATATGTAATATAGTACACATATTTAGATAAATACTCTCTATAGCTCTTTTTTTTCTAGCCAACTAACGTGCTATAGCCTATATTATGGTCATCAAATGGCTTTCCTGGGGTAAATGTTATGTGACATAATTGTTCTCCAGCTATTGTACTGACCCTTTCCGCAGTTGAAAAACACTGATTGATCGATATTATGTACGATGATGAATATACATTTCGGTAAGTTGTAGCCTACTGTTTCTTTTAACATTGTTCATTCGTGTTTATTTACTATTAGCTAGTAGAGACGATCGGTTCACGTGCGCTAGGGATCTGTCACGTCACATTTACAAGCGGCAAAACGGTATTTATTTGAATTTCGTAATAAAATTGACAGAATCTGAGATTTTTTTTCTATCATAATAACTAACCTGCTCTGTCTAGTCTGTCGGTCTCCGTGTCCTCTTTGCTTCGCGATTTTTCTGTGCGTGAGAAAATGGATGTATGGTGTGAGAGCGTGTGAAAAGTGTCAATTGCGTGTGTCTCGCGGTGAATGCGTGAGAGTTGGGAGCTCTGTGTCAGGGTGGTCGTCTACGATAACGGGAGGTCCTCCAGTAGGTGCTCGTGCTTCCGTGGTGGTTTCAGTTGTGCTTCCTCCTCCATTGGCATGGCAACAAACAACCATTACGCTGAAATAGAGCGCGCGCCGTGCGGAGCGTGGAGCTAGTATCTAGGGAGCAGTGATTCGCCAAACCTCCCTTATTGCAGTCGCACACATTTCTTTTGATTTTATTTTGTAGTAACGAGTAACAAAGATGCTTAGTGGAAATGTATCGGAGTAAAAGTATACATTTTATCTAGGAAATGTAGTGGAGTAAAAGTGAAAGTTGAAATAAATTTAAATAGCGAAGTAAAGTACAGATACGTGAAATTTCTACTTAAGTACAGTAACGAAGTATTTGTACTCCGTTACATTACAACACTGCTTTCTACAGACAGTACATACATAAGTGTGTTGTAAAATATCTGAGAATATTGTTTTTATACTCAGAACACACAAATACACGGTAACAAATATATTTTATTTTTCCCACAAAAACAATGTACACAGTGTACATCCCAACCAACACAAAGTAGGACATACAGTGGTCTACATAGAAAACAACAGAAGAATTTACTGTATACAGTTACAGTAATAAAAAAAAAATCCAGTGTTGGCATCCATTGCCCCATTGAAGAGCTGACCTGTTGCCCTTTTACAGTTTTTCTCAGTTGCTTTGGTGCATTTCTCACATCACTATTTACATTTGCACAACAGTTAGTTCAACCTCCACAACATTTAGTCATTTGTGCACATCATAGTAGCAGTTTCTCATTCCTTCCAACAAATTGCAAATGCTTTTGGACATGCATCAATTGCTTTCATACAACTCTCTGCTGTTTTATAACATTATCATTTGCTTATGTCATGTCAGTCAAAATTACAGTTTTTCTCAGTCGCTTTGGTGCATTTCTCATAACACTATTTACATTTGCACAACAGTTAATGCAGTTCTCAAAACAATTAGTACAAACTGCAAAACCTAGTTGATAACCTGCAAAAGCATGTCACTTGCTCAAAATGGATAGCCCATTGCTCAAAAGCAAGTATTTATGTCAATGAAAGTGTCAGTGTCATCAAAATAAAAAGTCCTGACACCATCGTTTATGAACAAGATAGTCAAATGACTTAGTCATGTTTTCATTATGACAGTTTACTCTGTAAATGTTTTCCAATGATAAAAGTCAGGGGTGCGTTCTCCGATAACGTTGTCTCTTAGCGCGCTACGAAGACTCTTAAGGTATAACTTAACTGAAGGTATACCATTTCTAGGTGTGTTCCCCGAACCATACCTTAGGAAGCTGCTTAAGATATACCTATGTGCGACGTTACCCGGCGCTGTCCGTGGCGATGGTGCTGAATTGGTTGAAATCGATGGCTCGAGAATCAATTATTGTCTCGTGCAGGGGCTGTTTCACTGCGTTAAGCTAGAAAGTGGTGTTCTTTATAAAATAATCACTTCAGAAATAGTTCAAATTGCATTTACAGTTTTTCTCGATTGTTTACACACATTTTCTGAAAGCATGCCTCATATTCTCAGAACTCTACACACAAATTCAAAAACACGCACACAATGGGCAAAACCCCTCAATTCTCCTGCAAAATGAAACTTTACATTCAAAACAATGTTATTTCTTCTCAAAATGATATTTTGTTTTCAAATGACACACACAAACCGTCATATGAATAGACATTTATAAGAACCAGTTGAACACTGATGTGCTCACTGTAAAACACTATGATGAATGGAAAACACTTCTTCTCCATTCATCATAATGACTTAGGCCTTTTTTTGTTCAGTGTTACACTTACCACAGACAGTACATACATAAGTGTGTTGTAAAATATTTGAGAATATTGTTTTTATACTCAGAACACACAAATACATGGTAACAAATATATTTTATTTTTCCCACAAAAACAATGTACACAGTGTACATCCCAACCAACACAAAGTAGTACATACAGTGGTCTACATACAAAACAACAGAAGAATTTACTGTATACAGTTACAGTAAAAAAAAAAAATCCAATGTTGGCATCCATTGCTCCATTGAAGAGCTCACCTGTGGACCTTTTATGCTAAAGCTCTGATTGCTAATTGTAAAACTGTGTGACGGGTGTTTGCCCATGTGAAGAGTCAGTGTGCATATTTGAATGGCAGTGTGTTCCTTGTGAAAACAAGAGATTTTCTGCATGAAAATTGTGCCAAAAGCAGAGAATTGTGTGTAGTGTTTTGAAAAAGGTGTGTTTTAGAACTGCAATTTGAGTGTAAAGCAGGAATTGTGCTTGTAGTTTAGCAGAATTGGCTCAGGGGGTTGATGAATGAGTTACATGTTGTGGTCATTGTGTCTCAAGTACCAGAAAATGAGTGTAAACAATCGAGAAAAACTGTAAACACTTCTCACCTAATTCCCCAAACTTTCTATTTTCAGGTCACCTCAGGCCACCTTCACCTCTTCCTCCTCTTCCTACTGCTCCTACTCCTCCTCCACCTACTACTCTTCCTCTTCCTTCACCTTTTTCTCCACTCCTTACTACTCTTCGTCCTCCCCCTCCTCCTCTCCAGTGTCCTCGACCTCTTCCTTCATGTCTCTCATGATCCATTGTTCCAAAACTGAACGAACTGACTTGGGCCCTTTTATCTATCTATTGAAGATTTTAATTTGTGTGTGATCAATTTTGACTCTTAGTGTTTCCGCTTGGGTAATTGTATGCTAACTGAGTTGAAGCTGTGCTGACTTGAATGAACAATATTGAATGCCAGTGCTTTGTAAATGACAAAATGGTGTAGGCAATGAGAAATGAAGGAGATTGTGTGTAGAGTTTTGAAGTGACAGTTTAACAAATCTGACTCATGTGTCAAAACAGGGGAATAGTATTTATAGTTTAGGGAAATGGGTGTTTTTTGATAAAATTGTTGAAATTTTAGTTCAAAAGCCTGGTTATAGTGTTTAAGCAATCGAGAAAAACTGTATTAAGCTATATAATATTACAACTTAAAAACAATGTAAAACAATTACTCCTGAGATCAAGTTTTAAAGTATTTTTTTTCCCAGTGTAGTTTTATTGTGTGCATTTGTTTCCCCAAAAAAGCTATTCCAAAAAATATATTAGATTTTAACTTGGAAGGCACAATTATTCTATTTTAATGGGGTTTTAAACAGTGTGCAACATACAAAACCACTGCTAAAGAAGCATTTGTGTAACTAGTTTATTTAATCTGAAACTGGTCTCCCATTTGAAATTTATTGAATAAATAAGGTATTATTCCTTTCCAATTTTAATAAAAAGGAAAAAGAAATCGGAGATTGATAAATTATAAGAGATAATAACACTTTGTCTTGCTCATTTGTTCATGTTGAGTTCATTTGAAAGTGGACAATGCACATGTGGTTGCCATAGACACATAAATTCCTGAGTCAGAGGAAGCATCCCTTAAAATAACTCAGGACAGGCCAATTGGCCACAGCTGATTCAGACTGTAAAATCTCTATTGATCTGGTGGTTGTATCTGTATTACAGCTGCATTACAAGTAAAAAAAAAAAAAAAAAAAAAAAAAAAACGGACAAGCTGACCCGCTGGACCCCAGGAGGCATTTCTAAGTAAACATTCAGTGCACTATTGATCATCACTTCAAACCACATGAGTTTTTTTTCTCCTTAATATGGTAACTGTGGTTTTAAAGGAGAACTCCGGTCAATTTTAACATTGAGCTCATTTTTTTTGTACATTTGGAGTGCTGTCAATACAGAGAACAACGGCAAAAATCGGTGTTGCCTACACCGAGTTATTCTATTTTTAAAATTTGCACCCTGTTGACTTCAATAGGGCAAGTAAACCTGCTTTTAGCCTCTTAACATCCTTGATGTGTCATTACAAGTGCACAGACAATGTGAGTGATTCCTTCTGAGTGAACACGAGTGGATCTGACTTCAGTAGATGTGAAAGATATGTATAAAAATGATGTTATTTAAGCCAGCGCAAATACCTGTGTTTACATCCTGTTTTCGGGTGAAGTCCAAAGTAGTCGATTGCCGAGTTCACGCGCATAGGTTTAGTACCTATGATCACGAGCGTGAACTCGGCAATCAACTACTTTGGACTTCACCCGAAAACAGGATGTAAACAGGTATTTGCGCTGGTTTAAATAACATCATTTTTATACATATCTTTCACATCTACTGCAGTCAGATCCACTCGTGTTCACTCAGAAGGAATCACTCACATTTTCTGTGCACTTGTAATGACACATCAAGGATGTTAAGAGGCTAAAAGCAGGTTTAGTACTTGCCCCATTGAAGTCAACAGGGTGCAAATTTTAAAAATAGAATAACTCGGTGTAGGCAACACCGATTTTTGTCGTTGTTCTCTATATTGACAGCACTCCAAATGTACAAAAAAATTAGCTCAATGTTAAAATTGACCGGAGTTCTCCTTTAATTTATCCAAAAGCAATTTAATTCAGTCTATGTTTCTATCTCCCTAAATGAATATTAGACGATTGTGAAGTTTAGAAATAGACCTCTTAAACACAGATTAATAACCATGAACGACAACTTTAGCCCATTAACTTATTTTTGCCACAAGGTGGCGCAGGATTCCAAAGAATGAATCACATCACTCATGTTACTGTCTATGGTGTAGCTAAACACAGTGTTTTTTTTTTTGTTATTATTGAGCACAAATGTGTGATTTAATAGCAATATTAAAAGCAATGAAGAGCTATAGTGTGTTTTTTTTTTTTTTTTTTTTTTTTTTTATATGCCTACTTTCCTGTGTTTTATCTTAATATGCAGAGTCATTTGTTGGCTGATTCCCCTGAAGACAAAACTTGGGAAATGGTGAGGAAATCTGTTTGAAAATCACTGCAATCATTCATTTGATGAGGCACAGAATGGCACAGAAAGTACAACGTCACAAGCCTTATTGCTTGGGTGATATAAGTGAAGGTCAGTTAGGGGAATTCTTTTGTGAAGCTCAAAATGAGAACTGACGATTTGTTATGTTGTGTTCTTTCTGGAAGCGGGTTAAGCTCCTTTAATAGGATTTATGTAATTAGAAAAACGTCTTAGACCTGATCATTCTGGAGCTTAAAGGGATCATTTAGCATGCAAGGTGTAATCTATTTGTATTGTTTTGTTTGTTTCTTACGATATGTGCTAAACTTCTTTCAGGTCTCAAGTTAAAGAATGCTGCAGAAAATCAGACCTGATAATAACTTTCATTATAGAATATAAAGATGAATCAAAGTTATCTTTAGTTGCTAATTCACTCTGCTTATATTGAACTTTCAGATATCCTAAAATAACAAAACCTATAGCTAAATTCAAATTGCAGATATTAAAAGTTCATTTTATTTTTTTACTAAGAAAAACAATGTGTAAATCAGTAATTACAACTGGTTAGAAATTAGTCAAGAATAATTGGCTACAGTATGTGCAAATAATAGTAATAATAGTAAAGAGAAAATATGAAAATATCCAGTGAGCAGCAGTTCTGTGGGTGATAGAAAGAAAAATGTTGCTTGGTCTGATGAGTCTCGGTTTCTGCTGTGACATTCAGATGTTAGGGTCAGAATTTGGCGTAAACAAAATGAAAGCATGGATCCATCCTGCCTTGTATCACCGGTTCATGCTGTTATTGGTGTAATGGGGGATATTTTCATTGCACACTTTTGGTCCCTTATTACCAATTGAGCATCTTCAAACACCACAACCTACCTGAGTATTGTTGCTGACCATGTCTATCCCTTTATGACCACAGTGTACCCATCTTCTGATGGATTCTTCCAGCAGGATAATGCACCATGTCACAAAGATCAAGTCATCTCAAACTGGTTTCTTGTATATGTAGCAATGAGTTCACTATAATAAAATGGCCTCCACACCCTTATACAGAAATAAAATATATTTCTATATATTTATGATCAATATAGCTATTGAATGCAATAATATGTTATGTTAACATATTACAATATATTGAGTAATAAATAAGGAATTGCTGCTTTTCATTTATAGAAAAATATGTGACAATATATTTACTTTGTTACACTAATGTGTATTCAAGTCAAGTCAAGTCACCTTCACTTATACTGTATATAATATTGATTATATTAATATTGCAATATAGATTGTTTCAAAGCAGCTTTACAGTGATAATAGGAAAGTAAAGGAACAGAGATTGTTTTGGCTTTAGAATAAAGTCTAAAATAAAATAAATAATAAACACGGCACCGTTCTAACAGAAAACCCTTAAAGCGCACTGGCCGCTCATTTGCATAACAACAGTGCCTGGTGGCTCAAGAACGCAAACCTTGAAATAGGTTCCAAGGTGCAAGCGGTGAAATTTTTTTAAAAACGTTATCATCTCTGCGTAAAAACGCGAATCTGACGACGTACCCGTGCATATAACGTGTTAAGTCTAGGTATGCGCATTTGAATATATGTATGTGCGTAGGCTTGTAGTCTTTTTTACAAATGAATATCACCAAATTACTTGTCGGGCCTTAAAAACTCATAATACAGAATTTTTGTCACTTCCGCGTATCCATGTGAACTGGAATCATTTTGACAACGTTTTATCTGTACTGAGGTAAAGGGAAGGGAAGGAGGCCTTCACAGGGGAGAGACTAGTTGACACTTCAGGACTGCGCTGTCGTCGTGTCCGGGCACAGGTCCTTCATCAGACCTGAACCTCGGGATAAACAGAGAAACTAATATTAGCGTAGACGCCATTCTTCTTATGATGCAACGAGTACATCAGGATTTATGGGAAGTGTTCCCGGTTCCGGCTGACCTAATCTATGCAGCCTAACATTGAATTATAGAAGTTGGTAATGTGTTATGTGTATGCTAGTGATGGGGACAAGACCGCCTGTGCCGAGTCCGAGTCAAGACCGAGTCTTTGAAGGGCCGAGTCCGAGTCAAGACCGAGTCTTTGAAGGGCCGAGTCCGAGTCAAGACCGAGTCTTTGAAGGGCCGAGTCCGAGTCAAGACCGAGTCTTTGAAGGGTCGAGTCCGAGTCAAGACCGAGTCTTTGAAGGGCCGAGTCCGAGTCAAGACCGAGTCTTTGAAGGGTCGAGTACGAGTCAAGACCGAGTCTTTGAAGGGTCAAGTCCGAGTCAAGACCGAATCTTTGAAGGGTCGAGTCCGAGTCAAGATCGAGTCTTTGAAGGGTCGAGTCCGAGTCAAGACCGAGTCTTTGAAGGGCCGAGTCCGAATCAAGACCGAGTCTTTGAAGGGCCGAGTCCGAGTCAAGACCGAGTCTTTGAAGGGTCGAGTCCGAGTCAAGGCCGAGTCTTTGAAGGGTCGAGTCCGAGTCAAGACCGAGTCTTTGAAGGGTCGAGTCCGAGTCAAGACCGAGTCTTTGAAGGGCCGAGTCCGAGTCAAGACCGAGTCTTTGAAGGGCCGAGTCCGAATCAAGACCGAGTCTTTGAAGGGCCGAGTCCGAGTCAAGACCGAGTCTTTGAAGGGCCGAGTCCGAGTCAAGACCGAGTCTTTGAAGGGCCGAATCCGAGTCAAGACCGAGTCTTTGAAGGGTCGAGTCCGAGTCAAGACCGAGTCTTTGAAGGGTCGAGTCCGAGTCAAGACCGAGTCTTTGAAGGGCCGAGTCCGAGTCAAGACCGAGTCTTTGAAGGGCCGAGTCCGAGTCAAGACCGAGTCTTTGAAGGGCCGAGTCCGAGTCAAGACCGAGTCTTTGAAGGGTCGAGTCCGAGTCAAGACCGAGTCTTTGAAGGGCAGAGTCCGAGTCAAGACCGAGTCTTTGAAGGGCCGAGTCCGAGTCAAGACCGAGTCTTTGAAGGGTCGAGTCCGAGTCAAGACCGAGTCTTTGGAGGGCCGAGTCCGAGTCAAGACCGAGTCTTTGAAGGGTCGAGTCCGAGTCAAGACCGAGTCTTTGAAGGGTCGAGTCCGAGTCAAGACCGAGTCTTTGAAGGGCCGAGTCCGAGTCAAGACCGGTACTACATCACTAGTGTATGCTAGATCAAAGAGATGTGTTTTTAGACTAGATTTAAACTGAAATTTCATGTCTGTTACTTTCACTCAGTTTGGGTTGTGTTTCCGCTACACAAAGTATTTGAGTTGCGTTTATGAGGAAAGTTGTGTTGGGATTTAAGGGTGCATGTTATTAGTTGAGTATAGAATACTCAAAATTCTGATGCAAATTCTTGGCTCAGTTTATATACAGTATAAACCAGGGTTCACCAATCTCGGTCCTGGAGGGCCGCTGTCCCTGCAGAGTTTAGCTCCAACCAGCTCCAACACACCTGTTTGAAAGTTTCTAGTATGCCTAGTGAGACCTTGATTAGCTGGTTCAGGTGTGTTTAATTGAGGTTGGAGCTAAACTCTGCAGGACAGCGGCCCTCCAGGACCGAGATTGGTGAACCCTGGTATAAACTATACTATACTATACTATACTATACTATACTATACTATACTATACTATACTATACTATGTGTGTGTGTGTGTGTGTGTGTGTGTGTGTGTGTGTGTGTGTGTGTGTGTGTGTGCGTGTTAAAATTAATTCATTTAAATAATTTAAGTCATTGTGTTTCCTTAGAAGTTGTGTTTCCAGGGGTCTTGAGGACCACTAGTGATTTTGCAGTTTAAGTTAGCATAAAAGAAGTAATAATCCAATTGTTGATATTAGGATAGTTTTACAAGTAAATGTCACTGTGGATTTCACAGATTTTACATTAAAAAAAAACATTCAAAAATGCAGTATTTCAATCAAAGGTCAGATTTTCTGTTTTCTATCATTTTAATACCATAATACTATACCTGTTATGTGCTCAACACACTCTGTTAAACCATATTCTAATGTGTTTTCCATCTCTGTCCCACCGACAGTATTGTTGATCTCCAAATTGATCTCATGATGTGCCCCCCAGGTGTTTATAAAACTGTCCATGTCTGTGTGATATGTTTTATTTTCCCTGGAGGATTTTTTTCCTATTTCAGTGCAGCCATCACACTCTCATACAGGAGCGATTGTTTCTCTTTCTTCCTCAGCATTAATTTAACCATGTTGTGTTTTCTCACCGCTAATTAAAATTCTTCTTGGCTTCTGTGTGTGTGCCTGATCTAGCTTACATTACGCTGTGGGGTAGCTGACAGGTCTGAACGGGGCGGCCTGGACATGTGACAGATACAGGACAGCCGCCTAACGATCTGCTGGCACGCAATGTGGTCACTAACTAGGCTAAATTAGCAGGTTGCATGCAAAAAGTGTTGAGTCTGAGCCAAATCGAAGATTTTTTTCCTTCTTGCTTTTCAAACACTTTCTTTCCCCTGGGAGGCACAGAATAAGATAATCTCATTAGTCTAAACAAAACATTTCAGAGAATGTCAAAATCTTTGGCCACAGATTTTCACAGAGGCTTAAAGCTACAATATGTGCCATGCAGTGTTACAAATGTATAAACTAACTGAACCCATGGTCATCTGAAAGTTCAAGCTTTAGTTTATATTGACATTATACATTGTTATATTTTTATATTGAGACGGGCCTGAATGCGGTGCAATTTTGAACATGAAAATTTGTCCCGGGTTAAATATAGGCACCAAGTTCAGAGTTCAGCTTTTTCCATACTGTGTCCAACTCAGAAAACAAGGTTAAATATCATGGTCCTCCCGGTAATAAATGATTAAAAGACTGCACGCAGTGACTGCTCTTTATCTAACTGATGATTTATATACATTGAAATATTCTATGTATGTTAAAAATATATTCGGAAAATTAAAAAGACAGTTTTCTCAAACTTTGAAATTGAGATGCCAGTCAATCAATCAATCAATCAATCAATCAATCAATCAATCAATCAATCAATCAATCAATCAATCAATCAATCAATCAATCAATCAATCAATCAATCAATCAATCAAAAAATCAATCAAGGGTATTCAGAAATACTGTAAAATACTGTAATTATTTTAGTAATCATTAGTATTAGTAATGGTAATTATAATAGTAAGGATAAATATATATGAAAAATTTGAATGTCAAGTAATTATGTTATACATATAGCCTATACATATATATATATATATATATATATATATATATAAAAAAAATCTAATGAATGTGAAATTACCAAATAACATAACTACTGACATTTCATTCATCATTTTATTGCAGATTTTGGTAACACTTTACTAAAAGGTTTAATTTGTAAACATTAGTTAATGTATTAGATTTAACCAATTATAGCAATTTATTTTACAGCATTTATTAATGTTAATAATAAAAATGTTCTTGTTCACAGTGCATTAACTAATGTTAACAGATACAATTTTTGATCTTAAAATGGATTAGTAAATGTTAAAAAATGCAATAACACTTTACATTAAGGTTAATTAGTAAATATTAGTTAACTACCTTAGTGAACTAAGCATGAACTAAGAATGAACAATACTTCTTCAGCATTAATTAATCTTAGTTAATATTCATTTCAACATTTACTAATGTTATTAAAATCAAAGGTTGTATTTGTTAACATTACTTAATGCACTGTGAACTAACATGAAGACTAACAAAGACTAATAATAACTAACAGATGTATTATTAACTAACATTAACAAAGATTAATATAAATACTATAACCAATGTATTGCTCATTGTTAGTTCATTTATATACATTAACTAATGTTAACTAATGAACCTTATTGTAAAGTGTTACTAAAAATGCTGTAGAAGTATTGTTCATAGTTCATGTTTACTAATGTAGTTAACTAATGTTAACAAATGAAACCTTATTGTAAAGTGTTGCCCAGATTTCATTACAGATACTTCCAACGGGGAACATTTGTAGAAATTAAATTATGAAAAGCCTTGAAAGTTGCAGTGAGAGACTGTTAAATCCTGATTCTTGTGCAATACTAGATTAATCCCACAGGGGGCTCATGAGCTCAATTATGAAAGGTTTGACGATTTCAATTGTAAAACACCGATAACTGATCTTAGTCTCAGTTGCATTTTGATTCATACTACAGATTACAGAAAAATGGAAACAATAATAGAAAAGAATGTTATATTACAATGCTTGTACCTCCTGAAGCATGAAGGGCAACACTATTTCTGAGGTTACAATGCTTGTACAATACTCTCATACAAACTTTTTCCAAATAATATTGTCTCACTGATTCATACTTACTCATTAAATGAATGGCATGCACTAAATGTGTGTTTGAGGAAGGAGTTCTCCCTAAATGGGCCTATTTAGTTGTGTAGTTCATGGTCTCTGCCACAGGTTTATTAAAGTGGCTGAAACTCCTCTAAACAAAACATAAAGTGACATGCTGGCAGCCGATCCAGAAACGTGACTGTATAACAAACCATTTGCAGCTTATTAAACTAGAGAGAGGAACACTAATAGAGAGAGAAGGCATAAGTTATAATGGAGACATGAAAACATTCCTGTATAGAAGAGTCTTGGTGGAAGCTGTCTGGTCTGTTTCATACTGTGTGATTTGCCTCTTCTTCAGCCTGTAGCCCTGTGACCTGTCCTCAAAACTGCTGTCATGTGCCAGAGATACAAACCTAGTTTCCAAAGCAACAGTCCACAAACATCAGTAAATGTTTACTTTTTTTTTTACATGCTCAGCACATCACACTCCACTTCTAGTTTTTTTTTTTTTTTTTTTAACCAGCTTGAAATTTTTCAGGGATCTTTCCAGGAATTGTTTGGAAAATCCAGCCGTTAGAGTTCAGCCTTACAGTTAAAAAGTAGTTGTACAGAACTGTTCAAGTCTGATGTTGGTAAGTTGACAGAAGTCTCTTATTTATTTAATCAAAAATACAGTGAAAACAGTAATATTTTGAAATATTATTACAATTTAAATTACTGTTATAGTATATTTACTATATTTACTAATATTTAGTTAGTATATTTTAAAATGTAATTGCCGCTGTGATGGCATTACTCCAGTCTTAAGTGTCACATGATCCTTCAGAAATCATTCTAATATTCTGATTTGCTGCTCAAGAAACATTTTTTATCAATGTTGAAAACAGTTGTGCTGTTCAATATTTTTGTTGAAACCGTGATTTTTTTTTTTTTTTCAGGATTCTTAGAATAGAAAGTTTAAAAGAACAGCATTTATTTGAGATTTATTCACTGAAATAAATATTATTTGAGAATCTTTTGTGACTTTGGAAGTAGTTCTTCAGCTGAAGTATGTGACACTCTGAAAGATTTTTGATTCCAGTCCTCTCTCCCCATCATAACAACACATTTCCAACGTGCCCTTCCTGTAACCGGAACATTATCCAGACATCCACTAACACCATTCCAAACCTTTCCCTGTTTTAAAACACATCTCATTTGTTACTATGGAAAGGAAATTACATTCATTCTTTCTAATATGGCCATGTTTCAAAACACTTCCCGTCAGTAAAAAAAAATAGCCAACAGCACGTTCTGTCTTTTTATTTACTTCCATGCCAGGAGAAAAATTGTTGTATGAGAGGTTTCCCCTGTGTAACACCCTCATGTCAGAAACACTGGCGGCTTTATAGCAAGCGCTGCTCTGGACCATGTGGAAAATCCTTCAGTTTGAATGATGCTTTCTTTGGCACCTCTGTATCATGAGCCAACGTATATTCATCAAGAGTCTGACAGTCTCACCTTATTCCAGGAAATCGAGGTTTGCTGCTGTTGTGCTTCTTACAGTGTATTGTTTGGCAAGTTGACAAGTTGGAAACACTCTATGATATCTTACAAAGTTTAACCAAAACAAAACTTTATTTATAAAAATGATAAAAAAAAAAAAAAATTATCAGTTTTGCACAATATATATATATATATATATATATATATATATATATATATATATATATATATATGTAGATATAGATATAAAGTAAAATTAAGTAAAAAAAATCTTACTGACTCCAAACTTGTCAATGGGACAAGTGTGTGTGTGTGTGCGCATATTGTATATATGTATATATATATATATGTATATATATATATATATATATATATATATATATATATATATATATGTATATATATATATATATATATATATATATATATATATATATATATATACACTGTATATATACACTGAGTATATATACATTTTTTTTTTTTTTTCAGTCAGTTCCTTGTGACTCATAAACAAGCACCTATACCATATAAAAAGCTGTTCTGGAGGAAAAAATATCTTTCTGAGATACTTTTTCATTATCTCCAGTAATATTAGCTTGGATTCAAATCTTTTCAGGTGTGTGTGTGTGTGTGTGACAGGGAAAAGAAAGTAAGCCTGTCTCTCGCCGCCATGTTTCCTTTATTAGTTCAGTCTGAGTGAGACTGAAACAGCAGAACTTATGCAGAGAGTGAGACATTTTACAGAGATGTGAGAAATGTGAGAACTTTTTGTAATTTATAGTTATAGAGGTAGAATACATTTTTTGTACAGAATTATGAAAATGAGAATCTCAAGCTCAAGACTGAGCCTGGTTTCTTTTTTTCTCCATTCTGTCACCTGATGGAGTTTTGGTTAAAAATGTCGCCTTTGAGTTTTGACCTAGAAATCTAGACGCACCCTAGCGGCAGCAAAATGTATTTTGCAGCCAGGGTAGTCTAGCAACTCTCCGTTGACTTTCGGAGCTGTAAAAACCTAAATTGGGTCAGACCAATCACATCGTGTATAGAGTAGGTGGGGCGGGCTTAACATAATGATGACAGAGTTGCGACGGTTCCCTGCTACTTGAAAACAAAGAATGGCGGCTGCTGCTGGCGAACAGTCTTTCGAATCGGCTTTGGCCACGACTCTGGAGAACTTGGAGTTAAGTTTTTCTTTGAGAAAAGAGCGAAAAACCTAAGTCATTCTTAAAAAAGGAAGATGTGTTCGTAGTTTTGCCGGCTATCAACTAACGTTAGCTCCGCTGTTGGGAAAACGCTCTGGTTGTTGAAGCGCTGTCCTATTGCGTGCAGAGGGAATTTGAAAGACAGCCGTTTATCCCGCCCCTCGGATTGAGCCGTGTCTATGGTGAGTTGCCAGACCTAACATCTTGATGTAGGTCTGGATTGCCAGGCTATTCATTGACACCATTATATGAGAACTGAACTGTGCTGGGCTGCGTTTCCCAGCCTAAGTTAATCGTTATGGCCATTGGTGGCAATTGTTCTACGATCAACTTAGGCTTACGATGCTTTTGAGAAACACATCCCTGGACGATGACAGCACTGTTTTCTCCAGAGCAGCTATAGCCTACATATATAAATAAACTAAATTAATAACTTTTTAGAACAAAAATTAACCATCACTGAACTTTCTTAAGCTGGACTATGACTCTATTTACTTCTAGATCTGCTGTACAGCAGAAAACAACCTTTGTTGCATTAATTTCCTATCATCACTGTAAAACACTATGTATTGTAAAAAGCGCTATGTAAATAAAGGTGACTTGACTGTGGTACTGTTATGTGATCTGGCTAAAAGTGGAAACTTATATGACGTTTTCACCAACTCACACTGTGGGGTTTAAAACCAACCGTCTTGTATTCTGCGTCCTCTTCAAAGCAGAGCAGAAAGCAATGGGAGGAAGTTATGAGCACAATCTTAGAAACCCTTATGAAGATGAACATTTTTAACATTTGAAATGAAAGTTATGCAACAGGACACAATATATCCAAGCTCTCACTGAGATTGCACCGGTTTATAGTGTTTCCAGTTATGTAAGGGAATGCTTTCTAACTTGATGATGAACAACAGGTGTGTTCTGACATGTTGACTACAATTTGTACTGTTAAAAACCATCTTTAACCTTTTTTTTTTTTTTTTTTTAGTGTTTTATAGTCTAAAAGTCTTACAGTATGTGCCAAACAAGTTTGATGTTTATGGCAAGTTTATTTACCGGTGTGAACATTTCCTCACCGTGACATCCGTACGGTCACATTTATATTTTGGAAAGTATTCAATGAAATTTACGTTGAGCAATCTACCATATCTAAGTAGAAAACATGAAAAGAAAACAATCTGTTTGACTGAGTACTAGTAAATACAGTAATTTACCTAACAACACATCACAGACTCCAAGGTACAAACTACAAGGTGGTCCAGGTGGATGACTTCATCTCTTCTTCAACTTCAAACGTTTTTGCTTAAGGTATGATCTTCACAGGTCTTCTTGGAAATTCCCAGTGGTTTCATGTCCAGTCAGAGAACAGGTCTCTGTCTTTTGTGACAAAATTGTCCTAAGTTGCATACAGAGCTAAATAAATATACTACAGTACTTGTCAAAAGTTTAGAATCATTAAGATTTGTTAATGTTTTTGAAAGAAGTATCTTATGCTCACCAAGGCTGCATTTATTTGAACAACAATACAATAATTTTTTCCTGTGACAGTTCCTATTCCTCACATGATCGCATTAGAATGATTTGTGAAGGATCATGTGACACTAAATGCCTGCTGAAAATTCAGCTTTGCCATCACAGGAATAAATTACATTTTAAAATATATTTAAATAATATCATTTCACAATATTACTGTTTCTACTGTACTTTTGATCATAAAAAATTGTTTTGGTGAGCATAAGAGACTTCTTTCAAAAACATTTTTTTTTTTTTATGATTATAATAAGCACATATTATCAGAGACCACCGGATGTTTGTTTTTTTACCAACCAACAAGCAAGCAAATAAGTTTTAAAACAGAAACACAGGGATGAAGCATGAATCAACTATGCAAAAGCTGATGAATTCAGTGCGACACCATAGAGTTTGGGGGCGGGACTATCTGATATAGTCTAATAAATAATTTTTATTGTTCCAAAAAATGACAGACATGGGGGGGGGGTGTTCAGGAAATGGCTGATTTTGAAACTTCTTTGGGACTGTTTACACAACACCATTTTCAACTAAAAACGTAAAAGTTTTTATGCATTTTGGCCATTTGTTTACTCGACAACGGCGTTTTGGGTGCCTGAAAACGCAAACTTTTGAAAACGAGTTTCAAAGTGCACGTTTTTTAAAACGGTCTCCGTCTAAACAGCAAAAACGCGAATCTCTGAAGACGATGACATCATGCACATGCGTATTACTTTTTCAATCTATAGTGTTTCATCACCATCTAATGGCCTGGCAGCAGAATACAGGCTTGTTAGTAGTTTCCGCAGATCCGTGTGAAGGGGGATCGTTTTGACAATGGTGTTGTCTGTACGCGGAAAACTCAAAGGGAAAACGTCTCCGTTTTAAGCATATAGTTGTCATGTAAAGGACACTAATATGCTATTCCGAATTCCACGTGGTGAAACCTTTTAGTAATCAATCAGTCGAAGAGCAGAGAATAACTTTTTTAAGGACAGGTGTTCCATTTCCACTTCTGCAGGAGCAGATTCCATAGAAAGTTTGCAACCTGAATAAAATAAGCGTCATTTTCAAAGACAAGGCTAAATTATGTTGCAGCTGTCTGGCACTCCGACTCAACTTCAGCATTGAGACATACAAGTCTCTGCGTCGCCAAGACACTGCAGCAGTCAGATCTCCTTGTACAGGACAAAGTTTGTCTTCAGGCTGTTAGCTTTTACGACCGTGTAGAGCATGAGAGGGTCATGCCTCAGTCCAATGGCTTTATTTATGGCCGTGCTCTTTGTTTTCTCATAGGAATGCTAGGAATGCTAAAGGCCATTCTCTCCCTGTCTCAACAAGACACAAACGAATAGTACTGGCATCTCCTTTTAGACACAATCTCACCCACGTCCACTCCCACAGCAGGACACAATTTGAGGAATGCAAGATGCTAACAAGAAAAGTCAATTTCTCTTTGTTTTACTCCATCTTCCTCTTTTTTCACTCTCCACCTACAGTTACATGCTCATCAGCTGCAGTATCAGACTGATTTTTTTACATTTACAGACACTTTTATCCAAAGCAACTTACATTGCATTTCAAAGTACACACTTACATTCTTATCAGTTCTTGCTTTCCCTGGGAATCAAACCCATGACTTTGGCGTTGCAAGCACCAACGCTCTACTGTTTGAGCAACAGGAAAGCTCTTTTTATCAATAAGCCCAAATAGCAGGACATGTTCTCATGCTAAATGGGGCAAGTTGTCACAATTGGAACTTGTCATTAAAAAAAAAAAAATTATAGGGTTTTCAGTTAAATTTAAACAGTAAACACTTTGGGCCCTATCATAAACCTGGCGCAATGTAGCGCCAGGCGCGACACAAGTGTTTTTTGCTAGTTTCAGCCTAACGCAGTTATCATTTTCACATCCTGTGCCATGTTGTTTAAATAGCAAATGCATTTGCACCCATTTGTGCATCCATGGGCGTGCTGGTCTGAAAATGAGGTGTGTTCAGGTGCATTGTTGGCACGTTGCTATTTTGAGGCAACTGACACTCTGCTTATTACACACACATAGGGGTGCGCAGCAACACACAAACATGCCAAATATTAAAAATAAAAGGATTACAATGTAAATATTAATATTGTGTACATATAGATATGGTGAAATCCAGCTTGTCCTGTAGATGGTATGCTTGCGCACTTTAACTTTGTGCACGAGCATCCGTTTGCTCTCTGGAGTCATCAGTCTTTCCGCTTGCAAATTCCGCCATGTAAAAAGCGAATCCGCCATGACGCGAGCGCAACTGGCTTTTAAAGGGAATGGGAGATGCGAATCTGATTGGTTTATTGCACGTTATGCCCAAAACACATCCATTACTCATTAAGAGAATAGGGACAACACTTTTAGACAATTTTTTAGGCCATTTTTCCCGTCGATAAACTAGCACAAGTTGATTCAGACACCCCTAAGTTCACTTGCGCCGTGCGCTTTAGACCATGCACTTAGATCGTTTAAATAGGGCCCAGAATAAGGCACAAAACAACATACAAAAATAATAGATAAAACTAAAATTCATCTGATTGATTGAGTTACTGAGACTTCCTTATTCCGAAGAATTTAAAAAGAATAATAAAATAACCAAACAAAATATTAATAATCTAAAAGAGATTTGTTTATTCATTTATTTATTTCGTATTTAGCTTCACAATGTCAAAACATATATGCTGTAGGTACAGGCCTTTAAGGCTTGGTAGTGTGGTTAATGAAACTGTCAGTCTAAACACATTTGTGCGTGAAGGATGTTGTGATGGGAGCGTTGTATATGTTTGCAGAAATGTACACATTAGCACACTGATTTTTGTATGATGTGGATGTTGTGCATGAAGAACAGTAAACAGAATAAGCCTCATTTGTGTCTGCATACAACATCAGTGTCTATGCAACTTAAAAGGCACAAAGGCTGTGTGTCAGTCGCATAATTTTTTTTGCAAAACAAGGTGTGCAAGATACTCTGAAGCTAAAGACAAAAAACTTACTCTGGGAAAGAAAGTTCAGCCTCTTCAGTTCAATATTGCCATGTCATGTTTATGGGCTCATAACTAATAGATTCCCTTTTGGTTATCCGTGAAAGTCATGACCTAAGACACCGGCTTATTCATGATATTGAGTACGTCATCCAAAATGGATGGGCCCAAGTCAAGTTCGAGAGAGAAAAGGGATCCTGTGATTTGTGTGAGCGACTCCTGTGATTGGCTTTTGCTTTTGGAGATTTCAAAGTCCAAATCACATAGACGACCCTCTTCCACGCCGCTATCTCTGTCCGCCCAGTCGCCCTTGATGCCGAACATCTCCTGTTCGCACTGGAAGTCTGAATCGCTGTTGTTACCATTGTTAAAGTTCCCATTGGCATCTCCGTTTCCATTAACAAAGACGGACAAAAACGCTTCAAGCTCGTTTTCACTGTGCATCTTTTTTGCAAGAGATTTATCAGGCATCTCCATGCGGTCGATCGAAGGTTCGTCCTCCTCCGGGACGGGGCTGGGGTCACTCCTGAAGACGCTGATGGACTGAAGCAGGGTCTCCATCTGCAGGATTTCCAGATCTTCAGAATTGTCTTGAGGAGTAGATGGCTCAGACAAGTGGTCCTGGTTCATGGGAAACACGGTGGTGGAGATCAAAGGAAGTGTCAGTGCTTGGCTGCCCCCGATGGATGGGAGCGAGATTGCATTCTTCAGGACCGGCGATGGAGTTTCGACACACGATGCATCGGAGGCACTATTAGCTCTTGTGAACTCCCCGTGGATGCCATATTGAGGTCGAGTAGGACGACCTTTCCCTGGTAGAAGCTCAAACTTTCCTTGAAGGAACGACATGTCACCGAAGGCATCACACTCGCCACCCTTTCCAATGTGGATAGTGTGTCGAAAGTCTCCGAGAGGTGGGCTGATCATATCTGGTGATAAAATATCCCTCAGACGACATTTCTTCCCCTTCTTACTGTAGTTGGACTTCAGGTAGATTGGCGTTTTGGCAGGCATCCCTGCTTTGAGTCCAGTGTGTATTGGAAGGAACTGAGACCACTCTAGAAGTTCAGATCTCCTCAGCTGTGTGATAAACTTGCTGGAGTCTCGCAAAGTAAAAGGGCAGGGGTTACATTCTCAGAGAGCAGCTGTTTTAAATGTGTCCTCAATCCTCATTGAAGATAATCCAGCTTGATGTTTGAATTAATGTCCTTTACCTGGATAGATGGAGAAATAATTTAGTTTTCTTTGTAGTCAGCATCAAAGAGCTTTATTGTAGTCATAAATCCAATATTTAATTTGTTTAAATGTTAAAGTAAATTTCACATATATCTTAAGTATCTGATTGTAATCTTTCTGTGGAATGTGCAAAGAGAGTTCAAAGAAAATATTTATCTCTGTCTGAAACTGTCTTTTGGATATAGACGAATTAAAATAAGTTTAAGTTGAAATACTAAAATTAGTAAAACTAAAACTGAAATAAAAATACATTTAAGCTAAATTCACAAACACACACACACACACACACACACACACACACACACACACACACACACACACACACACACACACACACACACACACACACACACATATATATATATATCAAAAATAAAACTAAACTAATATTAAAATGAAAACAAAGTATATAAAACAAAAGTAAAGAAATATATTAATAAATACTATAATAATATAATACTAAAGGAACATTGCTACATGGTTGCTAATAGATAGATAGATAGATAGATAGATAGATAGATAGATAGATAGATAGATAGATAGATAGATAGATAGATAGATATCTGTTGTTGTCATTTATTTCATAGTGACGGTTTGTTAACATGTTTTTAAATAACACCACACGAGTCAAGAAGCTTTAAAGATAAAGAAAGGATTTCTAGAGATGAAGTAGAAATTGCAGAGAGAGAGAGAGAGAGAGAGAGAGAGAGAGAGAGAGAGAGAGAGAGAGAGAGAGAGAGAGAGAGAGAGAGAGAGAGAGAGAGAGAGAGGCGACCACATATCATAAGAGAGAGAGAGACTTCTTGCCATTTATGGACATATTTCCTTTTGAGAGGCCTTTAAACATTGACCCTCAACGACAGACTGCAAACACTCTCTAAAGCTGCGACCGGGCCACGGCTAGCCAAATATGTACGACTGAAAAAACATCCACATTCTCTCGGCAGCAGAGCCCAATGTCCTTTCACTCCTTTAAGACCTGCTTCTCTAAACTGTTCAAGACCTGAGGCCTTTTTCATTTCAACAGAGAACCTTTTGCGAAACTGTATGGTGATGCAAAAACATAATAAAGGTGCTGTAATATTTTTTTAAATAACACATAAAATATCCCTATTATGTAACAGATATCACTGAAATTGGTGCTTTGAGAAATCATAACCATCTCATTCTTAGAAAAACGAGAGTGGCCTTCAGAAAACTTCAGATCAGCTGGAAAAATCGTTCTGTTTCGTTACTGCTATTCTTTTATATTTAGGATAATTGTTTTAATCACATCTTTATATATCCATGCTCATCATATGCTAGGCCTATATGAAAAATAAAGAGATGTAAAATGCCTAGGTAAACTTCATTTTGACAGTCCACTTTAGACATTCTACTAACTATAATTAACTTTGCAATTACATGTAATTGTCAACTAACGCTTACTAGAGGATTAGTAGACTGTCTGCTTAATATCTGCTAACAATTTACTTTTATGCTCTCCCAACAGACATTCTACTGACAATAAATCACTTTGCAACTACGTCAACTTATTCTACAAACCCGAACCCTTTGTAGAACCCTAACCCTAACCCTAACCCTAACCGAACAGTCTACTAGAGTAAACTAATACTCCAATGATGAGAGTTAGTTAACATGTAGTTGCAAAGTTACTTATAGTTAGTAGAAAAGTGAACCATCGAAGTAAAGTGTAACCAATGTTTATACTACAATATCAAACCATCATCTGTGTCCAAATACGGTTTGAGGCCACTGTATATTAAAATACCACGGCATTGCCATCTGATAACATGGAGCCACCAAAGTACTAAAGATGACAGTCTGAATGATGTCACAGCTCAATGTTCCACATCCCCTGAAGATCCCAGTTAGAGACAGTGAGGGAGGACACTGTTTACAAAACACTAGAAATTCCATTTCATAGGAATACACGACTCCCCTGAGGTAACGTCCTAACAAATCACAGCTGATAAACAACAGGAGCAAGGTGAAGGTGAGCAGCAGGACAATCCTTGACAAAGATGTAGTCTGTTTTAGTCTGGATGAATGCCATTATTTTACAATCTATGTGTTTTTGCACTTTTTGCACCAGCTCAGAGGTTGCTGTGCGAGTTCAACAGGGCTTTAAAAGCATTTTTGGACACTGATGCAGTGAAACACAAATAAACCTCACTGGAGCACTGAACGGAAATCTATTTTTAAATGTGACAAGCATCATCGGGATGGCTTGAAGAATGTGTGACTGCATGAGTGTGTCAGTGATAGAGGAAAATGTGTGTGTGTGTGTGTGTGTGGTGTGTGTGGTCCTGGTAAAAAAGTCCCCTCAAAGATGGCAATATCCAAAATCCTTGTCGTTGTGGGGACATTTTCTGGTCCCCATTTGAAAAACAGCTTATAAATCACACCATTTTTTTTTTTTTTTTTTTGAAAATGTAAAAATGCTGAAAGTTTTATGTGATGGGTGGGTTAGGGGATAGAATACAGAAGGAACAATGCAGTACTTTCTTGTGTCAGAGCTGTGATTGTCTCCGGATATGCCTCCTCTTTGCAACTTTCTCATAATCTTTGTAAAACCATATCCAGTAACCCACTCTCTGTACTTTATTCTTTAAATCTGTCACGCTACGGCAAGGATGAAGCAGAGAGAGAATCCAAGTGCAAGCATACATTTAATAAAACAAACAGGAAATCCAGGCGGAACACGGAACTCAGGACAAGAACAGGTAACAGTACATTAAACAACGACCGACAACCAACAACTGAAGCACAGAGGTTTAAATACACAGACAAACAAGCTAAACAAGATAACAAGGGGGTGTGGCTAATTAGAAACACCTGGGAGAACTAATAAGCAAGAAAAACTACAAAGGACTACAAAAACATGACACAGAACAGGAAATAACAAAAGAGCACACAAGACAAGGGAAACACAGGACAGGAAACATTACATAGCCCCCCACCTAAGGAGTGGATTCCAGACACTCCTCAGAAAATAAAAGTCCAGGAGGGTGGTGGGTCTGAGGCGGATCCGGGGGCGGGACGGGGGGCCAGGCCCGTGGAGCGGAAGAGGGCCTGAAGACACCGGCAGGGCAGAAGGCCAGGGCGGAGCAGGCTGTGCAGGTGACCAGGGCGGAGCAGGCTGTGCAGGCGGCCAGGGCGGAGCAGGCTGTGCAGGCGGCCAGGGCGGAGCAGGCTGTGCAGGCGGCCAGGGCGGAGCAGGCTGTGCAGGCGGCCAGGGCGGAGCAGGCTGTGCAGGCGGCCAGGGCGGAGCAGGCTGTGCAGGCGAACAGGGTGGAGGCGACCCTTCAGGCGGCCAGGGAGGAGACGACCCTTCAGGCGACCATGGCACAGGAACAGACATGGGCTCAGAGGAGACCATCTTGTCCGAAGATACAGGCGTGGTTTCGGCCCTCCTGTCCAAAGACACAGGCGTGGAGTCGGCCATCTTGTCCGAAGACCTCTCGGGCGGCCACGGCGGTGAAGACCCGTCGGGCGACCACGGCGGTGAAGACCCCTCGGGCGGCCACGGCGGTGAAGACCCGTCGGGCGACCACGGCGGTGAAGACCCCTCGGGCGGCCACGGCGGTGAAGACCCTTCGGGCGGCCACGGCGGAGAAGACCCTTCGGGCGGCCACGGCGGAGAAGACCCTTCGGGCGGCCACGGCGGAGAAGACCCTTCGGGCGGCCACGGCGGTGAAGACCCTTCGGGCGGCCACGGCGGTGAAGACCCTTCGGGCGGCCACGGCGGTGAAGACCCTTCGGGCGGCCACGGCGGAGAAGACCCTTCGGGCGGCCACGGCGGTGGAGACCCTTCGGGCGGCCACGGCGGTGGAGACCCTTCGGGCGGCCACGGCGGTGAAGACCCTTCGGGCGGCCACGAACCTTCAGGCGGCCAGGGCGGATCGGACTGGTCCGGAGGTGTATTGCCCCCCCCCAAAATTTTCTTGGGGAGGCTCCCCAGTAAAGAGTCCTGGACCAGCGATGAAGAGGGCTTTGAACTGGGCAAGACCAAAGGCGAAGAGGGCTTTGAGCTGGGCAGGACCAGCGGCGAAGAGGGCTTTGAGCTGGGCAGGACCAGCGGTGAAGAAGGTTCTGTGCTGGGCAGATCCAGCGGTGAGGGCTCTGTGCTGGGCAGATCCAGCGGTGAGGGCTCTGTGCTGGGCAGATCCAGCGGTGAGGGCTCTGTGCTGGGCAGATCCAGCGGTGAGGGCTCTGTGCTGGGCAGATCCAGCGGTGAGGGCTCTGTGCTGGGCAGATCCAGCGGTGAGGGCTCTGTGCTGGGCAGATCCAGCGGTGAGGGCTCTGTGCTGGGCAGATCCAGCGGTGAGGGCTCTGTGCTGGGCAGATCCAGCGGTGAGGGCTCTGTGCTGGGCAGATCCAGCGGTGAGGGCTCTGTGCTGGGCAGATCCAGCGGTGAGGGCTCTGTGCTGGGCAGATCCAGCGGTGAGGGCTCTGTGCTGGGCAGATCCAGCGGTGAGGGCTCTGTGCTGGGCAGATCCAGCGGTGAGGGCTCTGTGCTGGGCAGATCCAGCGGTGAGGGCTCTGTGCTGGGCAGATCCAGCGGTGAGGGCTCTGTGCTGGGCAGATCCAGCGGCGAAGAGGGCTCTGAGCTGGGCGGAACCAGCGGCGAAGAGGGCTCTGAGCTGGGCGGAACCAGCGGCGAAGAGGGCTCTGAGCTGGGCGGAACCAGCGGCGAAGAGGGCTCTGAGCTGGGCGGAACCAGCGGCGAAGAGGGCTCTGAGCTGGGCGGAACCAGCGGCGAAGAGGGCTCTGAGCTGGGCGGAACCAGCGGCGATGAGAGCTCTGTGCTGGGCGGAACCAGCGGCGAAGAGGGCTCTGAGCTGGGCGGAACCAGCGGCGAAGAGGGCTCTGAGCTGGGCGGAACCAGCGGCGATGAGAGCTCTGTGCTGGGCGGATCCAGCGGTGAGGGCTCTGTGCTGGGCAGATCCAGCGGTGAGGGCTCTGTGCTGGGCAGATCCAGCGGTGAGGGCTCTGTGCTGGGCAGATCCAGCGGTGAGGGCTCTGTGCTGGGCAGATCCAGCGGTGAGGGCTCTGTGCTGGGCAGATCCAGCGGTGAGGGCTCTGTGCTGGGCAGATCCAGCGGTGAGGGCTCTGTGCTGGGCAGATCCAGCGGTGAGGGCTCTGTGCTGGGCAGATCCAGCGGTGAGGGCTCTGTGCTGGGCAGATCCAGCGGTGAGGGCTCTGTGCTGGGCAGATCCAGCGGTGAGGGCTCTGTGCTGGGCAGATCCAGCGGTGAGGGCTCTGTGCTGGGCAGATCCAGCGGCGAAGAGGGCTCTGAGCTGGGCGGAACCAGCGGCGAAGAGGGCTCTGAGCTGGGCGGAACCAGCGGCGAAGAGGGCTCTGAGCTGGGCGGAACCAGCGGCGAAGAGGGCTCTGAGCTGGGTGGAACCAGCGGCGAAGAGGGCTCTGAGCTGGGCGGAACCAGCGATGAAGAGGACTCTGAGCTGGGCGGGACCAGCGGCGAAGGAGACTCTGGGCTGGCCTGAAGTGCAGGCTTAGCTGGACTGGCGTGAAGCTCTGGATCAGCAGAAGCGACGTGAACCGTCTCTGGATCAGCAGAAGCGACGTGAACAGTCTCTGGATCAGCAGAAGCGACGTGAACAGTCTCTGGATCAGCAGAAGTGACGTGAACAGTCTCTGGATCAGCAGAAGTGCGCTCTGAGCTTGACGGAACCAGTGGCGGCGAAGATGCGGCTGAACTGGACGGGACGTGAAGATCAGGTGTTGACCTTGCGTGCCACGGGAGGAAGCTCTTCAGACATCTGGAGAGTGCCTCTCTCCAATCCAGACCGGAGAGATTGGGAAGCTCCCTTGGGTCAACCTCCCTAGCCCCCAGCCGGTAACACACTTTAATTGCCTCGTCACCCAGAGAGCAAGAGGCAGCTAGAGGAATAAATCCCCAGGTGTACTGGATCAGATCGAGGCTATCAAGGGCCAAGGCCGCGATCTGTCCAGCAAACTCCCGGGTCAGGCTGTGAAAATCAGGCATGACGTGAAGAGACTCAGGCTTTGCAGGCATGACACAAAGAGACTCATTAAATGCTGCTGGATTCATCGTTTGGTCGGTCGTTCTGTCACGCTACGGCAAGGATGAAGCAGAGAGAGAATCCAAGTGCAAGCATACATTTAATAAAACAAACAGGAAATCCAGGCGGAACACGGAACTCAGGACAAGAACAGGTAACAGTACATTAAACAACGACCGACAACCAACAACTGAAGCACAGAGGTTTAAATACACAGACAAACAAGCTAAACAAGATAACAAGGGGGTGTGGCTAATTAGAAACACCTGGGAGAACTAATAAGCAAGAAAAACTACAAAGGACTACAAAAACATGACACAGAACAGGAAATAACAAAAGAGCACACAAGACAAGGGAAACACAGGACAGGAAACATTACAAAATCAAAGCAGTGTTGTTATTTTTTGTCTAATACTAAAACTATTAAAAACAGTCTTTCTGTAATTGAAATAAATCTGAAATAATGTTTAAAAAAAATAGAAGTTAAACTTAAACAAGAATTAGAAATATTGCAACTAACTTAAATAATTAAGTTTAACCTGAAGTACTAATACAAATGAAATAAAAATAAAGAAATATGTTTTAAAAAATCAAAAAAAAAAAAAAATGGTAAAAACAACAGAATTAGAATAAAAATGTGGTAAAAAAAAAATATGAAAAGGCTAATTCTAAATATTAATAAATACTATAATAAAATATAAATCATACTAATATGTGACTCTGGACCACAAAACCAGTCAAATGGGTAATTTTTTTAAAAAAATTGAGATGTATACACCATGAAAGCTGAATAAATAAGCTTTCCATTGATGTACCGTTTGTTAGGATAGGACAATATTTGGCCGAGATACAACTATTGGAAATCTGGAATCTGAGGGTGCAAAAAAATCGTAACATTGAGAAAATCGCCTTTAAAATTGTCCATTGTTGTTCGCGATTGTGCTGCATTCACTCACAAAAATAAACGTTTTATATATTTACAGTAGGAAATTTACAAAAAATCTTCATGGAACATGATCTTTACTTAATATCCTAATGCTTTTTGGCATAAAAAAAAAAATCGATAATTTTGACCCATACAATGTATTGTTGGCTATTGCCACAAATATACCACCGGTGCTACCTGTGACTGGTTTTGTGATCCAGGGTCACACATACCACTGAATCAAACCCATTTGACTTTAATCTGTGTTGTTGCAGATGCATAAACAGCAACGTCTAGAAATGTGCTTGATGATTACACTGATGAAAAGGTTCACATAAGGCCTGCTGTCATGGCATGATCAAAGCAAGCAGGTGTGTGAACCCCTGGACCGGGTGGAATAAATCTCAAAGGGAAGCCTAAATAATGCTTAGGTTAGGTTAAGGGGTTAGGGTTAAAGCTATGGTTAGTCTTCAACTTAAACCCCAGCAGGTGTGAGATGCCTTTGAATAAATTGTACAATGCCATGACTTGTTAAACAATAACAAACAATGCCATTCAGTGCAACAATCTACCACGCTGAGGTTTAGAAGCTGAGCAGCTGCCTCTCACACCCTCTTGATATGGATTTATCTCAGGGCCATATCCTGCCTTCATTTTAGATCTGGAATGAGTCCAGGGGCAAATGTTGCACTTCCAAGTGCCCTGACGCCCCTGCTGAGATAGATCTGTCTACCCCCCTTCCCTGGGGGGACGTATCATCACACACCCCTCAGAAGTGCATGTCAGCAGGTCGGCAGCGTGTCTCTCATCTGACAAACTGAATAAGCCGAAGCCTGAGCTACATTCAGAAGAGGAACAAAATGGGAGTGAATTGGGAATGAATAAGATATATTAATGTGATATTCCACCCAAAAATGAAAATTCTGTCTTCATTTACTCACCCTCATTTCGTTCTTCTACAAAATACAAAAGATATTTTGAAGAACGTTGAAAACCAAGTAGGGGTGTCCATGGTTAACCGATTAACCGATTAACCGTTAAAAATTGCGTAACCGAGTGGAACATTTTGCTCGGTTAAGTGGCGTCAATGGTGTGCATTGAATTTAGTTGTAATACATTTTTGCACCGCCAGAGACCGCTAGACCAGTTTTCTAATATGAAGCGGGCAAAGAAAGCGCGCGTCCGAGAATGAAGGCTGTGCGCGAGCCAGAAACAAATATAGTCAGTCAGTATCCGCGCCACTGATCGCAGCACAATAATATCTGTCTGCAGAGCCGCAGAGCCACAGCTTTACACCAGCAGTTTTACCCCGCGCATGCGCAGTTTCATCACAACAGTTTTACCCGCAGAGTCCGTTTACCGTTACATTAACCCATACAATTTGTATTATGCATTTCCTAAACATGTACTTGCTAATCAAACACTTTATATGAACAAACTACTAATCTATAAAACACAATCGGTCTTCCGACCTTTTACTGTGTTGATATGCGCGAGGGAGAGAGAGCAATACAGCGCTCGTGTTGTTTGAAGGCGGTGAGAGTGCGCGCGCGCGCGGCCGGGGCTCTCTCACTGTTTGTTCTTATGCGCCCTGTCCACTGATCTAAATAATTAGTTGTTACGACGACTTATTTGTTCCCTCGTTTTAATAAATCGTGGACACGTTGAACTATTTCCCTCCCTCATTTTGATTTAACGTGGCCAAAAACAGTTTGATACTATTAATTAGTGAATGCTAAAGACCTATATTTTGTGAATTGGTGAATATTCAGGTGAATTATTTCGTGGCCACGAATTAATAATAATTATTAAACTGTTTTTCGTCCCTGTGAAGATAGCTCTTCAGTGAAGGCCGACTACAGCTTTTTATTCCTTTTTTTTTGTGAATTGGTGAATATTTATCAGTATCAGGTGAATTGTTGTGGCCACGAATTAATAATACCTCAGCACGTTTTACAAGCCCCTTCTCGATCGCAGCGGCAACGAGCACTTTGATCACTTGATTTAAAAAACAAAACATTTCAGCGCTAGATCGCCTAAAAAAAAAAAAAAAACGAACGAAATGAATGCTCTGCTAGTTAACTGAAGATGTTTTGTTTATTTGTATTGGTATTCATGCCGCGAGATGTTTCAAAAGTGGTGACAATATCGACCTTAGAAAATAGTGGTGGGGACATGTCCCACCCGCAAATTTTGCCTATCTCGGGGTTGCGGCGCGCACACTATGGTTAACCGAGTATTAACCGCTAAGGGCCTCGGTTAACGGTTAATGAAAAACTTGAAAACGTGCAGCCCTAAAACCAAGCAACACGGGAGTCTACTGACTTCCATGAAATGAAAAAACAAAATCCTCTAAACATCAGTAACACTACAATGTTTTATTAGTTAAAGCTGCAGTCCGTAACTTTTTTGGGGTAAAAATGATCCAAAATAAAATTTTGAGCAAGTACATAACCAGCCAGTGTTCAAAACTCTCTGCTTGCCGTGGCTCGATTCAAAACGGTAAGCTTGTAATAATGTTTTTAATTCCAATGGTACTGGTGGATTTCCGTAGGAAATTCGAGCATGTCTTTGCGTCATTACGTCACATCCGTACACATCAAAGAAGGAGTCTTGGCTAGTAGGCTATGTTGCGTGTGAGGATGTTGGAGGTGGAGATTATATAGCCTTTTCTCACAGCACTTGATATAATTAAACATCAATTCGATGTCTTATCCAGAAATGTTCAAACGACAATCACCAGTGACAACTGGAGATTCACCCGCTGTAAAATGCAAAAGACTTCGGACTTCGGAGTGGCTACAGAAAAAAAAAAAGAGACTGCAACCGGGCCCATGGTAATGACACATGTATGTGACTGAAATCAGATTATATTCCAGTTTTAAATATGCATCTGATTACAGATAAGTGTGTTTGTATTTCAAAGAGAACCAGTTCTATGGAACATTCATTTGTTGGTATGACAAACTGAACTACAGGTTCTAATACACATTAAATGTAGGCAATCAATGCTGATTAACAATTTGAGAACAAAGTATAATTTGCACGGTTTGACGTGATATGATAAGCAATCGTCAGATTTAATCGGCGCGATTTACTGCAATGCTTTTTTCCCTTAGTTGGTCAGAACAAAAGTGGATGTTACTTACTTGTTCAGATGACATTTTCCGGTGAAAATTCTTATGTTGGTCATACTTCCAAAAAGTAGAATCTGTGATTCCGAATGATAGTATGCAGTGACTGACAGCCGCACATTCTCCTCAAAACATTGAATTAATCCGCGTTGTGCCGCGCCGAGACACAACCCACGTAAAGTTGATAATTCCGCGAATAACTGCAATTACAGATTTCGAACAGAGATGGCGACAAAGAGGAAAAACTACGGACTGCAGCTTTAACATTAGTTAACATCATGAGTTAACATTAACTAATAATGAACTGCACTTCTACAGCATTTATTAATCTTTGTTAATGTTCATTTTAACATTTACTGATACATTATTAAAATCAAAAGTTGTATTTGTTAACATGAGTTAATGCACTGCGAAGTAAAAATGAACAACTGTATTTATATTAACTAACATTAACAAAGATTAACAAATACTGTAACAAATGTATTGCTCATGGTCAGTTCATGTTAGTTAATACATCAGCTGATGTTAACAAATGAAACCTTATTGTAAAGTGTTACCAAAATATCTTCTTTTATCTTCCACGGAGGAAAGAATGTCATACAGTTTTGGAACAACATGAAGGCGAGCAAGTATGACAGAATATACATTTTTTTGGGTGGACTCTACCTTTAAGACTGAACTAAATGGAATTAATGAGACTGAATAAGAAAACAGATGAGACTGAATGTTGCTAAATGTGCCAGAATAGTGTCAGAAGACTTAATGTCATTAAAAATGCCAGACTGAGATTGAACTAGTTAGAATAAATGAGACTGAATACAAGACATAGAGTTTTGCAATGGCAGAAGGTGAGTTCAGGTGTTGTAATGATTCTGAAATGTAAAAAGCCTTCATGTGTTTGTATTACTTGTAATTACAACATGTAAACTTGTCATTTTCTATGACTTGTGCCACCTGAACACTGTGCCACCTGACCACTGGAGATTTAAGGTGTGTTCGACTTGATCTGCATAATGACATCAAAGTGGCGCGAGAGCAATTCGAAAGCATTCAGAGCTTTATTTACAGTGATTGCGACATGGCGTGAACATTTTCATTTTTGAGTGGACTATCCCTTTAAGACTGAACTAGATGGAATTAGTGAGAATGAATAAGAATATCACTGAATTAAAGAAGAAAAAAGCCAGGTTGACACTGAGCTATAGGCAGATTGAATGAGACAGCATATGACAAAATGTCAATATGAAATGAAAATAAGACTGAGGATGCCAGAATGAGACAGAAAAAGATAAAATGGGGTGAGAGGTAAGAGCAGGGGTCTGAAGACGGATCGAATTGCATGCTGCTGGCACTCAGGAAATAACTCACGTGTGAGTATGTGGGTCACATTATTATTAGTGTGAGCGGTGATCTAAACAAGTGCGATGATGACATTCACACTGCAGACAGAGATGTGTTAAGACTCTCTTCAGCCCCGCAACTATGCCACTTTTGATTCTCCCTCAGAGCCATTTTAGCCATAGCCTTTTTTGGCTGAAAACCCCACCACCCGGTCCCGTCTGCTGCAGATGATGATGCTGTATTTAAAGCACATCTGCATAATTTGGATGTTTTTGGCTGTTCGTTTTAGATGTGCAATCTCCCACAGCATGGCTATTTCATTTGAGCTGGTCAAGCTCTCCTCTCTTGGGTGGTTCAGCTTTTTCCTCCTCTCTTGGGTGTTTCAGGCCTAAGCTTTCAATCTTTTCAAATTCCTCCAACCACAAACGACCCTTTTGGACAATGTTCTAAATGATTAAAGACAAATCCTGCACTCGGCCCAATTCGAGGTTTCCAGTGTGTTACATAAAGCAACCCTAAATTACACTCTGGCATTGCTGCTGCTTTTTGAGGAACCGCGGCGGAGCGAAGTCTCTTTCGCCTCAACTTCATGCTTTTTACACACTGCAATCCACCTCCAATGCTTCAGTTCTCAAGCTGCTATTGTCTTTGGCTTTATGCATGCACGAGTCAAGTTGACTTTCCCAAGTTCTGTTGGACAGAGGAATGTATCTGAGGAATTTTTAGAAGCTCTCTTCTGGTCAAACAGTTGAGTATGCGCTTGAAGAACGGAGAAGAGCCAGGTGTCGGGTTGCTTTGCGCTTCTCAGCCCTTGTTTTGTGGTGTGTAGGAATTTGCTCATACATATTCTGCAGCACCAAAATCTCACATGTCGTAATGACAGCCATGCGCACGAGTGGAAAGAGGTTTCACAAGCCTAACTAGCGAATAACAGCCACATGCTCCATGAATACAGCAATTTCTCAATCTTATCATCTATCAGAGGTTGCACTCAAGCAACACACCCTTAATAAATCACTCTACGACATCTACATGTAATACACATAAATTATCAAGCACACACACCTGCAAAAATTCAGCAATATCTATTTTTACCTGCTCGTGTGTCTTTGCAGATTAATGTCCCTGTTTTCTTTGCTCTGTGTTTGCCGTCCTAGAGGAGCCTTGACCCAAACTGTTAGTCAGCTTCTGGGTGGTGCAGCGTATTGCAGTTTTCGTCTTCTCTCTCCCTCTCTTCTCTCTCTCTCTCTTTCTGCCCTTGAGGGTTTACTTCTCGCAGGCAGGACGTCTGCTGGACAGCTGTTTCAGAATTCCTCCTCTGAAGCGGTTCGGCGTGTCTTTGCTCCTCCTTTCTCAGCCCGCAGCACCTGTCCCTGCCTGTCTGCGGACAGCGCTGTTGAAATCCAAATCTCTTGTCCTCAGTAGTGTCGACCCGCAGTATTTCCTGGAGATACAGACAGACAGCGCTCAGTCATGGGAGGAGGAACATGAAGAGTCTCTCCTACTGTGCTTCCCAGCTGCTGAACGTCAAAGTCCTTCCCTTCCAAAACAGAGTGGAAGAAATACAACTCCCCTCTCTCTCTTTTTCGTCTTCTCGCTCCCCACCTCCCTTCTTGTGCTTTTTCTCACGTTTTTTTTCTTTCTATCTCAGCTCTCACACTCTTCAGAGAAGGTGATCCCAGGTGAAAAAGACGTACTGTTAAATGTATTAAATGTCTTTTTGATTCCCTTTCTATTCTCTCATTCTGCATTTTATTTCTGCTGACTTCAGCATCTCTACCTCATTTGTTTGCTCAGCATTTACCAGACACCATTACAACGTCCGAGAGATACAATGCAACCTTACTTGATGGATGGATGGATGTGTAGATAAATAGACAGACAGACAGCCAGATCGATAAATATTGATTACTTATAGAAAAAAGCTGTTTCTTTTTGCAGCTGCACTGTAAACAGAGCTTCTCGTCACTTCATCCTCAACCTAAAATAGGTTTCCTTGGCAACACACAGTACAGCGCTCTGCAGTGATCTCACGTTTGACAGGGATTAGGAGTGGGTGCAGGGAGTGTGTGCAGGGAGTGTGTGTGTGTGTGTGTGTGTGTGTGTGTGTGTGTGTGTGTGTGTGTGTGTGTGTGTGTGTGTGTGTGTGAGAATGAGCTCTGTTCCAAAAGCTATCTATAGTGAGCTTCCTACAGTACCTAGACAGCATTTTAAGGAAGTTCCTAAAAATAAGAGACATCAATATGGGAAACCTATAAGGGAACATCACATGTATGCTTTGAAAACATCCTAAAATGAATTAATTTAAAATAGTATATATAATAGTAATTCCAAGATGCCGGATAAAGCAAGAGAGATTTAAATGCAATGTTAAATTTGATAATAATCAAATAATCAAATAATTGAATAAAAAATTACTAAAATGTACTAAAACAGTATAATAATATAATCTAACATTTTACCCAATATTTGTGTGTTCTATTTTTATGCTCATTAGACTATCAAAGTATCACAACGTTAGTTATTAGCAACATGCTCACGTCACACTGAAATTAATTTATAGTCATGTGTGCTTTGCAGACGAGAGCTATTTGTGTAGTTCACAGAACAGCTGGCTATATAGAGCTTTCCAAATCAGTATCTTATGAGGTTCCAGATCAGTTTAAATGATGCCTTAGAAGGAAGCCGGCTAGGCAGTAGGCAGCAATGCAGCTCACTACTTTAAAAAAGTTATATTCTTAAACAACAATTGTATCCCTTAAAACTCATCTTTGATCACCAAAATTACATATTTAAAAGTTTTTTCTTTAAAAAAAATCTCCATGCCTTAAAATTGCTTGAACGTAACTCAAGTCATCTTCATTTATATAGCGCTTTTAACAATGTAGATTGTTCCAAAGCGGCTTTACAGAGATACAAGGATAGTTTAAAGTAACAGAGATTATTTTGGCTTTATGGCAGTTCTTGAATAAAGTTATTTTCCAGCTAAAGTTAATTTGATTGATTCACTTCGGTTGCAATGATCATTAGTTATTAACTTAGGGGCCGCTAACACAACACCGTTTTAACAGGAAACTCTACACAGACTTTAAACGCGAAACCTGTGAGAACGCTGATGGGGTGCACATGCGTATTACGAGTTCAGTCTATTGGTATGCGCGCTTGAATATATGTGCGCAGGTTTGTAATTCCCTACAAACCAAGCCTTATAAAACTACTTGTCTGGCCTTAACATTCTGATACAGAATTGTATCACTTCGGGTAGATACGCAAACCGAATTTTCCCGACAACGCTTTATCTGTAGAGTGGTAAAGGGATCCTCCATAAGGAGAAACTAGTTGGCACTTTAGCACCCCGCTATGACATCGGGTCCAGGCGAAGGTCTTTCATCAGATCTGGATACAGCCTGGATCCGGCAGGCTGCGGGAAAACCTCGGGATAAACAAAAAGATTAAAATTAGCGTAGATGCCATTCTTCTTATGATGTAACGAGTACATCAGGATTTATGGGAAGTGTTCCCGGTTCCAGCTGACCTAATCTATGCAGCCTAATATGGAATTATAGAAGTCTATAATATGTTATGTGTATGCTAGGTCAAAGAGATGTGTTTTTAGTCTAGCTTTGAACTGACAGAGTGTGTCTGCTTCCCGGACAGTGTTAGGAAGACTGTTCCAAAGTTTTGGTGCTAAATAGGAGAAGGATCTACCGCCAGCAGTCGATTTTGATATTCTAGGTATTATCAACTAGCCGGAATTGTGAGATCACAAAAGACGTGAAGGACTGTAATCCGTTAAGAGCTTGCTCAAGTACTGGGGAGCTAAACCATTTAGTACTTTGTAAGTAATCAGCAATATTTTAAAATTTATACAATGTTTAATAGGGAGCCAATGCAGTGTTGACAGAACCGGGCTAATATGGTCATACTTCCTGGCTCTGGTAAGAACTCGAGCTGCTGCGTTTTGGACGAGCTGTAGTTTGTTTATTAAGCGTGCAGGGCAACCACCCAGTAGAGCATTACAATAATCTAGCCTTGAGGTCATGAACGCGTAAACTAATTGTTCCGCATTTGTCAATGAGAGCATATGGCGTAATTTATATATATTTTTAAGATGGAAAAATGCGGTTTTACAGATACTAGACACGTGACTTTCAAATGAAAGATTGGTATCAAAGAGCACACCCAGGTTCATAACCGACGACGAAGACTTAACAGAGCAGCCATCAAGTGTTAGACAGTATTCTAGATTATTACATGAGGAAGTTTTTTGTCCAATAATTAGAATCTCTGTTTTTTCAGAATTAAGTAGAAGGAAATTACTAGTCATCCAATTTTTTATGTCAGCTATGCATTCCGTTAATTTTGTGAATTGGTAAGTTTCGTTAGGTTTTGAAGAAATATAGAGCTGAGTATCGTCGGCATAACAGTGAAAGCTAATTCCATGCTTCCTAATGATATCTCCTAATGGTAGCATGTACAGAGTGAACAGCAACGGTCCTAGTACTGAGCCTTGTGGTACGCCATACTGAACTTGTGATCGATAAGACATCTCTTCATTTACTTACAAACTGATAACGGTCAGATAAGTATAATTTAAACCATGCTAATGCAATTCCACTAATGCCAACATAATATCAAGTCTATTTAAAAGAATGTTGTGGTCAATAGTGTCAAATGCAGCACTAAGATCGAGTAACACTAATGGAACATAGTTGTGAAGATACTGCCTTTTCTAGTATCTTTGACAGAAAGGATAGATTCGAGATCGGCCTGTAATTGACTATGAATATGCAAATTAGCCCCTCCTCCACTCACTCACACCAGCACAGAGATCCACTCGTTGATGATCACACATTGACGTGATTGGTTACAGGGTAGTTTGTGACGTCAAAAACGCCAGCGATTTCAAACCGCGATTTTGAGACTGTCTTTCCCTGGTGAAAAAAAAAAAAAACTATGCAAAATATACTTGCAGCCAGACTAATTATCAGTATACTTCAAGTGTGTTAATGATTAGTTAACTTGAAGTGTGCTATTTTGAAACAACTCATTTTGTACTAAGTATATTTTAGTTGTAATTAAATTGTAGTAAAGCATAACTTTAAGTGTATTTAGTGTACTTTTGTGTACTAAATTGGACCAACTTCAAGTATACTTAGTATACTTTAAGTATATGCCTCTGTAGGGACTAATTACATGCTTAATTAGTGATATTAAAGTGTACTTTATTTGTGTTACAAGTACATGTCTTCGAAACGTACAAGCAATATACCATAAGTGTATTTATATATATTTTAAAAATATATATTTTTGGCATTTTCATCTTTAGGATAGGGTAGCTAGACAGGAAATTTGAGTAAAAAGTATATGTTTAATAATACCTTTGGCTTATTCCAAATACTACAAATTGCATACTTTGTCTTCAATAACAAAACACATTATTAGACAAATAAAACCTAGCTATACTTTGTACAAAATACTATATAATGTATTTTTAAAGTATACTTTGGTAACACTTTATTTGTGTCATTGTTACATTATGTTACATGTAATTACTGTAGTAATAACTATAAATTATGCATAATTACATGCAATTAACCCTAAACCAAACCCTAATCCTAACCCTATAGTACCTGTAAGTACGTGTAGTTAATTATTATTATTCAGTTCTTAAATGTGTAATTACACTGTAATACTGACACCTTAAAATAGTGTAACCGTGCAAATAAATACACTTTTACAAAATAAACAGAATTTTCACTTCAAGTATATTTTTTTTAAATATATTTTTAGAAAATATACTTCAGTTCAATTATTTTAAAGTCTGTTAAGAGTTGTATTGTGAAAATAGGTAAAAGCATGAGGCTAATATACTTTTAATATATTTAAAGATAGTAACATTTTTGTATATTTGCAATGTACTATTGAAAAAGGGAATATATTTCAAATACAATAAAGTATACTTTTTTTTCACTAGGGTTGGTTCACTGGAGTTTTAAGGAGAAAATACTCAGCAATGATGTTGACTTATGAATTTGCACATGGTTTGTCTTAAAGCATATTAAAAACACCACATAGACATATAAACAACATTAAAAACTTGTAATTTCTCATTAAAAACTCCCATTTTCCACTTCAAATATCTTAAAAAATATAACTGTTGTTGTTGTTTTTTCATGTGTGTTAAGTATAAGCAATTTAAAGTCACTTAAAATCATTTAAATTCCCTTCCGGCAACATGTCACTCACATGAGATCGCATCAATTGACAAAAGACAATGATCCAATCAATCCCCAATGGACAAAATCAAGTCCTGCTCTGCATCTTTTCTTGTTCAAGAAGCTTCAATTAAATTAATTTGCAGTTTAAATTTCTTAAAAAATATCTATATAATTCAAATATCAGTCAAATATCTAACTCATTAAGTCTTTTTTTTGGAACAGAGCTGTGTAGGCACTTAAAACATCAAATGCATGATGTCAGATTTACATTTGTGTTTTTTTTTTCCAAAGCGACTTAGTGCATTCAAGTTAAACATACAGTACGTGTGTTCCCCAGGAACATCTGCTTCTTGATCCAGTGCCATGCTCCTCTGTTACACATCTGACCCTTTATTGACCGCCCACTGAGAAGCTAACCATATTTTCAGGCTGGATCTTACACTTCTGGATGGTCTGTTAAATTTGAACAATCATTCAGTTAAGTAAAACAGCCACTACAAGTGGACAACAAGCTTTCTGAATGAAGTCTTTCTGTGTTTTGTTGGCATGATGTCACATGTGGAGAGCACATGGTCTCAGGAAGAATACTGAGTATTGTCCTGATGTTTGCCAAGCTGCAATCACCATATAAATGCCGTCAATGTGCTTGTAGACTCTACAGTTTAGAGGAATCTGAGAGGAACACCTCCAGTTCTTCCCACCAAAAGAGACTATTTGAGTTCACATAAGTGCAGAATTGGAAAGGCCGTGCTGTTTATGAAAGAATTACCTGATTTTCCAAGTTTCAAATGAGCTTGTTTTGGACCTCATGACAATCAGAGCCTGTGAGGGTTTGTTTGGTTGTTGAAAACTTAGAGAGCTGACTAACTGCTGCCGTTGAAGTCACTTCCTCTTATGTCAGTGTGTTTTGAGGTGTTACACAGACAATGATCCTGTGAGAGAAAGATGGAAAAGTAACTATTAGAGCCAAATCAAACATTGCATGTGATGGATGTCTCATGTATGGGAGCCCTTACTTTCACACTGTTCACTTTTACTCTGTGTTAGTAATTCACAGTACATTTAACAACATGATGATCCATCACAACTAGGTTCAAAGTTGTTTGCTAGTACCTTCCAACCATCACAACTTTAAAGTCGGCATAAAATCAAAATTGACCCTATTTACTTTTAGTGCACATTACTAGTCTTGTGGTGAATCAAAATCTGAATATGCACATCCTCTCTAGAATGGCCCTCCTTCTCTAAAGACGTCACCATGTTTCACTCGGAAATTACTGAAGTTAAGTCGGTCGCAACTTCCGGTTCATAGTGACTTTAAAGAAACAGCAGAAGACACCTGCTAACATGGATTTCATGACCATAAAAAAAAAAAAAAAAAAAAACGTCCAATTTAAACTGAAGGTGTCCTGTGGTGTCTGACAGAAAGATGTGCAGCAGATCCTGCAAGTCCTGTAGGTTGTGAGGTGGAGGCACCGTGGATATAATTTGTTGGTCCAGCACATCCCAGAAATGCTCATTTGGATTGAGATCTGGGGAATTTGGAGGCCAGGGCAACATCTTGAACTCTTCATCATGTTCCTCAAACCATTCCTGAACAATGTATGCTGTGTGGCAGGGTGTATTTTCCTGAAGAAAGAGGTCACTCTGATTGGTCTGTGGCTACACAGCCCCATATGCTGCAGAGTGATGCACTGTATGTTGAGACACATTCCTCCCATAACCATCATTAAAATTTTGTGTGACCTATGCCACAGTAGACCTTCTGTTGGCTCAGACTAGACGGGATAGCTTTCGCTGCCCTCGGGAGCAACACACAAGCCTTGCCGATTCAGAGATACTCTGACCCAGTCGCCTTGCCATAATAATTTGGCCCTTGTCAAAGTCTCTCAGACCTTTAGTCCTGCCCATTTCTCCTGCTTCCAACACATTGATTATGAGAACTGATTGAATGCTTACCAGCTAATCTACCTAGACCTTAATACTTATATACTACATATGTACACGTGCCTCTATTTTTCCAGAATGATAACGGTTTACTTTTAAAATTCAGTATTGCTGATATTGTTGAAACCTGCTGTAGAGCCGGGCTTCACAACCCAGGGTTAAAAGCAGTATTAATCAGTGTAATCTGGGTTGCTTAACCCAGAGTTTAAGTGGCTGTAACATGGGCTATAAAGTTTCACATCACATGTCCTGATTCTGTAGAGCGTTAGTGAAGCAGCAGCTTAACTGCAAGAATTGAACAGTTCTCCTTGTTGTAGAGTTGTTGAATTTATAAATAAATTAATGTTGCTAGATAGACTAAGGCCTGGTTTCACATACAGGGCTTAGATTAAGCCAGGATAAGGCCTTAGTTCAATTAGGACATTTAAGTAGCTTTTATAAACGTGCCCTAGGAAAAAACATTACTGGTGTCCATCTTGAGACAAAACAATGGCACTGACATATTTTAAGATCCAACAATGCAAGTTACTTTCAGTTAAAACAGCTCAAACATGCATTTTAGTCTGGGATTAGTCTTAAACTTTGTCTGTGAAACCGGGGGTAAAACTTTCATATAAACAATATGGACATTGTCTTGTGCTTTGACTTGTGTGGTTCTGGGTAAAAGCGCTGGGCATTAATCTCTCTCTTTCTTGTTCCTCTAAGAGGAGACAAATATTTACATAACTTTCCATCTTAGCTTTTTCTTTTAATGAATTTTGAACTTCTGCATTTCCAACCAGTTCCATCACACATGCTCTTTTTTTTCCTGACCTTTCAAAAACTTTCTAAAGCCTTTGAAAGTGAGTAAAGGACTGTTTGAGGTTATGTTTGGGTCATAATTTTTCCACTTTCCTCTCAAAGAGAAAAATCAACAGTCATAAAGAAACTGCGAAGATCAGGTGGGTAATGTTTTCTGTGCTCTCTTTAATTCACAAATCCATGCCCCACATGCACTGTAACACTTGCCTACTTAAAAATTCTAAGTAGGTCTTCCAGTCTTGTCTGGCTGGTCTGTTTCTCTGGTTTTAGAGGGGTTTTGGTAGATCACACCAATACCAACTTAAACCAAAGATCAGCAACCAACCTTTGGCTGGTTTAAGCTGTTTTTCAGCGGCACATATTACCATAGTTGCATGTCAAAATATGGCAGTATTGTCAGATTACTGTAAATAGTTAAAAACAACATTATGAAGACAAATGTCATGCAGACTTGCATAATGTTGTAACTGAAATGTTTCCTATTCACCAAGTTGAAGTTCAAGAAGGCAGATCAAATCCAAACACTTTTCCTTAAAGGGATAGTCCACCCAAAGAGGAAATTCCTGTCATCATTTACTCACGCTCATGTTATTTCAGACCTGTATTTCTTTCTTCTGTGCAACATCATACATGCATCAAAAGAAGCCTGCCATGCGCCTCACCTGAAGTGATACTCAAATGATACAGTACATGTGATGTTGCCTCATAATTTGTAATTCAGTTCAAATGAATTAAATTAAATTCAAACTGAATTAAACTGAACATCAACATGCTAACATTTTTAACAAGCAGTTGCTTATACTGTAAAATACTCAACGTTCCCTTTCTACAGTATTTAAAATGATTGAAACTTGTATAAATTGACATTGATATTTTAATTGTGAGATTAAAGCTTTTATCACACATGCAAGTATGAAACTCACTCATTAACTCTTAGTTTCTACATTTTTCGGAGGGAACTAGGCACTTCCGCTTCAATAATGGAGGCTAATGAAGGGAGTCAGTGCTCTATTCCCAAAAGAATTCCAGTAGCCATTTCCAGGAGCATGTCGTCTTGTAATCAGATTGTGGTATGGTGAAAAGAACTGGCCAGAAAGAACAACCCCAGAACGCATCTATTTATTTCATGAGAATAGGCTGCACACACAGAGTTTATTACAGGGCGTGTGCGGTCACAGAGTGGGAGTCGCACTGATTAAAGGCTTTGGCTGCTGTCAGTTCCCAGAATGCACTTCTGCAAGAGGAGGACTCAACATTGTACTGTAGAATAAAGAGTTGGAATACACTGTATGTTAAAGATAAATAAATACAGATTGTGAAAGTATCTACATAGGTCACATTCTTGGCTAGATGAATAATAAATATAGTAGGCGTATTGTATAGATGAGGTTTCTAAAGTATTTTTAAACCTTAGTGGCCAGTCGCACATGTCTTTCAGGGTGGATTTATTTTTGTTCTGCATCTTTGTGTTTTGGGGTCATTCCTGTAATGTAGTGCCTTTTGAATTCTGTAAAAAACATCATGTTGTAATTTAAGCAGGAATTTCAGTAAAAGAAATATGCTATTTTAATGCTCAGACATGTAAACTTCATTTATTATAACTTCATTATTAATTAATTGTTGATTACTTATTTATTATTAACATGATGCCTCAAATATAAATGTATAAAGTTATAAAATAACGTTAATAAAATATAAATATACATTTATTTTGTAGATTTAGTGCAGCTTACTATTTGGTGTGAATCTAGATTTTTATTTTATTTTTTCTGCAATTTTATGAAACATTACAAAAAAGACAAAATGGAATGTGGAATTAAGGACACAGAAAAAAATTGAATTGAAAGTATTCACTCGAATATTAAAACAATATAATTACAATAATTAAAACAATATTCAAAAGGAAATAGAATGGGATAGAAAAAATAGACAACAGAGAACAAAAAAAAAAGAAACTCTTAGAATATTTCTTAATAATTTGCCAAAATTACAACATCAACTCAAATTAAATTAATAAATTATATAAAATTCACAATTATGTTCACTTAATTGTTACACTGTGAAAGACACAATAATACATCCTGCAAATATAAATTCCTGCATAGGAATGACATAGATTAAATGCCCTGTTGGTTCTGGGTATAGTCTGGTTTTCATTAGATCAGGTCTGGGTTCAGGTTATGGTCAGAGGCCATGGAATTGCAGCTATGTTTACGTAAAATATTTCATAACGCATTTCTTCCACCTACTATCATTTATTTCAGATTGTATCATGTGATGATGCCAGATATGAGGCTGATTTTGGGATGCTCTTCTTGTCTTTGCATGCTGAGAAAGATAATTAGTTTCCCATAATTATTTTGCAGTCCTTATCTGTAAATTCCAAATGACTTTTTCCTAGTCCCTTAGGAAAACTGCATGTCACTCCCTTCAGAATGTCCGGAAAGTCACTCTTTATCAGTACAGTCAGTAAATAACATTCCAAAGACGAACAGATGACCATCAGAAAACTCCCATCCCACTGATTTCATACTTATATTAAAGCTATTTCTAGAGTGATTAGTCATATCCATGTCAACACGCCTTAGAACCAAGCATGTCTCCCACTCCTAAAAAGAAAGAAAATCTAATTAAATAAAATGCTTGTATTAGATTAAGTTCAAATTAAAGTCAATATAAATGGTGCCTACCCATGCAAAACACAGTTTGAGGTATCTAGTATGTCTAAACAGTCCAGGACCATTTATGTCAGTGTTTATCAGAGATTAGTTTAAAGAACTATAAACGTAAGCTTGAGGAATAATAGTAGATGCTGGTAACACTTTACAATAAGGTCCCTTTAGTTAACATTACATAATGCATGACCTAACTTAACAATGAGCAATGGATTTGTTACAGTATTTATTAATCTTTGTAAGTTAATAAAAGCACTGTTCATAGTTTATCCAAGCTCTGGGGCCATATGCTGCTCAGAGTGTGTCAAAGAATGAATTTTAGTCTTATTCATAGACTACGTGTGATTCATAAAGGTTCCTAAGTGTTAAGACTTAGTCTCAGCTCCTAAATTATTTAAGAGTGCTGGAGAGGTATCCTAACCAAGTTAAAAGTAACCAGATGGCAGCAGAGAGGAGGAGGAACACACACATTCCATTAAAGATATAATATAATGGAGTTTTGTATTATGTTATGTATATTATGACATGATGACTGGGAGTTAAATAAACTAAACAGGCTTGATCGTAAAGGTATTATTTTTGTAACTGAAGAAATGTAATAACTTCTCTCACTCTACTAATCAATGCTCTGACTGCAGTAATGAAAGCAATAATGACATGACTTTTGGCAACTGGAAAAAAATCAAAAAATCAAATCAGTCCACAGTAAGCAGGGTCTGATATAGCACTATTGTGGCACTTACCACACCAAATATAATAGTGGCCAGAAGTGATGAAAGTGCAAAGGTTTTTTAATTTCTTTTTATTTTTTATGACCTTACAAGCTGTTCCCTTAAACCGCATCAAAATGTGAGGAAATATTTAATTGTTTTACATTTCAAAATATGAAGGAAGAACAAAAAAGTTCCAGGGAAAAATAATACATCGACAACAACATAATCAGTTATTTCTATTTCACTGGTTCTCTCTAATTTTTGCATGTGTTATTTGCATGATTTGGTACATTTCATTGCATCCAAATAAAACAATTGACTCAAAGCACCAATATTCTTACAAAACCTTTAAAACATTTTTAATAATATTTGGATAAAGGGTGAACATGTCAATTTTCCTAGGCTGCTCAACGCTTTTGGCCACAACTGTATGGCAGTTCATTGACTTTAACTGATCTTCAAACCATGCGACAAAAGCAAGCCACTTTACGAGGATTGCAAGCTTCCCTAGAGTTGTTGAAGCCACTGATGGAACTCATGTTTGCATCATTACTCCAACTGTCTTAATTAATAAGCTATTTTATTATGATTACATTAAATGATTGGTGCCATGCTGCTGTGACTTCACCCTTAAAGGCTCACTATTGGATGATTCAGTGGCTGAGGGCGGCCATTTTGGGTTGACATGATTGTAGTCCTTAGTTCACAACACTCAAGTGCCACTTCAGTCAACACTTAAGAATCAGTCTTAGACTTTTCTGAAAGTTGTTTTTAGCTTCTTTATAAAAGCATCCTACTCTTAGACAAACCCTACTTTTTACTAATAATTGTTTGACACTTAAAGGAGTAGTTCACTTTCAAATGAAAAATTAGCCCATGATTTACTCACCCTCAAGCCATCCTAGGTGTATATGACTTTCTTATTTCAGACGAATACAATCAAAGGTAAATTAAAAAATATCCAGGCTCTTCCTTTTTTTTTAATGGCAGTGGATTGCAACCAACAGATTGAAGCTCAAAAACGTGCATCCATCCATCGTAAACGAACTCCAATACAAGAATTCAAGTACAAGAACTCTGGCTTGTGTGGGTTAATAAAGGCCTTCTGAAGCAAAATGAAAAGCTGGAAGCTAGAATTTTACTTTGTAACGTGTTAAATATGGATATTTTTCTTACACAAACTCATCGTTTTGCTTCAGAAAGCCTTTATTAACCCACACAAGCCATTTGGTTATTAACCCACACAAGCCATTTGGAGTTTGTTTATGTATTCGTCTGAAAGAAGAAAATCATATACACCAAGGATGGCTTGAGGGTGAGTAAATCATGGGCTAATTTTCATTTTAAAGTGAACTAATCCTTTATGGCAAAGCTCAAGAAGAGCATTTCTGAGAAGTTTTATGCATACTGGTCCATGTCCATTGAATAATATTAACAGATACAACTTTTGATTATTAATTGCTTTGGAAGCATTTTTCATTGTTAGTTCATTTTAAAGGTCCCGTTCTATGCCCCTTTTCACAAGATGTAAAATAAGTCTCTGATGTCCCCAGAGTGTGTATGTGAAGTTTGAGCTCAAAATACCCAACAGATCATTTTTTACAGCATGTTTAAATTGACATTTTTTGGGGCTCAGAAAAACGAGCCGTTTCAGTGTGTCCCCTTTAAATGCAAATGAGCTGCTGCTGGACGACACAGGGGGCGGAGCTTCATGAGCTCGTGCTCAGTCTGTCAGGAAAAATTCATCTCACGGAATGATGATAATATCAGAAACTCTCAGTAACGGCGTTCATTTCGAGTCGGACAATAATGCCTACAGAGTCAGATTGCTGTACACTGTAAAAAAAAAAAAGTTGACTTAACTTAAAATTTCGAGGCAACTTGCTGCATGGCTTTTTTGAGTTTACTCAACTTTTAAATCAAGTAGTTCACTTAACTCAATTCACTAAGTAAAGTCACATTTCTCCCAACTTAAGATCTTTTGTTCAGCTGATTGAGTTTTTGTAGTTAAAAAAACTTAGAAAATTCTAAAATTTCAACTTTTAATGTTATGTTAACTTAACTTAATAAAGTATGTTAAGTGGACTAAAAATGTGTTTTTAAACATTACAGGTTTAAAAAAATAAAACTACTACATTCTTGAAATTTTGTTGGAAGTTTTATTTCATAACAGCAAAAAACAATGTTCAACAGCTATACTTATTCTTAAAGTAATAAAACAAAATGCAGAAAAAACACTTTTTCTTTAACATTCAAAGTGTTATCACATTGACAATTTCTATGCGTAACATTTAACATTGTTAATATGAAACACAAATGAGCAATGTAAGTGCAAGTTAAAGCAGCACGCTGACTTTTTGGGACTTTAGCTTATTTACTGTTTCCCCAGAGTTAGATAAGTCCATACACACCCTTTTCATCTCTGTGCATGCCGTAACTCTGTCTGACACACCTACCACTAGCCTAGCTTCGCACACAGACTGGAGGTAAATGATTCAAACTAGCATACCAATCCCAAATAAGTGACAAAATAACACCAACATTTTCCTATTTACATGTTAAGATTTGTATAGTTACAGCTAGTATAAATAAGAAGGTCTGTTTTTTTTTTTTTTGGTCACATATTGGGAGCAGTATGCTAGCTGGAGCCATTTGCCTCCAGTCTTTGTGCTAAGCTAGGCTGGCAGTGGGATCGTCAGACAGTTACAGCACACACAGAGATGAGAAGGGTATGTATGGACTTATTTAACTCTGGGGTATACTGTGAATAAGCTAATGGCCTAAAAAGTTGGCGTGTTCCTTCAACGTTTGGGCTTAAATTGCTGAAACAGTGGCACAATGTTTTTCACAACCTCAAGTTTACAGTTTAAAAACAAGTCACAGTAAAATCTTAGTTTTGAGGTACTAGCAGAACAATGAGAGCTCATCTCCTTGAACACCTTCAATAACCTCAAAAGAGTATTTCAGTTTCTCTGGGTACTCAAAATCAAATCTTTCAGTACAATTACCTCCTCCAACACAACAGAAAATTTGATGACACTGGGCAGTGTGCTGGGGCAGGCATCATCTTCAATTACAATAAGGATTCCCACCTTCATCCCTCTGGTCTGTCTGTCCTCTGGAGTCTTGTCCTGATGATAATAATAATAATAAAAAAAGAATAAATCAGTATCACTTGACACCAACAACAACAACAACAACAACAACAACAACAACAACAAAAAATGAACTATTAAGTAATTGATGTGCTCTAAATTTTGCAATCCCACCTGCAGAATCTGCAAGATGTTAATAATTTTATAAAGTACATAAATACACAAAATACAATTGGCTATTTTTCAATTTAGTACTGCCCTGAATAAGCTACATCACAAAAAAGCAATTATAATAACCAAGATGGTATATTTTCAGTTTCATTCAAATTCAAAATATTAGAGATTAACAAATTGCATACAAAATCATTGACTGAATCATGGTGTATTTGCAAAAATATACTTTAAATCAATAACTAATGAATAATCAAAACAATCGGTTTGTTGTTAAAGGAGAACTTCAGTCAATTTTAACATTGAGATAATTTTACAGTACATAGAACAGTGTACACTGTTGGGTACTGTCGAACAGTCGACCGAAAACAGGATGTAAACACGATGTGTGCTGCCTGAATTAACATCACTTTTATTCATATCTTTTACATCTAATGCAGTCAGTCATATTCACCGTACTCCCTCTTGAAGGAATCACTCATAATGGCTGGGCACTTGAAATGTCATATCAAGGATGTTAAGAGGCTAAAAGCAGGTTTAAAACTAGTCCCATTTAAGTCAACAGGGTGCAAATTTTAAAAAGAGGATAACACGTGTAGGCAACACTGATTTTTGACGTTGTACACTCCAAATTTATAAAAAAATAAAATAAAAAATATCTCCATGTTAAAATTAATTGGAGTTCTCCTTTAAACAGGTTGTTCAGAGTAATTTCAACCTAGAGTCCTTTGCACTATGACCATGAGTCAAACATCCACCTGGGGGGGTGGGGGTGGGGGGGGGTTTGGCTCAAGGTCATGGTGCAACGGACCCTAAGGTTGAAATTACTCAGAACCATCCCTTTAACACAAAAATCCCCATTACCATGGCAAGATGATGTATAAGTAATGACACATGACTCACCTGGCATGTTCTAAAAAGTGCTGAAGAGTCTTCTCTGAGAAACACTGGGAGACCTTCCAGGACGGTTTGCCTTCTATGAGACACAATATTTGTGGTCTAAAAAAAAAAAATGGGTACAAAACAACAACAAAAATATTGTAATGCACTGTTATTAATTTAATTTTGTTACGAGTTTGCATGTATTTTTTAAGTCACAGAGCCTCTGCTAATGAGCCCATGAATCAAAATAGATGGCTTTAATAGGAAATCAGTATTGTATGCAGTAAGTTCAGAACCAAAATCTAATCAGCTAGTGAACACTTGAAACATTGTCATAATTCTTCAAAAATATCTTCTGAAAATAAAATATCAAATGGCTCTTATAAATCGTTTTTTAAAAACATCTATCTATTGGTAACCTTAACAAGTTACCTGCTGATCAAGCTTGTTGAGAAGATCTTCTATTTCGTTTCCAAATGCCCCCTTTCTTGCTCTGTACAACTTGAGGAGTTGTGGAGTGTGCTGGTGTATTGCTGATCTGAAAGTATCGAGGAGGTCCACACTGGTAATGCGTTTGAATTCATTACATAACTGTTGATAGAAATAAAACAGGTCTTGGTTGTAACATTGACTAACTGGCTTCAAATGGCTTACAACAGACATTGCGGTACCCCTAACCCATACCTAAACCTAACCATAACCCGAACCGTCTCATATTGACGTTATAGTATATGACGTTTTGGGATGAGACTGTTACAAAAAAGACATGTTTGTTAATACAATTTGTGGTAACGTTACTTTGCATTAGATCAAATTAATTACAGACTCAAGTTGAAATGCATGTTTGTGGAGAGCAAAATACATTTGCAAATTCATTGATTTTATGTGCATAAAATCTCCATAAAATGATACTTACTTTAAATGAGCCGTTAACTTAGCAGTCTTGTCGATTCCGATGAGTAGAAACACGTGAGAATGCCTAGCCAGGCAAAGGGCACAAGGACAAAATGTGCAGATTTTCACTGACTTTGAGTTGTCTGAAATGGGAAATTTATATTAGCCCACGGCAACGCGTGTGTGAATAACATTAGTTAGCCTATAAATTCAAGATAAAGAGTCGACTTTAAAATATTTCTTTGGTGTCACGTTATTGCAAAAAATCCCAAACTAAATAAAGTTAGTTTAAAATAAGTGGCGATTTCGAACTTCTTAACTCAAAACGATTACCTCAGATTCTATTATAAACATTTTACATGCTGAATGCTGAAGTTAGGAGACTTGTTTAACAGTTAATCTTGCTCGTAGAAAAAAAATATCATACCATGCATACGTTAACAGGGCTTTGCGATCAATAATACATACTAATTTTACAAACAACTTCAAAATAATGCATATATTCTACTTATTACTTACATAAAACGATGACTTTGAGAAGAAACACGTTGGATGCAAGTAAATCCGTAGGTCTCGCACGCTGATGGTCAAAATGGCTCCTTCGTCTTTCCACTATTCGGTGTTCGCGCGCTTCACTGCACATGCGCCAACTTCGTGGTCGTTACAGTGCGCATGCTCCAACTTCCAACACAACTTGAATGCTTGTTAACTCGCATTTACAAATCGAATTTACAACTAATACTATGTTGGTTCAACAATTGTTGAACCAACGACTTTTCACTAGTTAAGCCAACATTTTTGCATTTAATTGTCCAGTTAACTTAAATATAATAATTAGTCTAACTTTTTGTGAGTTGGATTTTTTACAGTGTATAGAGATGAAACAGGTATGGTTTAGTAGTTTAATTACGGTTATTATAACGTATTTGTCATCTGCTTGTAGGCTATGTATCCATTATTTATTAATAACCTACAAGTCTGCTGTCTGAATGATGATCAAACATGTACTGATGAGTTTAATAAAGTTTATTGTACATCACACAAAAGATGAAGCGTCAGTTTTACTCCAGAAAATCACCGTAAGAGCTGAGTAAACACAGTAGGCTAAGTTATAAGAAGTGCGCAAGTAGCCAGTAGAGTTGAGGGAGCATTCCTGTGGGCGGAGGTTAGTCAAGAAACGGTTCTGGTGATGTCACTAATGCAGGATGTAGAGGGGTGTAGTCCAATCGAGACGTTTTTTGTAGTCAACTTCTGTTAAATAAAATATCTCGCTTGGCATTGAACTTTGAGCTTTATAATTTTACAGATATTATTTATACTCTAACAGCAACATTACACACTAACTAAAGTTTGAAACATGGAATCGCATGCAACGGGACCTTTAACTAATGTATTTAACTAATGGTAACAAACGAAATATTGAAATTAACACTAAAATAAATGCTTTAGAAGTGTTGTTCATTGTTACTAATGTAGTTAACTAATGTTAACAAACAGAACCTTATTGTAAAGTTTTACAGAGATGCTTGCACTGTACAGTCTTATGACACAAATCTCTTGAGCCACAAATTCAGTGTGTCTGTGTCTGATCAAGACCTTCTACCCTTAACTTGTAAAATGTGTGTGTCAGAGTGTTTTTGTGTGGGTCAGGTATACCCTATGTTATGGGGACAAAATTTCCCCACAAAAATGGCATTGAAACCCCATGAAACATGAAAACCCAACATTTGTTTATGTGTTCTCTCTCTCCCTGTATGTGTGTGTGTGAATGGTTGAGGGGCCGAGGGCAGGCTGCATGCCGCAGATACTTGAACATTCTCTGTATCAGCGGTCACTGAGCGATTGTCAGGAGCACACGCAGAGCTATGGAGCTCGCGCAAGACAGCTGTGGAGCGTGTGCTGTTGCACTGAACATGTGACTGCACACATCCACTGGATACTGAAGCATCTTGTGCGTCAATAGAATAAGAACATCTGGCCATTTGTACAAAGGAGTCACATGGTCAATGTCACAAAAATGCTTATTTGTTTAGAGACCTGAAAATAGTGAAATATCTTAAATATTTAGTCTTTATTGTACGTCATAACGCTTCTTTGTTTAACATTTCAAAACCCTAAAAGACTTGTGAGAGACTTTTGGATCACAATGTGTACTTTAGTCAAGTGCTAAGAACTTTCGATGGCTGAATTGTTGTTACATATAGGGATATAATTAGATCATTTAAAGTACTTCCAGTCTCAGCATGGCATACTGATTTATTCTCCAAAAGTCTAAATGAAAAATTATGGGAGAGAGTTTCTTCATTGACTGAAATAGCACATAGTCTGGCATATTGCCCCAACATTGTGTGGAAAGTAAATAAATATGCCTGGCTAGGACGTCATTAACATTCCTTCACTGTTTGTAAAAGTTATCATATGTCTTATATAAGCATACGTTCACATATTTGTTTCCCTGTTATTTTATTTTGAAATGTGTGTTCCGTGTCGGAAATATCTGTTTTTGTTTTATTCTGTGTGATCATTGCAGCCTGTGCATATGCTTCAGTTATTGTGTGCTGCAACTACAACTGCACAAACTGTATTCTGTAGTCATTTTCTATGGTTCTCAAAGCCCAAGGAGATAGGTTTGATAGGTGATGCAACATCTTGTGGCGTAATGTCTTGTGACGCAACGCCTTGTGGCGCTACGTCTTGTGACGCAATGTGTTGTGACACTAGATCTTGATGGGGGAATGCTAAATATACCGTGTCCTGGGGAACGGTAGGAAGCAATTAAATATTTAACATTTCGCTGGAAACCAATGTCCCCCGAAACAGCGGTGTCATGAGGGTGTCGGGAAGGAGCTACTTAATATATTTTTAGTGCCCTGTCACGAGGGGCTTTCTTCTTTTCTTTTTTTTCCCAGCAGGTCAGCCTGGTACGCCTGCCATAGTGTGAAGAGCAGCACCAGCATGACCCCTCTGACTGAAACGCCTTCCCTACCAGCGTGAATGTTGTTCTGCACGGCTTGGTGGGGAGTGCTGACTTTTTAAGTGACGATGAGCTCCCAGGAGAGATAGCCCACAAGCATCTCTTCCAACAGCATCGCATAACCACGTGCCTTTGCACCCACGATAGTCCAATAAGTCGACGTCGAGGGCACAAAGACACGTGAAGAAAAAGGTTTCCTACATGAATGAGTTTAGTCGTCTTGAAGAAGGGAAGAGATAGTCACTGAGGCCCCTCCCCCTGGACACCGGACATAAATGTGCTCCAACTCTGAGCATTTTCTCTTTTTCCTGTGGCCAGTCTAGCTGCAATCTGGCCACTGCACGACCACCTTGAGTAACTCCTCATGCACTTTATCATTGCGGAAGGAGCCCTCAAAGGCGACGTTCTCATAGTCCATCTCCAGATGGCTATTTTGCCATTTAATTCCTCAGAATTAAATGTAGCTAAAGAACAGCCAGACAAGATATTGATACAAGCACCTACGTCCTCGGCCCGCTCTGAAGAAGCGCAGAGGTGTGCTTCAGCAGCGGACGGGAGAACAACGCGATCTAAAGAGAGAACGAGAGAAAGAGAAGGACCCGGCTCCTGCTCTTCAACCAGATCGACTCGTGAAATCCGAGACGAGCGCGAAGCACTTTTTCTCAAAATTATTCTCTCTTTACTTTTCGTTGTGGAGAAAAAGGAAGAGAGAAAGGCTTTATTCCTGCCTTACAAAACAAACTCCTAACAAAAGGGATAGTTTTCAGAAGTAGAAGAAGCAGCACACACAGCACACAATGCGGTTCTGAAGACAAAAGAACCTGATGAGCGCACCTGTCACACATCTACACTCACCTAAAGGATTATTAGGAACACCTGTTCAATTTCTCATTAATGCAATTATCTAATCAACCAATCACATGGCAGTTGCTTCAATGCATTTAGGGGTGTGGTCCTGGTCAAGACAATCTCCTGAACTCCAAACTGAATGTCAGAATGGGAAAGAAAGGTGATTTAAGCAATTTTGAGCGTGGCATGGTTGTTGGTGCCAGACGGGCCGGTCTGAGTATTTCATAATCTGCTCAGTTACTGGGATTTTCACGCACAACCATTTCTAGGGTTTACAAAGAATGGTGTGAAAAGGGAAAAACATCCAGTATGCGGCAGTCCTGTGGGCGAAAATGCCTTGTTGATGCTAGAGGTCAGAGGAGAATGGGCCGACTGATTCAAGCTGATAGAAGAGCAACTTTGAATGAAATAACCACTCATTACAACCGAGGTATGCAGCAAAGCATTTGTGAAGCCACAGCACGCACAACCTTGAGGCGGATGGGCTACAACAGCAGAAGACCCCACCGGGTACCACTCATCTCCACTACAAATAGGAAAAAGAGGCTACAATTTGCACGAGCTCACCAAAATTGGACAGTTGAAGACTGGAAAAATGTTGCCTGGTCTGATGAGTCTCGATTTCTGTTGAGACATTCAGATGGTAGAGTCAGAATTTGGCGTAAACAGAATGAGAACATGGATCCATCATGCCTTGTTACCACTGTGCAGGCTGGTGGTGGTGGTGTAATGGTGTGGGGGATGTTTTCTTGGCACACTTTAGGCCCCTTAGTGCCAATTGGGCATCGTTTAAATGCCACGGCCTACCTGAGCATTGTCTCTGACCATGTCCATCCCTTTATGACCACCATGTACCCATCCTCTGATGTCTAATTCCAGCAGGATAATGCACCATGTCACAAAGCTTGAATCATTTCAAATTGATTTCTTGAACATGACAATGAGTTCACTGTACTAAAATGGCCCCCACAGTCACCAGATCTCAACCCAATAGAGCATCTTTGGGATGTGGTGGAACGGGAGCTTCGTGCCCTGGATGTGCATCCCACAAATCTCCATCAACTGCAAGATGCTATCCTATCAATATGGGCCAACATTTCTAAAGAATGCTTTCAGCACCTTGTTGAATCAATGCCATGTAGAATTAAGGCAGTTCTGAAGGCGAAAGGGGGTCAAACACAGTATTAGTATGGTGTTCCTAATAATCCTTTAGGTGAGTGTATATATAGCCTCTGACATTCCGATGACAGAGGTTATCTAAGCCAAATTATTGTTCATAACCGGTCAAACAAAGATGTTTTCCCATAGCGCTAAGCAGCTCAGCATTGAGAGTAGCTTTTGAAAGGGAGCCACATTTGCGTGAAAGCAAGTACGTATTTATCTGTTGGATGATGTGAAATGAACCATATAAGATCCAAAGGAGTCTAGCATTTTGTTTATGGTTTTACACAAATTGCATTCCTGTAATCTGACATACTGCAATGTGTCATGTCTCAATATCCCACATTTAAATAATTCCCGAAGAAGGGGCTTCGTAGAGACAAGAACTAAACAGAGCATTACAGACAGACTGGGAAGAGAGGTTCTGCAACAACAATCTTGATCCTTCCTTGCCCCAAAATTATAGACCAATTTTAAGTTACCTTTTATGGCCAAGGTCCTGGAAAAAGGGTTTGTTAATAAACACCTGTTTTAGATGATTATAATTTGTTTTATGAATTTCAATCTGGTTTCCGTCACCTGCATTCTACTGAAACTGCTCTTCTAGAGTTTTTAATGATGTGTTAATGCAAAGTGATGCAGGGGAATATTCTGTACTCCTTCTTTTAGATCTTTCTGCTGCTTTTGATACTGTTGATCACTGCACACTAGTTGAGAGGCTCAGACAGTGTGTTGGTATCTCTGGAACAGCCTTGAAGTACTCATCGTCATATTTATCAAATAGGTATTTTTCAGTTATAGTTCCGAATTATCCCTCATCAACAGCATCTTTGTCCTGTGGTGTTCCCCAGGGTTCTGTTTTGGCCCCTTTTCTGTTTGCATTATATTTGCTCCCTTTAGGGCGATTAATAAGCACATAAGGGTGTTAACTGTCATTGCTATGCAGATGATATTCAATTATATAAAATATTTCTTTTAAGATCCATTGTTCGGCATGTCCATGCTACATCAGGTAAAAATAAGGTTCACAGTCACTGCTTTCCTGGTGCTCGTGTTTCTGAAATCGCTGCTCGCGTTCCCGATATTCTGAACGATAACGAGCGCGTCGGAACTTTGGTATTGCACGCGGGAGTGAACGACATCAGGCTGCGCCAGACGGAAGTTCTGAAGAAAGACTTCAGGAATCTGATCGATACGGTACGCAGCACATCGCCTGAAACAACGATCATTGTGTCAGGACCGCTTCCCACGTATCGTCTAGGACATGACAAGTTTAGTAGATTATTCGCACTAAATGAATGGTTAACGTCATGGTGCAATGAACAGAAACTGCTCTTTGTAAATAATTGGAATCTGTTTTGGGAGCGTCCTAGGCTTTACCGTGCTGATGGCTTACACCCAAACAGATTCGGATCGGATCTTCTGTCAGATAACATCTCCAAAATGTTAAATACCTTTTGACTAGTAACCAAAAGTCCAAATCATAGTCTCTGCTGCACCAAATTAACTGATATTAATACTAGTGTAGAACATTGCATAGAAACTGTGTCTATTCCTCGTTTAGTGCGATCAAATAATAAATCTACTGCAGGATCTAGGAAAAATCGAATTGTTATTAAAACAGAAAATGTTGCTATTAGTAAACAAAAACAATTTCTAAAGCTAGGTCTTTTAAACATTAAATCACTCACACCTAAGGCAGTTATTGTAAATGAAATAGTCACAGATAATAGCATCGATGTACTTTGCCTTACTGAAACCTGGCTTAAACCAAATGATTATTTCGGTCAAAATGAGTCTACTCCATCAGGATACTCCTATAAGCACGAGCCCCGTCTGATTGGTCGTGGCGGCGGTGTTGCAACTATCTATAGAGATTTTCTTAGTGTTACTCAGAAAACGGGTTATAAGTTTATTTCATTTGAAGTACTTGTACTAAATGTTACGCTCTTAGATGAAAGAAAAACATCCCTATTATCTCTAGCCTTGGCTACCGTATATAGACCGCCTGGGTCTTACGCTGATTTCCTAAAAGAATTTGCAAATTTTCTCTCAGATCGATTGGTCAATGTCGATAAAGTATTAATTGTTGGAGATTTTTACATACACGTAGATAATCAAAATGATACGTTAGGAGCTGCGTTTATAGATTTATTAAACTCCTTTGGGGTTAAGCAAAACGTTACCGGACCAACTCATCGTCTTAATCATACACTCGATTTAATTATATCACATGGAACCGATCCAACCGATATAGATATCATTCCGCAAAGTGATGGTGTAACTGACCATTACATGGTAACTTGCATATTACATACCCCGGTAATATATCATGCTGCGCCACGTTATCGATTAGGCAGAACAATCCTTCCATCCACCATAGATAATTTTTCAAATTGCTTATCGGATATGTCTCAGCTGCTGCCTGAACCTAAACAAACAGATGAACTAGACGAACTAACCAGCACTATGAGCACCATTCTCTCTGGAAAATTGGATATTGTTGCACCTATGAGACTAAAAAAGGTCAGAGAGAAAATTAAAGCACCATGGTACAACAATACTACGCGTGTTCTAAAGAGAGAAACCCGTAATTTAGAGCGTAAATGGAAACAAACTAATTTAGAAGTTTTTAGAATCGCTTGGAAAGACAGTATGTCACACTATAAAAAGGCCCTAAAAGCGGCCAGGGCTAAGCACCTCCGCAAACTAATAGAAAACAACCAAAACAAGGATCCTAGGTTCTTATTTAACACCGTGGCTAGACTAACAAATAAACAGATGTCTCCTGAACAAAATATCCCCTTACAGTTTAGTAGTAATGATTTCATGAATTTTTTTACTGAGAAAATAGAAAACATCAGATCCACAATTGTAAACGTTCAATCCTCAATCGCGCCTTATAATTTAGCCTCGATTATCACCCCGCAAGAACAATTACAGTGCTTTACAACTATAGAACAAAAAGAGTTAAATAAACTTATCATTTCCTCTAAAACAACAACATGTTTATTAGATCCCATACCAACTAAACTATTGAAAGAAGTGTTACCTATAGTGGAAGAGCCTCTCCTCAATATTATTATTAACTCATCTTTAACTTTAGGTCATGTTCCAAGAACATTTAAATTGGCAGTTATAAAACCTCTTATTAAGAAACCACAATTAGACCCAAATAACCTAGCAAATTATAGACCCATTTCAAATCTTCCTTTTATGTCCAAAATATTAGAAAAAGTTGTGTCTGCCCAACTGGGCTCTTTCTTGCAAGAAAATGACACCTATGAAAAGTTTCAGTCTGGGTTCAGGCCGCACCATAGCACTGAAACTGCGCTCGTTAAAATCACAAATGATTTACTCTTAGCTTCTGACCAAGGCTGTATCTCAATACTAGTTTTACTTGATCTTAGTGCTGCGTTCGATACTATAGATCACACAATACTCTTAGATCGACTACAAAACTATACCGGTGTTCAAGGACAAGCATTAAGCTGGTTCAGATCATACCTATCTGACCGCTACCATTTTGTCTATTTAAACGGAGAAAAATCGATCATAACTCCAGTAAACTATGGAGTGCCGCAAGGATCTGTGTTAGGCCCTCTATTATTCTCAATATATATGCTGCCACTTGGAAATATTATAAGGAAACATGGAATTAGTTTCCATTGTTATGCTGATGAAACTCAACTAAATATTTCATCACGGCCGGATGAAAACGCTAAATTATCCAAATTGACAGAGTGTGTTAAAGATATAAAAGATTGAATGACGCGCAATTTTCTTTTATTAAATCCAGACAGGACAGAGGTACTAATCATCGGTTCAAAAAACCACCCACAAAACCTCTCACAATACAACTTTAACATAGTAGGATGTCCTGTTACTTCATCCTCTACAGTAAAAGACCTGGGTGTTATATTAGATTGTAACTTGTCTTTTGAAAATCATATTTCATATGTTACAAGAACAGCCTTTTTCCACCTTAGAAACATTGCTAAGCTACGTAACATGCTATCAGTTTCTGATGCAGAAAAGTTAGTTCATGCATTCATGACCTCAAGACTAGATTACTGTAATGCTTTATCAGCTGGTTGTCCTGCATCCTCAATAAACAAGCTACAGTTAGTCCAAAATGCCGCCGCTAGAGTTCTTACTAGATCAAGAAAGTTTGACCATATAACACCAATTTTATCATCACTACATTGGTTACCTATAAAGTTCCGTATTAATTACAAGGTATTGCTACTGACTTATAAAGCCCTAAACGGCTTAGCTCCAGTTTATTTAACGGATCTTCTATCGCCCTATAATCCATCGCGCTCTTTAAGATCACTAAATTCGAGGCTTTTGGTCATACCTAGGATATCCAGATCCACCAAAGGAGGGAGAGCATTTTCACATTTAGCTCCAAAACTCTGGAATAGTCTTCCTGATACTGTTCGTTGCTTAGACTCGCTCTCCCAGTTTAAAACTAGATTAAAGACGCATCTCTTCAGCCAGGCATTCATATAATACTTTTAATCTTACAGTTAAATCCGACCTCTAGTTCATAAACGCCAGAGGAGAACTGGCCCCCGACTGAGCCTGGGTTCTCCCAAGGTTTTATTTTTTCTCCATTAGGTCACCTGATGGAGTTTTTCGGTTCCTTGCCACTGTTGCCTTTGGCTTGCTCAGTTGGGGATACTTAATTTGATTAATCGATTCAACAGTGCTATTGATCAGCATTACCAAACGTGGATGTTTTACACCAGAAACAAACACTGATGTACTATTTTATTTAATACTGTGAAGCTGCTTTGATACAATCTGTATTGTGAAAAGCGCTATATAAATAAAGTTGACTTGACTTGACTTGACTTGATTTCAAAATGGTATATTTTTTTAAATTGTGCAAACTCTATAAAAGATTGGATGACAAAAAAATTACTTGAAGTTAAATACTGAAAACAACAGAAGTACTTATTTCGGCTCCTGCTGCTCTCCCTAAGGCAATGGAAAGTCTTGGCCCTTTATCTCTCTCTGTTAAACCTATACCCTTCATCATTTAGGAGTTCATAATGGGACAGGCCTTGAGTCTTTCTCAACACGTTAACTCTCTGGTTTGCACCTGCTTGTATCGGTTGAGAAACATTGCAAAACAGAGGCCAGTTGTGTCCACAGTGGAGATGAACCTTGATTATTGTAATTCTCTTTTTACTTGTCTTAGTTATTCATCCTTGAAATGATTTCAAGTGGTTCTAAATGCTGCCACTAAACTTTAAACTAAGTCATCAAATAGATCACATGTAACCCCAATTTTAATTTCCCTACATTGGCTACCAGTCAGAGCCAATGTAAAAATCCTTGTGATTGTTTTTAAAGCATTGCAGGGCCAAGCTCCTGTTTAAAAGAGATGTTGCAACCTTATAACTCCTCAAGTAGGAATCTGAGATCCTCCAAACAGGTCTTGTTAGCTGTTCCTCGTTCCAGATTAAAGACTAAGGGCCCTATCTTGCACCCAGCGCAATTGACTTTATACACCGACGCATGTATCATTCCTATTTTGCACCTGTCACGGAACAGTGAACGAGAGACGAGGATACAAATGCAGAGGAGATTTATTAGTGACAAGCAGACAAGGTACAAACTCAAAACTCAGGAACTCCAGGAACGAGAAACTCGGACAAACGAACCAGCACAAGACTACAAACACAAGGAGGCTAAATAGGGGAACAAACAAAGGAGGGTAACGAGAAAGACAGGTGGGACAAATTAACCAATAATCAGATAACAAGATGGGAGGGGCTAGACAATAGACACGAGCACATGGCCCAAAATAACAAAACACCCATGTGCAGCACAAGACAGGACAGGCATGTGAAAGCACCGGCGCATAGCGGACTTTTCCCTCCACAGACGCACGTTGGTTAACTAAGAAATACACTTGCGCTCCCAGGGGCGGTTCAGCGCAAAGAGGAGGCGTGTTCCGGCGCAAACGTTCCCTCATGCTATTTTGCAGGTTTAGAAAACAATTCCGCCACTGACCGGAAAAAAACTAGTTTAAAGTAAGTGGCGCGTTGCGCATGTTATTCATGTGCTATTTTAAGGGCGCATGCTTGGCCATAATCAATGTAGCGTGTGCACAACGCGCATACACTTTGATTCTCTCATCTACACACAGACGCAGCAGTTCTCATTTTTGCAAATTATAGCCTACATTATTACGATAGATAGATAGATAGATAGATAGATAGATAGATAGATAGATAGATAGATAGATAGATAGATAGATAGATAGACAGTTTATTATAAAAGCATACATCTAGCTTACACATTTACCCAAATTATCATACGCCTGTTTAACCGAAGTTAATTTGGGTGTGTTTCTCCATCCCCAACGTCCCTGACGAAAACGTCGATCTCCTCGGCTGTGAACCGCTCCTCGTGTGCGCCTGGCAAATCCGCCGTTATAATAGCAATCCGCTACAGAACAAGCGCGCCTGCTCTTAAAGGGAATGCGAGATGTCGCTCTGATTGGTTTATTTCACGTTACGCTCAAACCACACTTATGAATAATGAAGCTACTTCAGACCAACCCAATTTAGATTTGCGTCGGGCGCAAGAGTCATTTATCCCGCCGGTATAATAGCAACAGCGCCCAAGACCCGCCCACAAAGTTACTTGCGTTTTGCGCTTGATACTTGCGCTTCAGATCGTTAAAATAGGGCCCTAAAGGTGACTGTGCCTTTGAGGTTGTTACTCTTAAACGTTGGAATGCTCTTCCTTTGGATCTAAGATCTGTGGATTTTGGGGACACTTTTAAAAAGCTTGTTTAAACTTTTTTAAACTCGTTCCATTCTGTTACAAAGAGTAAAAAGACAAAAAATAAAGATGGCATCTAAAAGTTGCGGTTAGTGGTCAGTTTGAGTGTAAATGTCTATTTTTGATCAACATTTTCCACTTCTGATGTCATTTCTAGCAAGAAATTAGTATTGTAGAAGTTAAATATTTGCTTAGTTATCACCAAAGCTTTCTCTAGTTTGTTGGAGATCATTAAATCGTTATGCTGCCTCAGAAGTCTGTCCGAAATCCGTTTTTTGAGGTATCTTTTTGCGCAAATGCACATGCAAAGTCACTGCTTGATAGGGCAGAGGCAATACGCAACACGAGGCAATACGTCAGCTGCCTAAGCTTTCGGACGCATTTCAATGTAAAATATGTGAAAAATAATGTGTTTTTTGAACATTCAAGCATGAAAATCGATTCTAGTAGACCCTGAAAACAAAATCAAGACTTTATAAAAGGGCACTCACAAAGCAGTGCTTTATAGTTCAGGGATATACAGGGATAGCTCGGCCCAAAATGAAAAGTCTATCATCAATTACTCACTCCCATGTTGTATTTCAATTTCAGTTAGTCATAACTGAGGCTCCCTAGTGGTCTCCTCAAAAAAAAAAAAAAAAAAAACCCTGTTAGTTTTGACTTAAGGTTTGACTGTTTATGATTGAACGGGACGATACAGTAGTTGTGACGTACTGTCTCAAAACTCTTGCCATGTTATCTTGCAATGTACTCACAAAAGCCCCAGAGGGTCAGTCTGAGTCTCCTATGGCTCAGCCAGGATTTTTCATCATTTTTGCTTTGTTTTGCATCTGTTACATCATCAGGAAGCTGCATTCTAGATGGCGTCGAGTCTTGTCTGCAGCTGTTCAGTGCGTGTGGAGCACATTCCGTCTGATCTGTTATTCAGTGCCAATGTAAAAGAAAACAGATGCTTTACTATGTGCAAATCCATGTAGCTCTTTCAGAGCAGGGCAACCTTATAAAGGAAACGTCGCTGTCGCAACTTTTATCAGTGCACTGCCAAAACACACATCTGTACGGAATTCTGTCAAAGTGCTGGATATAAATCTTCTAATCATGTGATTGAAGGTTGTAAAAGATGGAAATGGCTTTAATGATTTCTACATTATAAATATACTAGTCTATATTAATGTTTTTATTCAGGTACGTTCAATTGAAAGTTTCAGTAAAGACATTCATAATGATTTCTATTTTAAATAAATGCAGGGTTTTTTTTACATTTCCATTTATCAAAGAATACTGACAAAATGTATCTTGGTTTCCACAAAAACATTTAGCAGAACAACTGTTTTAAAAATGTATAATAATAATAATAATAAATGTTTCCTGAGCAACAGATCATAATATTAGAATGATTTCTGAAGGATCATGTGACACTGAAGACTGAGGAATGATGCTGAAAACTCAGCTTTGATCACAGGAATAAATAACATTTTAAAATATATTAAAATAGAAAACATTTCTTTTAAATTGTAATAATATTTTTCAATATTACTTTTTTTACTGTATTATTTTTATAATAAATGCAGCTTTGGTGAGCATAAGAGACATTATAGAGAGACAATATTAAAGTCCCCCTGTGGTCATTTTTTTATGTTGTTTATATGTCTATGTGGTGTTTTTAATATGATTTAGGGCTACACCATTGCTAAGTATTTTCTCTTTAAAACTGCAGTGATCTGCAGAGTCTCAGAAGCACGGTTTGAAATCGCTGGTGTTTCTGACGTGACAAACTACCTTGTAAACAATCACGTCAACGTGCCGGCTGGCTTTAGCATATCACTAACTATGACCGCTCTGAAGCAGTGGAGTCTCAAGAGAAGCAAGGTTATCCCGGTATATTTTTCTGTTGATATGAAAAATCGGGGTAGATTTAGCAAGCGGGTGTATGATGTATATGTTATGATGAACTACATGCCTTTCTCCACTGAGCGTTTCTAAGGATGCTGATTGCTAGAAGGCCGGTGTCTGTATCTGAGATGGCGAACGGGAAAATGGTTTGTGTAACATTAGGAAAACATTATTAGCTGTTGGATAATGTAGTCAAGCAAAAGGCTAACGATATTAATTACCGTTATGTGTCCGACGTTTAAAGAGCGATACCATTATGCAGCGTTTACCTCAGTAAGTTGAGTGAATGGATCTCTCCCGATCTCTGAGCTGGTGTGACTGAGCGAGAGGAAGTGGTGCTAATTAGCATTTTCATGGATCGGCATATGCTAAATGAAGCAAGCTTGTAGAGTTACATTCAAGCTATTTAAGGCATGAATACATTTTTTTCACAGGAATAAACGTTTAAATATGTCATTTTGGTGATAAAAGGTGAGTTGTAAGGGATTATTGACCTTTGAAGATTAAAGAAAATAGTCCAATGCCATGGTACAACGAGCACACTCAAGCCCTTAAGAGAGCAGTCGAAAAAAATGGAGCACAGCTAGTAGAAAACAAAACTAGAGGTTTTGCGCATTTCGTGGGAAGACAGCATTATTGCATACGGAAAAGCAAAACCAAACACATCCATAGGTATTTATTTGATACAATGGCTAAATTAATGAGAAATAAAGCTTCAACCTCAGACGTTTCCAAACAGCACAGCAGTAAAGACTTTATTATGAACTTATTTGCTTGCAAGATTGATAATATTAGAGAGAAAAGTATAACCATGCAACCGTCTACTACAGTATCGCATCAGACAAATTAAATTCATTCATTGCTTTAGGAGAGGAAGAATTGTCTAAACTCATTAAATCATCTAAATCAACAACATGTATGTTAGACCCTGTACCGACTAGCTACTGAAAGAGATGATTTCATAGATCCTCTTCTTAATATCATTAATTCCTCTTTCATTAGGATACACACCGAAAACTTTTAAGCTGGCTATTATTAAACCGCTTACTAAAGAAAACCCAACTTGATCCTACAGAATTAGTCAATTACAGGCCCGATCTCGAATCTACCTTTTCTTTCAAAAGATAGTAGAAAAGACAGTATCCTATTACTATTATTAGGCACGTTGATTTTCTGATCATATTTTATTTCCAGGAACATTTTGCCAATTCCAAACCATATTAATCTTAATAACTACTGTTAATTTTGTATTTAATCATTTATAAGTGATATATAATTGTTCATGAAGGCTGGAAATTATTTTCAGGTGTGCAGAATTATTAGGCAAGTTTTCTATTACAGATAAAATAAGCCAAAAAAGAGATTTAACAAAGACTGAAAAGTCAAAAATTAATAGTAATTAATGATGAATTTTAATTTTTGGGCGAACTATCCCTTTAAATGTGACATCGAAGAAACATATGTCAAAAGTAATCTAAATTTAATCAACAAGTAGTCAGATTACATTTTCAAATGTGTAATCTAAGAGATCGTTACTGACTACAAAATTTTGTCTCTGTAGTCAACAATCAGAAACTGATAACAATTCCCTGTAATCCACTGCCTACTGAATACTATGATGCTTTTACTCACAAAAATTATCATAGCTGACTGTGTAAAATTCATGCTGCCATATGTAAACAAAGATGACTTCCGTATTGACCATGACTGAAAGCTCTGCCTCAGATACAAAAAAAGGTTTGTGTAGAAGAATATCATGTGGCTTTCGAACATGACTTTGTATCTTGTGTCTCACACATCTTGCTGTTACTTCCCTCTATGAGGCTGGAGAGGAGCAAAGTGAGGGAGAGACAGAAATATCTGAGGGTGTGTAAGCCAAGGTCTAACCACTGGCATGCAGCAGGAAACAGGCTTCTCTCCAGCAGGAGGATATGTTTGCTTCCCTGACAGAAAGAGAGATGGTTGTGATTACTCATAATATTCATAAAAGACACGGTCATACATCTTTTCTGTTGTCAACTACCTTCCGGTCACATACAGTTGCACATAGCATGTCACAACAGTGTAACTGTAACAGATACCTCGTGCTTTTACACTACTTTATATAACCCCACTTCCAGAAAATTGTAAAATGCCATAAATTCAAGAATCTGGTTTTGTTAATTTTCTTAAATCTTTGTTTAACTGACAAAAGTACAAAGAAAAGATGACCAAAATAATTGGATTTTGTAAATATAAATGATTGGCTGTAACACACTCCAAAAAAGTTGGGACAGAGGCAAAAGTGACTTGTTAACCTACTGGAAAAGCTGCTTTATTTCAGATTTCAGATTTAATTTAGTAATTTAATTAATTAATTTGATAATTTAGTATACTGGCACTATTACTGCTGGTGAGTAAAACATTAAATAAGAAAATACCAGGAAATGCAACAAATGCTTTGAACAGTGTAGTTCAACTGTTTTTTGGTAACACTTTACAATAAGGTTCATTAGTTAGATAAAGGATTAGTTCACGTTCAAAAAAATGTTTTGCTGATAATTTACTCACCCCGATGTCATCCAAGATATCCATGTCTTTCTTTCTGCAGTCGAAAAGAAATTAAGGTTTTTGAAGAAAACATTCCAGGATTTTTCTAAAAGGAATGGACTTCAATGGCAACCAACTATTCCAATGTTTAAAGAAGGTTCAAATGTCCGTCTCAATGCAGCTTCAAAGTCTCTACATGATCCCAGTCGAGAAATAAGGGTCTTATCTAGCGAAACAATCGGTCATTTTCTAAAAATAAATAAATAAATAATATATATATATATATATATATATATATATATATATATATATATACAGTGGTGGACAGAATTAATGGCACCCCTGGTAAATATGATCAAAAATGGCTGTAAAAAATAAATCTGCATTGTTTATCCTTTTGATCTTTCATTCAAAAAATTTGCAAAAATCTAACCTTTCATTGAAGTAAAAGAATTTAAAGTGGGAAGGAAATCACATTATGTCGGCCACAATTATTGGCACCCCTAGAATTTTTTACGAGTAAAATATCTCTGAAGTATTTTCCCATTAATATTTACCTTTATTTAGCACACCAGGGTGACTAGGAACATTAAATTGTCTAGCTATGACTTCTTGTTTCACAGGAGTTTAAATATGAGGAAACACAAAGGCCAAATTCCCTTAATCATCCATCACAATGAGTAAAACCAAAGAATATAGTTCTGCTGTGCATCAAAAGATTGTTGAGCATCACAAAATAGAAAGTGGCTGTAAGAAAATATCTAAAGAATTGAAAATCCCCATTTTGACCATCAGGGCAATAATCAAGAAGTTCCCATCAACTAAAGATGTTACGAATCCTCCTGGAAGAGGACGTGTGTCTATATTTTCTTAATGGATGGTGAGGAGGAAAGTTTGAGTGGCCAAAGACTCTCCGAGGGTCACAGATGGAGAACTGCAGAGATTACTGGAGTCTTGGGGATCAGAAAGCCTAAAAAAAAATATCAAACAATCCCCTACATCCCCACATGTTGTTTGGGAGGGTTTCAAGAAAAATCCTCCTTGCTCCTCCAAAAATAAACTCCAGCATATTCAGTGGTCAGACACGACTGGATCTTCAAAAGGGACCGGATTCTATGGTCAGATGAAACAAAAAAATGGCTTTTTGGCAGAAAACCCACCAGATGTGTTTGGTGCAAACAGGGATAAAAAGTACACCATGCTACGGTTAAATACACTGCTCGATCTTATATGTTGTGGGCCTATTTTTATGCTGGAGGTCCTGGACATCTTGTTCAGATACATGGTATTATGGATTCTAGCAAATACCAACAGTTAAAAAATCAAAACCTGACAGCCTCTGCTAGAAATCTTATAATGGGCCGTGGTTGGATCTTCCATCAGGACAACGGTCCAAAACAAACATCAAAATCAACACAAAAATGGGTAACTGAGCACAAAATGAAGCTTCTGCCATGACCGCCCCAGTCCCCTAAACTGAACCCTATAGAAAACGAATGGGATGAACTGAACAGAAGAAGGACCAACATGAACTTCTGAATCTGAAGGATCTGGAGAGATTCTGTATGGAGGAATGGTCTCTGATCTCTTGTCAGTTATTCTTCAAACTCATCAGTTTAGAAGAAAACTCAGATCTGTTATCTTGGCAAAAGGAGGTTGCAAAAAGTAGGCTATTTAATAACAGGGAGCCAATAATTATGGCCATGCAGCGTGTTTTGGAGAAAAGCATTTATTTTATAATGTGATTAACCCCCCACTTTCAATTCTTTTACTTCAATGAAAGGTTAGATATATATATATATATATATATATATATATATATATATATATATATATATATATATATATATATATATATATTTTTTTTTATTTTATTTTTTTTTTTTTTTAAATGACCGAACGTTTCGCTAGATAAGACCCTTATTTCTCGACTGGGATCGTGTAGAGACTTTGAAGCTGCATTGAGACGGACATGTGAACCTTCTTTGAACCTTGGTATAGTTGGTTGCAATTGAAGTCCATTCTGTGTAGAAAAATGTTTTCCTCAAAAACCTTAATTTCTTTTCGACTGAATAAAGAAAGACATGGATATCTTGGATGACATTGGGGTGAGTAAATTATCAGCAACAATTTTTTTAAAGTAAACTAATCCTTTAACTACCTTAATTATTAATGTTAGTTAATATTAATTTCAACATTTAATAATATGATAATATGATAATAATAAAATTAAAAAATGTTATTAACAAACATTAACAAAGATTAATAAATACTGTAACAAATGTAGGCCTATTGTTCATTGTTAGTTCATGTTGGTTAATACATTAACTAATGTTAATTAATGATGTGTAGATTAATGACAAATGAAGTGTTGCCAATTTTTTTAGTAAACATGATTTTACTCTTTAGGAGATATTTTAGGTGAAAACACCACCCACTGATGGACCAAAAACTTGGCTCTTCTTGACCGTTGGAGTTGTTTGGACTTGGAAATCCAAATTAGGCTACATTAAAACTAACACAGGGCATGGTCATAACATCTCTATTAATAGACTCTGTCCCTCCTACAACTGTAGACAAACTTAAAAAATATGAACAAACACCCTCTACAAATGTCAGCATCTGTTTTTAACCAAATTCCAGCCGGAAAAAGTTTGTCACACTCATTAACACAGAAATACGCACTCATGTTGAATGAATCTCTGTCTTGTTTGCGGGCAAATGAAGCATTTAATGCTAAACTGAGCTGACCACAGGAAAGAGCATGCAGTCAAAAGTCACAAAAAACACACACCACAAAAACACCACAGTAGGATCCCTTGGCAGCCGGTTTAACAGACATGATAGTCGGTGACAGTAATGCAAGCGCCCCCTGCTGGGATATGTCTGCATGTGCACATCTTCACACAAGTTTTTTACAGTCTGTAATCTAAAATGTATTTTTACTGTCAGTTATATACACCGTATAGAATCTATGGTAAAAATCACTGAATATAAATGTTCGCTGATGAAGTGCTAATGGCTAAAATGGGGAATTCCGAATCTGAATTCTGATTGGTTGAGTTGCAATAGATAAATTCTATATTACTGTGCAAGTTGCTTTACAACCGTAAACATTCATATTTATATTCATCTAGATTTCTGATTAGACATTTTAATAATATGTGTAAATATTTACAGAAAACTGGTATATTTTATCATACGCTTACATGCAATTACAATTTTTATTCATTTATTTATTTTGAAACCAATGTTTCAACCACAAAATTCTTAACATTCTGCTGGTTAATGAGTTTTTAGACATTAAATGGAGATCAAATTGAGACTTTTGAGAAAAGTATCACACTTATTTAAATGCTCATTTGCAAAAGTTCTGCTCTTACTTCATATCAAAAATTGTCTTATTTATGTATATTTGTATTGCTCCCAATGAATGTTAGGAAAAATATCAAGACGACGTGGAAAATGTATTTAATCACAACTGAATATGAACTCTGATAACTGAACTCTATGAACGCCATGGAGTTTCCTGACTAAAAGAGCAAACTTAAATAGTTTGAGACAGCATGCAGGCTTACAGACGCTGCACTGATGTGTATCTTCTTCTGCTGGTGTGCGAGGCCACTGACATGTAGCTGAAGCACGTACAGACTTTAGATGGAGAGGAGAAAAGGAAACAATCGATTCATCTCTCTCTCTCACTCCTGTATGGGCCCACTGCCAACGGGAATCCTTTTTATAGCCTATAGTGAGTTATGAATTCATGGGGGCACTGAGTAATGGAACAGGGTCACGGTGAGGAAAATAGCATGTTTTATTTCTTTCTTTTTCTTTTTCTAAAATCACTTTATGCGCACGTATGTCTGGCAGTTATTTTACTGTATCTCAAAACGTGCAGCTTTGGAATGTGAAACATTTTCCTGGACCTGGATACATCTAAGCAGCATTTTTTGTTGTTGTTGTTTTGGAAATATCCTCAGGAAGTTCAGTGAAGTTCAAGTAAAATCTGATGGTTCTGATATGCATTTAACTGCCCTTACATGCACGAACAGACCATCAGATTATATGTGCCTTTCAAAATCCCATTACACAAACAGTAATATACTGTAACAGGCTACTGTAAATGTGGTCATTCTACATGCAGCTTGTGTCAGTAGCTTAATAGCAGGTAAATGCATAGCCTCAGGAACATATTTTATTTGATCATGATACTCAAATGTAGCTTTGGCACTCAGGAGTAATGCCAATGAATGCTTTAATCAAGACCTGTGTATTCAGTTTTTCAATGATATCTGGGGGAACATGCAAGTGCAGATGAGTGGTAGTGGAAATAGTACTGAAAAATACACTCAAGTAAACGTATCATTCTTTTCCAAAACATGTAGAGCAAGTAGAGTAAAATACACTAAAAAATACACTAAAAAAATACACTTAAACAACATGGAATGGCTATTATAGAGATGAAAAAGCTATTTTCAGTCACTGTTTAAATAATAATGTTTGGGAAAAAAAATTCAAATCAGTTGTAAGGCCTTAATAAACACTTAATACATAACAAAAAATCAATGTTCAGAACAGTGCAAAGAATACAAAAACTCATATGAGAGTGTAACATCACAACTTTGGCTGGTGCCTAAAACCAACATTGTGCCAGTTGACTAGGTGAGTGTTCATGTTGATGCTGCTTATAGGACAGCAGTATCAAGTGGTTGTAGCTAGAACGTAGCAGGCTCCCCTTGATAAGTGAATGTAGAGTACAACCCTCCCATCCTCTGCTCCCCACTGGAGCTTTCTCTACTGATCTTTAAGACCCAATGAAGAATGGTCTTTTGTCTTGTATGTTTGCAAACCTTTCTTGTTGTAGGACACGAGGGAGTGTTGAAGTCTGAAGTCCGGTATGTATCCTACGGACAGCATTATCGATAGGTTGCAGCTATAGTGCTTGGCAGACTCCCCTTGGTAAGTAAGTGAGCAATCCAGGTTGAGTATAGAGTAGAACCCTCCCCCATGGTTTTGGGGTCTTAAAGTAGGATCCTCTTCTCCCCTTTATCTCTTTCAGTCTGGAATAAAGGGTGTTTCTCAAAACCAAGAATGCAAAGAATGGACTTGTGTTCTTGGGGAGAACGCTCTTGCTTGATGTTCTTGGAAGAATGAACTCACAAGGTGATGAGCACACAGAACGCTGCTGACAGTTTGAGACGATGTGTTCTTGCTGGTGTTGCGCAATAATACCCCCGCACAGACGCCGTCTGCACTGCAGTACCCAAGCATAACGAGAATTATTGACGATAACAGCCAGGCTTTATCGCCCAAGCCTACCCTCAGCTCAAGGGATTACTCTACAACTGTACACTATAATGTAATGTATATTCATAACAATAAAACTACGCTTATGGAGATTCTCACTTCCGAAAACGTTTGAGCACATTTTCGATTCGCCATAAATTTTCGTAAAAATGCCAATATTTGAAATCTACACAGTTGATTTCTCACATCAAATGTTCTCAGTAGTGAATTTAGTGATGTTACCAACCTATGCATCCTCGGTAAAATGGGCGTGTCAAGAACACTTCCGGGATTTTTAACCGTTCTTGCCAAAATGCAAACTTGTGTATTGGGACAGTACTTGGGCAGCGACTGATGACGTTTCACAAGTCCACAAGAACACAAGTACAGACAAGAGCGCATATTGAGAAACGGCCAAAGACAGCATTTCAGGTGGTTGTAGCTTGCATTCTGCTAGCTCCCCTTGGTAAGCGAGTCTTCAGGGTTTAGTGTAGAGTTGAACCCTCCTCCACTGCTGAGGGTCTTAAAGTAGGGTCCTCCACTCCCTTGTGGGTACGCTCGGTTGGATCTCCGAGAACCTGATGAAGATTGTTTTTTTCACCTGGAATTAAAAGCCCTTTTTGTTACTGGGCAACTTTGGGAGTGCTGGTGTCTTGAGATCTCGTAGGAAAGCTTGAGTGGTTGGAGCTAGCTCTTTGCCAGCTCCACCTGGATTGCAAGTCTTTAGGGTTCGAGTGTTCCTTCCCCACTGCTCGGGCTGTTAATTAGAGCTCGTTATGAGAGCTCGTTCTGTTCTTAGAACCTGATGGGATGTGGCTTTCGCCTTTATTTGCGAACCCTTTTCATTGGATCCAACTGACTTTCATTGCATGGACAAAGATTTCAAGCAATGACTGAATGACAGAATTTTAATTCTTGAGTGGACTTTCCCTTTAAATTTGTATATTTATTTGCGAATCATACTTTGATTGTGTTACAATGACAGTTATGACATCTCTGATTAGAAATTATTTTTTGCAGATTGATGGTTTAAACATGTCCGCATAAGCTATTTAATATGTATGAGCTATGATATCAAGCTATTTTCAGCACATTTTAAAACATGTGCTGGTATCTAAAGGGGAATTAACATGCAAACAATTCTGATGACCTCAATAAAATATTAATAGTGACAGAATCTATATATGGAGTTGCATAAGTTGGCTTTTATGCTGTGGTTGTATATCTAACATATTTCAAAACCACCATGAGAGATTCCAGTTATATCAAATATCTTGGATGACTTTATGTAAGAGTCTTTATCTACTGTATCTATCAGTCTTCCATTCATACCGCAGGCGTCTGATGCTTAGATAGCTGTTGATCTTTATATATAACTTCAGTACAGTTTCAGCATGTGTGTCTTTGAATAACATGCCGTGACATTGGTGATTAATCTGGATCAGAATGAGTTCTTTGGTGGATGACACCTATCATTCAATCTCATGTGAAGCAGCACCTTCTTCTGCTTTGGGCTTGTTTGTGTGTTTATAGGTTGAGCGAATACAGGTTGGTTTGGAACAATGAAGTGTTTTCATGAAAAGAAGCACGTCCGTGAGACTGCACGTAGCAATCGAAGCCATGCATGCAGGCTCCACCTCACACACCTTCATGTGGGCTTCACCATCACTACACTGTGTTTAAATGGGGCGGTACAGGCTAGGTTCATGGTTGACTGCACGTTTTAAATAAAAATGCATAAATAGCCTATGTTACATAAAGAAATTAGACTGTGTGTTGCATCCTCCATTGATTTCAACTGACAAAGTTGCATCCAAGAGCCACTTTTATAGCGGCTTTTTTTCTCACAGTTTTTTTCTTGTAGTTTATATCTTGCAATTCTGAGAAAAGTCAGAATATGAAGTCGCAATTCTGAGAAATGAAGGCAGAATTGCAAGATATAAACACAATTCTGACTTTTTTTCTCACAATTGTGAGATATAAACTCACATTTGCAAATTATTAGATCTGAATTGTGAGATATAAACTTACAATTGTTAGGGGGAAAAAATAGATGTATAATTGTGCAATTACTTATTCTTTTTTTTTATTCCGTGGCTGAAACAAGCTTCCATATGCAATAGAAGAGTCAAGAGAGAGTCATTATAACAACCAGATGTTGTAATGTATTATGAGGTGAATCCTAGACTTTTATTGGAATGTTGAATGTCAGAGGTCTCATTCAGCTCTTATATGTTTTAAATGGTTCTAACATAATTGGGCATCTGAACATCCCACTCTTCATGGACAGGAGCGGGTACCGTAGGTGTTTCTCCCTGCCTTCTTGGCTGTTTCGATGATCAGTTTGGCATATTGGAACAGCTTTTCCTCCTCAATGACGAGAGTGGTGTTCCTCGCCACAAAGTCCTGTTCTTTTAGTTTTTTTAGCTATTTCTTGTATGTAGATGACCTGTTGAGTTTTTCCTTCTTCTTCAGTTTTAGCTCTTTGAACTTGAGGTTCTTGCTTTTCCATGAAGATTTGATCTGCTTCCTTCTTGGATTTAGCATCTCCAGAGCTTTCTTATGTTGTATTAAACCCATAAGCTTTATATTTTCTTTGAAACACAAAAGGAGGGAATTTAATGCAGCATTTCCATACAATGATAGTTTGCAGTGAACACAGCTTCTATTGCACTTTATTGTGTGCCTTCTGTCGATTGCTTTGTGTGAGGAAAAGGCTGAATTCAGTGGATTTATCCAATAAAGTGGAAATTATTCCCTCTGCTCCACGTATTCAAAATACATGTCTATGTTTTTTTTATTATTATTTTTATTGGACTATGAGAAAAAGTGACAGAATTTTTGTTTATGAGTGAATAATAACGATGCTCTTGCTTGTCTGAAAGAAAATCACAGAGCATTCTTGATTAGGGCAAGAAATCTTTCTGAGAAATGGCAGTTTAAAATCAATCATGCTTAGACACGGCCATCAATGGTTCTGCTTTTAAAAAGGCTGCCATTGAAAGTGCTTTCAGATCATAAGGCATAGAGACAAGATTGTACTGATGATAAGCAGATGTTACGACAGTACATAATAGTTTCACCTAAAAATAGACATTGTATATCATTTTAACAATTATGTATAAATATAAATATGAATTAAAAAATAAAAATGAATTAAGTGTATATTTGGCATTCTATTAAGCAAGATATTAGTATGTAATATGACTCCATTAAGAAGTTAAGGGTTATCCATTAAATCTATTGAAGTATTTACATCATCAGTTTATGTAGACAGTAACTCTTTACAAAAGGCCAATTCTATATATAAATAGATTTTATTTTATTTACATCGATATATGTATTATTTATTATCTTAAACAATAATAATAATAATAATAATAACCATGTATTATTCATATAAATTTTAAATTGAACGAATTGGCATTCTGTTATGTAGATATTATAAAATATGACTCCAGTTGAATAATTAAATTATTATTAAATGATTATTCAATATTTATGTATTTCATACAAAACTTTCAAACAATCTCTGAATGAAAATTCAAAGGGTCCCTTTCACCTGAAGCAAGTCGGGTCAAGAACTAGGAAAGAGCCTCTGCGGTACATAAAATAACTTTTATATGTGCAGTGATTCGTTTCATATTCAACCGGTCTGGGAGACCAGCTGTCACCGAAGAGAGGCGTTTTTCAGTGATAAGGTTTTTTCCATCGGCACTCTTAAAAAAAGAATTCAGGGGACCTGTTACCACAACTTAAATAAATGCATGGATGCAAGTTAAAAAAAAATAACATATGCAAAAGTCTAGTGTGTAGAAACATTCACAAATTTAGTAAGGTCAAACAGTCAAACAGAGATAAAAAGTCCTTGGCCATAGCACAGGCTTTCTGATCAAAATGTATGTTAAAATCACCCATATTCAGAATTCTCTTAAAGGCCCTCTGAAATCATTAGTTCATCTCAAAGAGCAAAAAACAAGTTCACTCTCTGAAGACACAGTGGTAGCTGATGAGTTTCCACTTACACGCAGTTTCTGTATTTTCTTTTACACGACAGTTTAGACGCCGGAATTTTATGAATGACCAGACAGAGAGAATGATGTCACCTGTTCCTTCCTCTGAGAGAACAGTGCTGTGCTGAAAGGCTCAGACTGCAAACATGTCTGTTTTTATTGCTTAGATCCAGGTCACATAATAACTGACTGCAAAGCATGGAAACAAAAGACTGCTGATGAACAATCCAAGAGTGTAGCTTTTGCTCAAGCTGGTTCTTTCTCTGACCACTCATTTCCACAGCTCCAGAATCCTGGCTACCAACCCTTCCTGTTAACTGGCTCTGTGTCTCTTTCAGCTGTCTTACCTGCGAGATACGGGGACAGCACAGTCCTTTACTCTCAAGTTTTTTTTTACTTTTAGTGTGAATATGTTAGACTTAAGGTTATGAATAAGCTGGTGTTACAAAACAATGAAACAATTTGCATTTAGGAGATATAAGCATTCAAACTTACAGTCTCTCACTTCCTCTAAAATTTTTTGACATCACCGCAGACTTCAGCTTCTCATGTCAAGTCAAGTCACCTTTATTTCTATAGCGCTTTTTACAATACAGATCATATCAAAGCAGCTTCACAGTGATAACATGAAAATAATACAACAAAGTTTGTTAGAAGAAAATCGTGTCATTGTCCACCTCAAGTAAGGCAGATCAATAATATTGTTGAATATTAAATGTCCCCAACTAAGCAAGCCAAAAGCCAAGGCAACAGTGGCAAGGAACCAAAACTTTCCACAGCTTCTGTCCAATCAAATGCTCTCTAGAATCTAAAGCTCCGCCCCCTATGCTATAAATACCACCTGACCAAAGCGACCGTTGACACGTCACGGAGCAATATGGGTTGGAGACGTGTGTTCGGTTGCTCAAACTTTCAAGTTTTATTCCGTTTTCCAACTGTACGTTGGTTAAGAATGAAATGGCCAGAATTTATTCACACCTCTACTATTGAATCCAATGTATCATCAGCGCTCATATTCGCTTCTGTGGTGCTGTCAAGTATGACTTTCAGTCTGTGAGGTAAACTAAACCCTATTGGCTATTTGAAAAGGGGGAGGAGCCATTCAGTATGTCCCGCCTTAGCTTCCTGTTTCAGTGGAAATTACGACAATGCATCATACAAAGCTTACGCGTTCCAAGGCACTTCAGTGGGCCTTTAAATTTAACAAACAACATTGTCAGCAAAAAAAAAAAAAAAAAAAAACTCTGACAGAAATTCTGCATTTGGTTTTTGAGGTCTATAGATCGTAGCAATAGCAGCAACATGAGGAGCAGTTACACTAAGTACAAGGCATTCAAAACATGTAAAATTAAGTAATGCAGCGTTTAAAAAGTTAAAGGTACCTCAGCGAATGGATGAATGGATTCCTGTTCCTTCTACGACAACCTCAATGAAATGTTAGGTGCAAGCACTTGTGCTCGTTTGACAGATGTTGTTGAAGGTGGAAGTGTTTTAGTGTTTACATGCAAAATGCACTGAGATCTGAGTTCTTTTGAGGTTGTGGTGTGAACAAGAAATGGCCTGAGTGTTTTCATGCATCACAGTGTCTATGGTTTACAGAGAATGGTGCAAAAGTTGGTTGCAGTTCTGTGGGCATAAAGGTCAGAGGAGAATGACAAGACTTTTCAGTCTCACAGCAGCTGAAATTTCACAATATTACAACAAATGAGGAAGAGCACCTCTGAACACACTGAAGTTTGGATCATTGAAGTGGATGGGATACAGGAGAGAAGAACTAGTGGGCACAGATATAACAAATCTGGACAGTTCAAGAGTGTGAACACATTAAAATATTGCAAGGTCTGACCAGTGGGTCAAAGTTTGATCAGTTAACATGACCCCATTGGACCCCTTCTGGTAGATGCTGTAACTACACCATCTGAACCCAAAAGCATCTTTCCCCATTCAAGTCTATCAATGATTCGTATTTATATAACAACTTTCTCCAAAACTAAAGGTTGCTTTACATAGCCAAAATCACAGGCAAGAAATAACATATTTTTCAAACTTTTGACTTTTGAGAGTATTACCTTTTTTTCTGTTACTTTTGATCAACTGAATGCATCCTTATTGAATATATATATTCTGTACACCCCCCCCCCCACGCACACACACACACACACACACACACACACACACACACACACACACACACACACACACAATATTTATATTTCACTGTATCTTTAGTCAACTAAATGCATCTTTGATGGGCACACAATACTTCTTTCAAAAGCATTTTAACATAGGCTACAGTGTAATGTATACTGTAATTGAGTGCAATGTCATTAAAATAGGCTAAATGTTTGAGCGAAGATACTAAAAGCCAATCAGAGCAGCTGAAACAGCTGGTCCACAGTTCAAGGTTGATCAGATACATGTGTGTATAGAGAGAAACACACCATAGCACTGAACTCCACCGCAGTGAAGGCCACAGACCTGCTACGTTACAGTAAGTTTTCCAAACTGAAGTCAACTTCTAACATTGCTTTGACGGTGAGTCAGGGTTTTCTCTGTCTTATTTTTTGGAATATGATTACAGGATTGTGCTCAAGAGATTCTTTGTGCGCATATTTCGTACAGATTATTTAAATGCAATACAAAAACAGCTTGTTTTTTAGCTTAGTTGTACATTTTCTGCAGGTCTGTTTTAGAGTCTGTTTTTGTAAATCAGTGTATATTAGCAATGTAAGTGTGACTCTGTTAATGAGTGATTTTAATGAACTTTGATTCTTTGCTTCATCTGTTTTTGGCAGGTCATTAACATTGATGGTGATGGTGCCTCTTTATATATAGTTCAATTAGTTTAAAGTACAAATATGTATACAGTAAATAACTATAACAACAAACAAAACCATGTTACTAGGCTACCATGTTTCAAGTTCTCTTGTAAAAACTTAATATTGCATCAAAATTGCTTTTTGAGAGTGTAGCCTAATTTAAAAAAATAAATAACACGATATGATACCATGGCACCATCTTTCGTTGTTATTGCAAAATATTTTGTAACATTTATGTTCGACTTAAGTTATACTGTAAATGCTTGCAGTTTCTGGGCGGAACCTTCACTATCGAGCACTGGAGCGAAACGGACTGTTTTTGCAGACGAACCGCGGCGCTCAAGGGAATTTGAACAGGTAAAATCTGCTGTTTTTATTAGAATATCGCTGTTTTATGCTTTTGCTGATGGTTCTGAACGGATGTACTCTGTTCTGAGAATGGTATAAGTTTTTTTTTCTTCTCCGCTACATATATAACTTAGACAGATCGCATGCTGCCCGTTAAGACCTTGACAGCTGATTAATATGACCACTGCTGCTATTTAAAATGTTTTTTTGCTCTCTCTTTTTTCCACCTGAACTTTGAAACTTAACTTTAAGTTGAATTGAGAGCCTGTATCAGAATAAGTATGTGCTTTCATTATTACTGCTGCTTTTATTGCTGCTCTTGTTTTGCTCTCATGTGAAAATAATGTACCACTTGCCTGGGAAAATGTATGTGGAAAGGTTTACTAAACGAATGCTCTGGTCAAGCCCAAACACCTAGCCTAAACGTTATTAAACACCTAACTTGATTAAGAGTTCTGACTTAAAATAAGACACTTCTCATTGACTGACAGCTTTTGAGGGTTTCAAGTTCAGCTTGTTCATTTTGATGTATTTAACATCTTATGTTGTCAGTGTTGAGGACAGTTGTGTACATCAGGATTCTTTGATGAATAGAAAGTAAAAATAATAAATAAATATCAGCATGTAGCTATCTGAAATATTATCTTTTGTTACACTACTGTTTAGAAGTTTGTGATCAGTAAGACATTTTTTATGGAAAGAAATGAATAGGCTACTTTTAAGCATGGATGCATTAACTTGACCAAAAGTGACAGTAAAGACATGTATAATCAATGTTACAAAAGATTCTATTTCAAATACATGATTAATTTTCTATTCATCAAAGAACCCTGAAAAAAAAAAAAAAAAAAAAAAAAAAAAAGAAATTCACAACTGTTTTCAACATTGATAATATATATACACTACCGTTCAAAGTTTGGGGTCAGTAAGATTTTTAATGTTTTTAAAATAAGTATCTTCTGCTCACCAAAGCTGCATTTATTTGATAAAAAACAATAATAATAATAAAAAAAACAGTAATATTGTGGAATATTATGACAATTTAAAATGACTGTTTTTTATTTTAATATATATTTAAACTGTAATAATAACTGTTTTCAACATTGATAATAATCATAGGCTAAATGTTTCTTGAGCATCTAATCATCATATTAGAATGATTTCTGAAGGATCATGTGACACTGAAGACTGGAGTAATGATACTGAAAATTCAGCTTTGATCACAGGAATAAATTACACTTTACTGTATATTCACATAGAAAACAGCTGTTTTAAATTGGAATAATATTTCACAATATTACTGTTTTTGTTTGTATTTTTAATCAAATAAATGCAGCCTTGGTGAGCAGAAGATACTTCTTTTATATATATATATATATATATATATATATATATATATATATATATATATATATATATATATATATATATATATATATATATAAAAGATACTTCTTTTATATATATATATATATATATATATATATATATATATATATATATATATATATATATATATATATATGTGTGTAATTTTATTTATTTTTAAGCATCAAATTAGCATATTAGAATGATTTCTAAAGGATCATGTGACACTGAAGCCTGGACTAATGATGCTAAAAATTCAGCTTTGCCATCACAGGAATAAATTAGGCCTACATTTTAAAATATATTTAAATAGAAAAAAAGTTCTAAAACTATACAGATACAGTGTAAATAAATAAACAAATACAGTTTGTTCCTCTCTTTACAATATTAAAAATGTAGCCTATTTGACATAGTGCAGGGCTATTAAATTAAACTGCAAAAAAGTGTAATTTTGGTGAAATAAAACGTTGAAATAAGATATAAACTTTCCTTTAGTGATTCCTATTATTTTTAACCTAAAGTTTTGATTATTTATTCAACAAGCCATGAAATGATCTTCTTGTGTAATTAGCTGTCCCTTAGGATCATGTGTTTGTTTGTTAGCAGAATACTTATGTGCACTGGATGTGAAGTGTTTAATCAGTGTTTTTTTTCTTTCTTTCTTGTCTCTGCAGTGTAGGATGGCTCAAGCAGACAGCAGGGCTGTGGCTTTGGGAGTTCTGGCAGGGGCTGCTGGGATCAGCTTGGCGATCGCCTACTTCCGGAAAGTTGGAGCAGGTGATGGCAGAGTCGTACACCTGAGCAGCAATGCAGATCACACGGGAGGCAGTCTGGGTCTGCAGACGGGCCAGGCCGAAGTGCTGGATCGGCTGGGTGCTCTGATCCATTGTGTGTCTGAGCTCAAAGAGGAGGTGAAAGCCCTGAAGGAGGCACTTCCACACCTGCAGGACAACGTCAGAGATCAGCTTAGGGGCCGAAGCAGAGAAGAAATTGGTGCTCGCAAGGCAAGTCCACTTCATCGAACTCCCGCCAGGAGAAAAAGAGCAGGTGTCCCAGACAGAACTGAAGGACAAAGCTCTGAAGAGGCAGAGAGTGAAGGAGGGTGAGTTTACTGAGATCCCAACTTGGCAGGTGTTTCAACTGTGCGTTTTTTTCCCCCGTAGAAATTCTTCTAACTGACACCTATTTATTAAAGGGATAGTTCACCCAAAAATGAAAATACTGTCATTAATTACTCACTCTCATGCAGTGTCACCATAACCCCTTCTCTTATGTTGTTCCAAACCCATAAGGCTTTAATTTGTCTTCGAAACACAAATTAAGATATTTTTCTGTTCAAACATTCATAATGTGATTACAAAATAAATCCATATGGATTGAGTATATTTGCATTAAAGGGGTCATATAATGTCATTTTTGTACAAGCTAATATGATTCTTTAGGGTCTAAATTAAAAGTTGGTAATATACTTGTAAGAAAACACTAATTTTACCTGGTCAAAAACAGCTCTGTTTTCAGCACGCCGTTTGAGTGCATGCGTCTTTAAATGATAATGAGCTTTGCTCACCCCGCCCCTCTGTTCTGTGCGTACACCATTTGTAACACAATTTGACACAATAACCATAACGCGTTTATTATAAACATGGGATTATGAATTATATTGAGAACGTCATACATAGAAAACATGCTGTAATGTACCCTGAGTGTAAAAATAGCCGCATTCATCGTGAAGCGTGCAGCAAGCGATTTGCAAAGATTAATATAAAGATTAATATAAAGATTAATATAAAGGTTAATAAAACATTACACTCACTTCAGTTCTTCTGGAGGTGCAGCAGGAACACAAATATTTGGTACCGATCCTTTTTTCAGGAGCAGCTTCTTAGCAAATAATCAGCTTTTTACTGATCCTCGTTTGTAAACCACTCTGGTGAAATGATTCGCGCAAACATGAAAGCATTGACGTTGATCGCGGGGAATTCCCTTCGAAAACAAACTCAGCCACTGCGTCTTCAGCGGTTCGGATTTAGGAACATCAATATGACTGTGTTCGTTATTACACCCAAGAACAGAACACCACAATCTCTTAGACGCCATTCTGCTCAGTGCTCCAGCTATCAGCAATGAACGCGCCGGTTGGCGCGGGCTATGATTGACAGCTCGCTCACGAGGGCGTGAGGGCGGGTCTGTGTTGAAACGCTGCTGTCAATCAACCATTGTGGGAGGGGCGTCGATTTTGTGACGTCACAAAATCGAACAGCTTGATTCAGGAGAGGGGGAAACATATAAGAAGATAAAAAAAAATACTGGATGGATTTTTATCATTTTATGATGGTTGTGTACAGGCACTGCCAACACACATTTCAGTACAATCAACTTGTAAAAGTGCATGTACCATTATATGACCCCTTTAATACATTCACTCAAACATCTGTTCATCATAAAGCAATCATTGACTCGATTCATATGGATTTATTTTACAACTCTTTATTAATGTTTTGGAGCGTCAGAGTTTTGGGTGAATAGGCTTTCAATGGAGGCACAGAAATCTCTCAGATTTCATTAAAAATATCTTCATTTGCGTTCCAAAGATGAACAAAAGTCTTATGGGTTTGGAACGACATTAGGGTCGGTAAATGATGACAGAATTTTCATTGATGTGTAACCTATGCCTTTGATTATATTTAATGATATCACATTTGTTTCTATGACAGCCCTAGACTCGCAGTCAGATTCTTTGGTTAACCGATGCACCTTTTGTCTATCAATCATTTTACGCATTAACAGGGCTTCACAAATGTGGAAGCAGGAAGCTGAGAGCGTTCAAAACATTCAGATTCATAAGCAGTGTGTCAGTTGTTAGTTTGTCTTGACAGAGCACCAGTTTGGTACCACTTTGGTACTGTCCAACCATCTTACTGGTATGATGGTATTTTTGTTGAACAGGGTTTTGAAAATAGTTGACATCAGTGGCTAAGTTCCAGAGCAGCTAACATTTAAGGTTGGGAATTGCATTTTTTATTTATTTTTTTGTCAGAGCAAATTACTCTTATGATTTACCCACAACCTGCAAATTATTGTGTAGAAAGTATAGTTGTTGAGAATAGACATTTTAGATGTTAGAGGAAATGTTAAAGCCTACAAATATGGTAAAAATAATAATAGTATGAATGGAATGATTATTCCTAGAAATAACTGTTTTTGATTAAATATTATTTTGACTAATTCTGTTTGTTTTTTTTAACTAAAAGCTAATCAACTAGTAATTAAAGGGGCAGTAAGCAATTTCTTAGAAACACTGTTGATATTTGAAATCATCCCAAGCACACCCTCCCTTCATTGCTCCGCCCCCAAAATGCACAAACTCGCAATTCAAGAGTGGTTGTCTCTTTATCATAGCTGAAGCGAAAGCAAAATAGTGCTTCACACGAAAAATGAGATTTGAACATATACAAGCAAGAGTTTGTTGCTAGTCGCCAGAAGCACACCAGCTCCAGAAAAACAATGCCACTCAAAACTGTCCTGTTATTAGAGAAAACATTACAACAACAGTATATCTTGGTTCTGTGAAAACTAATGCTACTCGCGTATGGAGCAGAAACAACGCAACCTCGGTTGCCTACAACCTACAAGCGTGTTGTGGTGCTCGGCCTGATCCACATTCAACAGCGTTTCTCAGAATTCGCTTACTGCACAATTAAAACAAAAAAACATAACTAATGCATTCCTAGAAAATAAACAAAATCAGGTTTTTAAACTGTATTTAGACATGCCCCTAGTTTTGGAAAATGCCCTCTGCTGATTTTAGTAGAGCATTGTTCGTTCTTAATTAAAAAACATTTTGGATTTTGATTGGTTTTTGACATCTCTGGACAAATGTAACATAATCTTGAGTTTTAGGAGGATTAGTAGTGTGCACATAGCTGGGGCATGATTCAGGGAGAGAGACGAGAGCGTTCGTCTGTACAGACGAGGTGAACTCCGCTGCCTCCAGTCATTCATTTGAACGATTGTTGACTAAATTCAGCATTAAGCACTTTACAAGTCTGTTCCAGTCTCACTAAATTCTGCTCCTGAAGCCATTCAGAAATAATCTGTTTTGTTTTCCATAGCATTAAACTTTAGTTCTTGTCATTTTTAAAACGTCATGTTCTTCAGCGCCTTAAATATCCAAAAAAATGATTTGTTATTTTAAGCCGCTTGGTTTGTGCAATTTCGCCTCCACATACTCGAAGTGTAAAAATAAAGGAAGCCCTGGAGGCGTCTAAAGAAACGTCTCTGCAATCGGTTTTCATTAGTTGTTTGTCTGTTTTGAGCATTTCTAGACCATGACTGTGTTTTGTGTTGCTCAATGTTCGGTTATCATGGTTTTGAGCAGCTAGGATGTGTTTTAACACCACAATGCAGTGCAGAAAATTTATTCAAGAGCGTGTGTGTGTAGTTTGGGCTTCAAAGGACCGTTCATCTGTCAAAACAGTTTCCTCCTTTCTGTCTCTCTTTAAAGCACCGGCCGACCAGTCTAAAAGAGTGACTGCTGATGAGTTATCACAGCCTAATTTTTACTGTCTCGTGTAGGAACTTGCTATTCTGTCAACGTTCCCACATTGCTAGAATGAAATCACGTCACAGCTCGCCTTAGTTGTTGAAGGATCTTAATACTTGAATGTTTAAAACGATACCATTTATTATGTTTGATTGCCGTAGATTTAGAAAAAGTTATTGTTTACATAGAGGCAGACGTCAGATCACTCCAGCTCTTATAGGATGGAAATGAATGAATGCTCTTTAATGAACTGTTCTGCTAAATGGACTGTGACTGTATAGGATTGCTAGAAAGGAAATGTTTTTGAAGATGCAGACAGCACATCATTGTGTTTGGAGTTTAATCATCTTATTGTGACATGCAGATGCTCAGACCTATAACTTTCTTGTATTTGTACTGAAATAATAGTTCCCTTACGAGAACGTTCTCTCGTACTGCGTTGCAAACGCTGAGGGAAAACTCCTTTTCTCGAGAATATTGAAGCCTTTATTTTAAAACGCATTGCTGCAGCACAGGCGAGAGCATCCAGCTCGCGCGAGCGTGCTGATAGGCTGTGCAAAAGCAACTGCACAAACCAATGGCGGATCAGCAGAGGCGCGCGAACCAATCAAGGCGCTTGGCGCTCTGCCAGAGTCAAGCGCGCGAAACTGCACGTGACAGAAGAGTATAAATACAGAGAAAATCCGCCATATGACAGATTTAATCTCCTTCAGCTCGACTCACCTCGTCGCTGATCTTCTCCGGATAAGAAGCCGCTCATCGTTGAACAGCCTCTCAGCGGAACAGCTTCGCATCCCGGCCTTCGCCAGCTGAGCGTTTCCCTGTGGCATCCGACGAGTATCCTTTTTCTATCCTTTCTATCTCTTCTAAAAGAGCAAAACCGCTGTTTTCATAGCGCGCGGTGTTGTTGCAAATGCCGCTCTCGATATGTGATTCCTGCGGGGTCTCCCTGCACGTGTCTGATAGACACACACAGTGTGCCGCCTGCCTCGGCCCTGAGCATGCCGAGTCAGCGCTCACTAAAGGCGGCTGCCTTTTCTGCGACGGTATGCCTGTTGCTACTCTCCGCTTGAGGCTCGCTCTCGCTACTTCGGTGAGTGGTCCCGCGAGCCCTGTAGGAAGAAGCGGCGCGATCAGAGGCGTCCTGAACGCGGCGAGTTCAGCGAGTGCACACCGGGTCCTTAGTTGCCAGCCGTTGCAACTTAGTCCAGCCGTTACTTTCTAGTCCCCAAGAGGGACGGCGGCCTGAGACCCATTTTAGATCTCAGACATCTGAACAAGGCCCTCATGTCACGGCCATTCAGAATGCTCACTACCAGACACATCCTGGCGCAGATTCGCCCAGGGGACTGGTTCTTCTCAGTAGATCTAAAAGACGCTTACTTTCACATCCAAGTGAACCCCCACCACAGGCCATTCTTGAGATTCGCCTTCGAGGGGCAGACTTGCCAGTACACGGTTCTACCGTTTGGACTGGCACTGGCACCTCGTACATTCATGAAGTGCATGGATGCAGCTCTCTCCCCCCTGAGACAGCGGGGTATGCGCATTCTGAACTACCTCGTCGACTGGCTCATACTGACTCAGTCAGAGGCGGAATCCCATACTCACAAAGCCTGGCTCCTCTGCCATCTGGAGTGCCTAGGGCTCAGGGTGAATTTTTCCAAGAGTATTCTGTTGCCCAGCCAACGCATCACGTTCCTGGGAACAGTTCTCGACTCCGTACTTATGAGAGCATGGCCCACATCGGCCCGTGCTCTATCAATTCAGCAGCTCGCCGCGTCGTTCATAGAGGGGTCTTATGTACCCCTCAGAACGTTTCAGAGGATCCTTGGCCTGATGGCCTCAGCATCATCAGTACTCCAACTAGGCCTACTGCATATGCGTCCTCTTCAGCTGTGGCTAGCACCTCAGGTGCCACCCCACGCCTGGCACTCAGGCCGGTTAAACATCAAGGTGGACCAGCGCTGTATTCGAGCCCTGGCTCCTTGGAAGAATGCCAGCTGGTACCAGCAGGGTGTAAGCATGGGGTTGGTCTCAGAGAGGAGGGTTATTTCGACAGACGCTTCCAACTCGGGTTGGGGAGCCCTGTACGAGGGCAGGCCTGCCTCCGGCCTCTGGTCGAGCTCGGAGAAACGCCTACACATCAACTGCCTCGAGACGAGAGCAGTTTTTCTAGCCCTGAAAACCTTCCTCCCATACCTGGCAGGACACCACGTTTTGGTTCGGACGGACAATATGTCGGTGGTCTCTTACATAAATCGCCAGGGCGGCCTCAGGTCCCACAACCTGTTTGCCATAGCCACACAGCTTCTGCTATGGGATCACACCAACCTGCGCTCGCTCAGGGCAGCTCACGTGCCAGGCACGTTGAACACAGGAGCAGACATGCTCTCTCGGGGCAGGATTCCCCCAGAGGAATGGTCTCTCCCCCCCCAGACGGTTCTCCTGCTTTGGGAGGTCTTCGGGAAGGCAGAAGTAGATCTCTTCGCCTTAGAAGACAACTGTCACTGCCCAATCTTCTTTTCAAAGAACAGGGATGCGTTGGCCCACCACTGGCCCAACCTTCCCCTCTATGCGTTTCTCGGTCTCGATGCTCCCTCAGGTCATCGAACGGATCAGGAACACGAAGTGCGCAGTCCTCTTGGTAGCCCCCCTCTGGCGAACCCAGACCTGGTTCCCAGAGTTGATGCAACTGTCTGTAACAGACCCTTGGCCGATTCCAGTGAGACGCGACCTCCTGGCTCAGGCGAACAAGACTGTTTGGCATCCCCGTCCCGACTTGTGGGCCCTACATGCATGGCCACTCAACGGGTACCCCAGGACCTCCCAGAGGGGGTCCTGAATACTATTATGGAGGCTAGAGCCCCGTCTACTAGACGCCTCTACCACCTTAAATGGTCAGTGTTCTCCAGCTGGTGTTTAGCTCGGAACCTCGATCCTCACACTTGTGAAGTACCTATGGTGCTTTCTTTTCTCCAAGAGATGCTGGACGCGGGTCGCTCCCCCTCCACACTCAAGGTGTACGTGGCAGCGATTGCTGCATTTCACGTACTGATAGCTGGAGCCTCCTTAGGTAAAAACGACCTCATAGTTCGTTTCCTTAAGGGTGCTAGAAGGCTTAACCCGCCTCGACCACCGTCAGTTCCGGCTTGGGACCTTTCTCTGGTTCTGCTAGCTCTTAGGGGACCCCCCTTTGAACCGCTTCAGTCAGCTGATCTGAAACCCCTCTCCCTGAAAACCGCCCTGCTATTAGCACTGGCGTCAGTTAAGAGAGTAGGGTTACAAGCGCTTTCTACCAGCGCTGCCTGTCTGGAGTTTGTCCCCAATGACTCTAAGGTCTTCCTTAGGCCAAAACATGGATATGTTCCTAAGGTGCTCTCAACTCCGTTCAGAGCCCAGGTCATTTCTCTGTCAGCTCTTCCTACCTCTGAGGAGGACTCTGATGCTCACACGCTCTGCCCCGTCAGAGCTCTGAGAGTTTATCTGGAGCGTTCGGCCTCTTTCAGACAGTCCGAACAGCTCTTTGTTTGTTTCGGGGGCCGGACCAAGGGTCTCCCGGTCACTAAGCTCACGCTGTCTAGATGGATAGTGGAGGCCATTGCTCTGGCTTACACCTCACTGGGCCTTCCTCTTCGTGGGCTTGGTCGAGCGGTGTACCTATCGAAGACATTTGTGCGGCGGCCGGCTGGTCCGTTCCGTCCACATTTGCAAGGTTTTACAACTTAGAGGTCCCTGCTTTGCAGGCACGAGTTCTCTCTATCTAGACCCTGGCTCTGTGGACCCAGACTAGTTTTAACTCAGACACATGTTTGTCACTTGAGTTTGTGGGATCTTCTTATGACTGGCCCTTGGCCCAGATCTTTGTTCATTGGATATCTCTTGGCCCGATGTTCTGGTCTTGGTATCCTGGCTATTCTGTGACTTCCCGGGACTCCCTGGTAGCTCAGAGCGGCCACAAGACTAATAGCACGGCGTTTTAAATAGTGTTCCCACAGCGTTTGCAACGCAGTACGAGAGAACGTTCTCGTAAGGGAACGTACTTGGTTACTTACGTAACCTCGGTTCCCTTAGAGATAAGGGAACGAGTACTGCGTTGCCTTGCCGTGCTGTTTCTCTTACATCGGGGTTTTTTCGCTTCAGTCGATTAAACCTGTCATATGGCGGATTTTCTCTGTATTTATACTCTTCTGTCACGTGCAGTTTCGCGCTTGACTCTGGCAGAGCGCCAAGCGCCCTGATTGGTTCGCGCGCCTCTGCTGATCCGCCATTGGTTTGTGCAGTTGCTTTTGCACAGCCTATCAGCACGCTCGCGCGAGCCTGTGCTGCAGCAATGCGTTTTAAAATAAAGGCTTCAATATTCTCGAGAAAAGGAGTTTTCCCTCAGCGTTTGCAACGCAGTACTCGTTCCCTTATCTCTAAGGGAACCGAGGTTACGTAAGTAACCAAGTACGTTTATTTGTGACTTAATGTGGCGTCTCACTTGCCGACTTGGTTTGGGGTCGGTAATATTTTTTGATGCTCAAAAGAAGTCTCTTATGCCCACCAAGGCTGCATTTATTTGATCAAAAATACAGTAAAAACACTAATATTTTGAAATATTATTACAATTTAAAATAACTGTTTTTCTATTTGAATATGTTTTAGAATGTAATTTATTCCTGTGATGGCAAAGCTGAATTTTCAGCATCATTACTCCAGTCTTCAGTGTCACATGATCCTTCAGATATTATTATAATATGTTGATTTGGTGCTCAAGGAATATTTCTTATTATTATCAATGTTGAAAGCAGTTGTGCTGCTTAACATGTTTGTGCAAACTGTGATAAAAAAAACAGGATTCCTTGAATAGAAAGTTCAAATGAACACCATTTATTTGAAATATAGAAATGTTTTGTAACATTATAAATGTCTTTACTGTCACTTTTGACCAATTTAATGTGTCCTTGGCTGCTGAATAAAATAATTAATTTATTTCCCCCCCAAAAAAAAAGTTTTACTGACCTTAAACTTTAGAGGAATAAAGAACTGTTTGTGGGTTCAAACTCTTGGGGGAGCGGATGAAGTCATCTGAATGTGTGCACAGCCAGTGAGTGTTGGGATGGAAACCGCGTTCCCACTGAACAGCTCTTCTTTTGAAAGGGTTTGCCTTTGTCTCGCATTTTAAAGGCTTGAGTTTTAATCAGTTAAATGGAGGTGTTCAGCATGACCACAGTACAAACCTACACTCTTTCACTGTTTGGTCTATCTAAAGCCATTATAGATACCATAAAAACCATAATGTTACTTTTTACCATGGTAATGACATGCTATGCTTGGTTTCTGACTGTTTATCATGATCTAAATGATACTATGGGAGACCAACTGTAATTGTCTTGTAAAACTGTAAAAGTTCTTACTTCTACTCTTTTTTTTTTTTTTTTTTTTTTTTTTATATACAGATGTTACTGTTTTTGTTAGTACAATGAAATGTACACTCAAGCTACTGCTACTGTCAAGTCATGCTACTTGTCCACAACATTGAATCTGGCCCCCTTTCAAAACGAGTTTGGACACCCCTGATCTAAAACATGATTTTAAAGTCCAAATAGGCCTATAACTTTGTGCACTACAGTGTCAGATATTTTATTATTATTATTAATATGGCCATTTTAGGGGCAATATGTGGCCCCTAGAGAATTTGCTAAACATTTTTTACCTTTTATAATGTTTTTTTTCTTACATTAAAATATGATGTTCCATTTGTTGAAACATTTCATCTGAATCAGTTAATTCCATACACTCTTAAAAATAAAGGATACAAAAGTGGGTTTGCCCGATGCCATAAAATAACCATTTTTGGTTCCGCAATGAACCTTTCAGTAAACAGTTCTTATAAGAACCATTTATTTCTTACTGTGAAGAACATTTAAATATGCGCGTGATCATAGGTAACTAAACCTATGCGCGTGAACTCGGCAATCGACTACTTTGGACTTCAACCGAAAACAGGATGTAAACACAGGTATTCGCGCTGGCTTAAATGACATCATTTTTATACATATCTTTCACATCTACTGCAGTCAGATTCACTCGTGTTCACTCAGAAGGAATCACTCACATTTTCTGTGCACTTGTAATGACACATCAAGGATGTTAAGAGGCTAAAAGCAGGTTTAGTACTTGCCCCATTGAAGTCAACAGGGTGCAAATTTTAAAAATAGAATAATTCGGTGTAGGCAACACCGATTTTTGTCGTTGTTCTCTGTATTGACAGCACTCCAAATGTACAAAAAAATGAGCTCAATGTTAAAATTGACCGGAGTTCTCCTTTAAGACCAATGCTTGGATCTACTGGTAATACTGACACATATATCCGGTTTTCACAGAGCGATAATTGACTGTGTTTTTGTGAGATACTCCACATGATTTGCATTTTGACAACTGTGTCTGTATTTGACCATTCACATGCAAAGAGAAGTGAATTCGGGATTGCACCGAATGTTTGGCAACCAAAATTATTCGTCTGAAATTGCTTCTTTTTTTGTGCTATATTCGGGCGAATAATTTCTGTTGCCAAATATTCGGTGCATCCCTAAGAAGCAGAGAAGTAATGCAAAGGCAAACGCTAATGATGTGGGTTGATGTTTTTCCAGATGATGCGTCAGAACTGAATGTACAGCCAGATCCTTGACAGTTGTTGATCTTTGCTGAGGAAAGATGTGATTGCTCTCAAACAAACATTGTGCTCTTGAACCCACCGTTCTGCTCATGGTGGCTACACAAAGAGGGAGATAAAAGATTGGCATCGGAATAATCCTTGTTGAAGATTCTGTGTTTCCTGGGTGTGGCTGCATCCTTCAATCCAGAGGAAAAACAATTTCTTTCAGATTCTGGCTGTGCGTTATAGCAAAAAAAAAAAAAAAAACTCTTTCAGCAACAACTTTTTCAGACGTTTTGGCGATATTCGCAAGTCTTAATTCTCTGTTCCACATATTAAGGCCTTAAAAAGGTCTTAAATCAGAGCATTATCCCATTAACTCTATGGAAGTAAAATAATGACAAATGTTTTTGAAACAAAAAGCCTGTTGAATTGCACTACTTGAAAAAAATTAGGCATTGCATCAACCATGCTTGCATTTTAATGCATTGTATTTTTTTAGGGCTTGCATTTTCATGGCCTGAAATTCAACATGGTTGAATATTTAAGCTGTGAATATTTCAATTAAAAACATTTCAAACACATTTTCATTATTAAAAATTCAATAATCCATATTCACCTTTCATATTTCACTTCCAAAATATTCAAACTGTTTAAAAATACAACCTATAATATTCAACAGGCAATTTTCGGTCCATTTTATTTCGCTTTGCAAATTCGCTTCCACAAATTCAGTGGTTCAAATTCGACAGTAAATTCAAAGGAACTGCAGGAAAAGCAATAGATTACCGAGATACTTTCCATCTGCTGTTAGTCAATCTCACCAGCAGGTGGTGCAAACACACGTGTTGTTGACAAAGACAGAGCAACAGTTAGAGCAAGCCATTCATTCATAAAATGAAAATGATTATCTGTGTCAGACTCAGTATATATGCTGAAAAGATGATAAAGACACAAAAGCTGTGTTTATGTATCATTCAATAACTGTATTGTTACTTTCCCTGTGTAGCCTACATGTCATCAGCTTTCTCTACCTGAACAGGAATATGATCGGTTTCCCTCAATACCTCATACTCAAGGATTCCCCTTCAGTCGGGACAAAACGCTTAACGTAGCTTAATGGACTAATACAGTGATATGAAAGACCAAACTCGCACCTTATTGGGGATGTAGACTGTAGGCTACCTATAGGCTTGATGGACTAAGAATATGAACGTAACGCGCAAAGTTTCATGCAGAGCGTTTCGTGATATACTGGCATAAAATCAACACTTGATCAATACTAACACTTTCTCTTCTCTCTCTCTCTCTCTCTCTCTCTCTCTCTCTCTCTCTCTCTCTCTCTCTCTCTCTCTCTCTCTCTCTCTCTCTCTCTCTCTCTAGTATAGTATAGTAGGCTATGCCTACATGTACTACATTATCTTAAACCGGGAAGAGTCATAGCACTTGCATATTGTTGTCCTCCTATTATTAGTTTAACTGTAAATCGCTTTGGATAAAAGCGTCTGCTAAATAAATGATTAAATGTAGCCTAATAAATGTAAAATTGGCTTGACATTGGACATTCGCACATTTAGGGACCGTCTCAAAAGTTGCATACAACATTGGCATACACGTTTCTAACTTCAAAAGCAAACTTCAATTTATTTGAATAAATATGAAAAATCCAAAGGGTGCGCATTATGCCTGACACTACATGAACACTTTACAGTTGGTTTTATGACTGTAAGTCATTCTAGAAAATGCTATTGAAGTTAGAAACGTGTATGCCAATGTTGTATGCAACTTTAGAGACGGTCCCTAAATGTGCGAATGTCCAACGTCAAGCCAACTTTATGCCACTGTATCACTGGGAAACGCTCAGCATTAAACTTTGCGCGTTATTCTGGGTCCATCTGCTTGCCTGCGAGTTTAGTCTTTTATATCACTGTAATTAGTCCATTAAGCTACGTTAAGCGTTTTATATGTACAGCAGGGGAATCCTGAAGTATTGAGGGAAACCCTAATAGCTTGCATGCAGCACATCGCCACAATATAAAGTTAAGGCCACTAAACAGCCAAGAGAAATATATGTCAACCTCAAACATGTAACATTGGATCTGTATATCCGCATCGGGGAATAACATTATAATCTTGTTCACGGTAGAGAAAGATGCATGTAGGCTACACAGGGAAAGTAACCGTGAAGACACTGAATTTAACATAAAAAACCGCCTTCATAATGATCACAAATACACTTACATTGCTGTAAATGAGTTTTATGAATGAATGACTTGTTCTAACTGTTGCTGGTCTTCGTCACAACACGCGCGTTTGCACCTCCTGCTGGTGAGATTGACTAACAGCAGATGGATAGTATCTCGGTAATCTACTGCTTTTCCTGCAGTTCCGTTAAATTTACTGTCGAATTTGAACCACTGAATTTGTGGAAGCGAATTTGCAAAGCGAAATAAAATGGACCGAAAATTGCCTGTTGAATATTATAGGTTGTATTTTTAAACAGTTTGAATATTTTGGAAGTGAAATATGAAAGGTGAATATGGATTATTGAATTTTTAATAATGAAAATGTGTTTGAAATGTTTTTAATTGAAATATTCACAGCTTAAATATTCAACCATGTTGAATTTCAGGCCATAAAAATACAAGCCCTAAAAATACAATGCATTAAAATGCAAGCATGGTTAATGCAATGCCTTTTTTTTTTCAAGTAGTGCAATTCAACAGGCTTTTTGTTTCAAAAACATTTGACATTATTTTACTTCCATATAACTCATCTTTGATAATCAGTGATTTAAAACGTTTTGTTCCTGTGAAAATAATTTCTTCATGCCTTGAAGTAACTGCAATGTATCTCTACATTAGCATACGTGGAACCATTAATATGCAAATTAGTCCCGTGTCCACTCACTCACATCAACTCGGACTACTTGATCCTGGTCAACTTTAGTACACGCTGCTACACTATGGCAAGTGGAAATATTGGTTTAATTCAGTCATACATGTTTGAACTAGAAACTGTTTGAGAAGAAGAGGAAGACCTATTATCAGAATTATACAGGGTCGCCCACAAGTCGATGTATCAGAATGGGAATGCGTTTTATGTATTGCTTTCTACAGCGTCGGACACATACCGGGATTAGATATGATTAACCCTTGGACTGACTACATTATCAAACAGCTAATAATGTGTTGCTAATGTTACACAAACTATGTCCTCGTTCGCCATCTCTGAGTCAGACAGCTGCCTTATAAATATCAGTATCTTTAGAAACAACCCAATCTTATGAAATGCGTCTCTATAGCACGCATTGTATTTATCATACAATTTATACACGAAAATTAGTTTTTACGTGCATATGATACACACTGTAAACCCCTTGGGTAGGATTATTGGTGTGGGATACGTGGGTGGTTTGGGTATTAAATGTTACAATTCAAAGTTTACCATGCATCATCTTGAAAGCAGTCAGCGTTATTTGTCTGAATAAGTTGTAATGCGTGTATTGCCTGATAGAGCAAAATCTATTTCAGACTCCTAAAGAATTACTAGAATTACAGTTTACACATGAGTAAAGTTTTATGTAGGCTGTATTTTGTTGAATTAATTATTAACTTAACCATCGTTTAAATCATTAACCACTTCGAAATGCATGTTAACAAAATCATTGTTGAAATATTTGCAGTTAGCCTACTATATGAATAAAAAACAATACTACAACACAACATAAATACATAAACCCAACAATACAAGACAAATTAATTTTTTAGGAAGTGAATTAAAAGTAATGAAGATCATTAGGAAGTTGTCGAAAGTGTTACTAATACAACTCATTTTCTTTACTTGGTCTTATAAAGGTCATGAAAAAATCTAGTTTAGTTTAGAATAATTAACATAACAAACACTAATATTGTGAAATATTATTACAATTTAAAATAACTGTTTTGTATTTTAAAATGCAATTTATTCCTGTGAAACAAAGCTCCATTTTCAGCATCATTACTCCAGTCTTCAGTGTCACATGATCCTTCAGAAATCATTCTAATATGCTGATTTGCTGCTCAAGAAACATTTATTATTATTATCATCAATTGAAAACCGCTTTTGCTGCATAGCATTTTTGTGGAAACCGTGATGCATTACTGCTTAAAATTTGGGGGAAATAATATTTTTAACAAAAAGTTCAGCAAGGACACAGTAAATTAATCAAAAGTGACAGTAAAGACATTTATAATGTTACAAAATACAACATTACAAATGAATGCTGTTCTGAAGACTGGAGCAATGGCTGCTGAAAATTTAACTTTGCCATCACATGAATACATTACATTTTATTAATATGATAAAACAGAAAACAGTTAATTATAAAAAAAAATAATTAAAGAGAGAAATAATTGAGAGAAATTAATATATTGTATTTTGGAGTTTATTTTTTTTATGTGCTGCTCAACTTACTTAGTTTTGGGATGTGACTCACAATTATGTCTGCATGACACTGTATGCAGAAGAAGTGAAGAAAGACATTGCAGAGGTAGAGTTGCCAGTATACGTTTAGCAATAATGAGGGTCTGAGAAAGACATCACTTCAGATAGACAGATAAGAATGGCTAAAACGACTCAGATCTCTGGCAGTTAACATGTAACTATAGCCCCTGAAATCAAAAACATCCTGGTTTTAGAAGAAATCTCTATCACTAAGTGTATCTTTGATTCTGGGGGCTGTGATCTCCTTTGAATGTCATGAGCGACCTTCGCGTATGTAACATTGAAGTGCCCAGGGAGGTTCCAGCTCCAACACATCCCTGCAGAACTATCGCTCGCAGTCTCAAATGTTCTCACGAACAGCATATGACGCAAATGCTGTAGGTGCCAGCTCTTAATGGAAGCCTTTTATGTTTTCACTTTTTGTCAAGCTTTTCATTTGTACCTTAACCTGTAATTAATGTTTTTTACACACTCATGTCAGCTGCTGAAAGTGTTAGTGCACACCTACGGTAATTGAAAAGGGACGTTTTTTCAAAAGCTGTAAAAGTTAGGCAGGTATCGCATGCCTTGTTTTAAGAAAAATAAACAACTCTCACAGTGCTTTTACACAAAAGCCTTTAGGTGTCAGTACTTCAACCAGCAATCCCAATAAACGGTTAATTACCCTACTTCACATGTACACAACCCTGTGTGATATTTAGCATGCAAACACTTTATGAATGCATACCCATTACTGACTGCATTATTGACCAACAAAAATTCCCTTTTTTTTTTTTTTTACGTTTATTACCAAATTTATGCTCTGCCTCCAAAAGGTAATTCCTTCAACTTGTCACTTGAGAAGGAAAAATAAAAACAGAGGTTGAAATCATAGTCAAAAGCAAAGTCTTTAACTTCTTGTTTTGAAGCATGTTTCCTAAATGTATCTTTTAGGTTAAAGATACCTTAAAAGCATTTTTTTTAACTTTTAGAAACCCACTTTGCCTTTGTATTGTGAATGTAAGCAAGTTATTTTCTTTGACTTATAGAGTCACTTTAGTTTCAATTCAGCTCCAAAATACATTTAACGCAGTTATGTATTTAAGTATGTAAGTTACATCCTTGTTGTCAAGAATTGTCATTCCTTTAAGACATAGCTAAAGTTATTCAGTCTCATAAGAAGCCAATGTCATCACAACAGGTGCATGATCACTGTCCTCTTTACTGTGTGCTACAGATATATAACCGCACTGACCGACTCTGAGGAAGAGGAAAATGACGATGAACGAAAACCACTGCAGGAACCAGTGGATGAACTCATGGCCCTGTTGCAGAAAGCAGACCGACTGCACAGCTGTAACGGGGCAGAGAAAGCACAAGGCCTGAATACTCTGCTAGAGAGGAAAGAAGAGGTATGTAAACTAACTTTTGAAAGTTGAGTGTCAGGGTTTGTTTTTTGGAGGGAAAAAATGTTTTTATTCAGCAAAGGTGCATTGAATTGATCACAAGTAACAGTAAAGACATTTATAACGTTACAAAAGATTTCCATTTCAAATAAATGTTATTCTTTTAAAGGGACATTGTGTAGGAATTTCTCCCATCTAGCGGTGAAATTTGTATTTTGCATTCAAACGAATAGTGCTCTCTTGCGCCTCGCTTTTTCAAATGCGCGTTGCATCTATGGTAACCGTTACGTACCATAAAGCTATGACAGGATGTGTTTTCATTGAGGACAGAATGAGAATAAAAATATTGATTTTAAATAATAAAATATCTAAAAAACTACACATTGTCCCTTTAAAGTTTCTTGAAAAAACATATATCACGGTTTCCACCAAAAATTAAGCGGCATAATTGTTTTCAACATTGATAATAATAGGAAATGTTTCTTGAGCACCAAATCATCATATTAGAATGATTTCTGAAGGATCATGTGACATTAAAGACTGGAGTAATGATGCTGAAAATTCAGCTTTGCATCACAGGATTAAAATTTTGTCACAATAAGTCCAAGACATGGCTGATGTACACCTGTGAAAGGATTCTTGATATCTTGAATATTGTTGTCATGGCAACACATCAGACTTTAATATTCTTTTTGGTTGTTTTTGAGACTCTTAGCATGGTTTAAATTGCATGAAACTCAACACACACACCAGAGTTGTCAGCCAGTAGACATGGGCAAAGCCTTAAGAAATGGGCATGTAGGAAGGGCTTGACTAAAGTGGGGGGTTAGTTTTACCTACATTCATCAAACTCAGTACATATATTGTTCTCATCAAGCCGGACAACTTTCTAATTTACAGTCAGTAGCTCCGACCATCAGAAAGTTAGCTATTTTGGTTTGAATGTGGATTTCTTGAATCCAGCCATTAATTTTTAACTACTGCTCCATAGGGCTTCATACGATTCACACCAAACTTTCTCAACATGATGTCAACATTTCAATATAGTGAAGATGCTTAATTGCAAACGGGTATTGGATATCTTCTAAATGATACATCACACCATTTATTTCCATATAAAATAATATAAATAAAAAGTGAATTCATGCTATCTGGTTGAAAGAAAGAAAGAAAATCAATTGAAATGCATACTATAAGAACTAGATGGCAGCATAGGCCTATTTTTACACAAGGTTAAGAACAGTAGCTTTGTTTACGCGGACACCTTCTGTTTCGATAGGAATTAACGCATTCCGATTTATGAATCTGAACATAGAATTCAGTTTACATGAACTCTATATAAAGTGATCCGATTGATGTGGCCGTTTATATGTCACAAGCTTCAAATCGGAATCGGATTTTTATGAAATGCGCACATTGCATGAACATACAGTTTCCCCTCTGTTTGCACATACTATTCTCCTAAATTACTCATTTTCTTTGATTTCGGGACGGAGATGACGAATAGAAGGAGAATTTTAGAATGACACAACATTCATTTATAACACTTCATTCAACAACAACAGTTCGTTCCTTGCATTATACATCATTACGCCATTTCTGCGTCCTTGCACATGCACAGTACTTTCCCAGTTTCAGATCCAATCCTATCAAGTGTTTACATAATCTTTATCGGATTATTAAAGGTTTAAACCACCACTTACAATCCGAATAAAATTTTAAAAGTATTTGGCCAATTCATTCTGATTGACGTGGTTACATGAGACTTTTTTTTATAGCGATTGTTTTCAGACATAATGAATTACTTTTATTAGCTACTGTATTTTGATATACTATACAGTATATACTATAATATATATACATATATATATATATATATATCTATCTATCTATCTATCTATCTATCTATCTATCTATATATATATATATATATATATATATATTATAGTATATAGAAGATAAGAAATCTCTCAGGACTGGACTTAGGATCTGTTTCTATGTTTTAATGGCAAAATGCCTTTATTTTGCCATTAAAACATAGAAACAGATCCTAAGTCCTAAGAGATTTCTTAAAACCAGATATAACCAGTTTATTTGAAGTGCACTGACAACATAGTTTTATATAATTAGTTTAATAATATATATATATATATATATATATATATATATATATATATATATATATATATATATATATATATATATATATATATATATATATATATATACATACAGTGAGGAAAATAAGTATTTGAACACCCTGCTATTTTGCAAGTTCTCCCACTTGGAAATCATGGAGGGGTCTGAAATTGTCATCGTAGGTGCATGTCCACTGTGAGAGACATAATCTAAAAAAAAAAAAAATCCAGAAATCACAATATATGATTTTTTAAACTATTTATTTGTATGATACAGCTGCAAATAAGTATTTGAACACCTGTCTTATCAGCTAGAATTCTGACCCTCAAAGACCTGTTAGTCTGCCTTTAAAATGTCCACCTCCACCTCCAGATGCACCTGTTTGAGGTCGTTAGCTGCATAAAGACACCTGTCCACCCCATACAATCAGTAAGAATCCAACTACTAACATGGCCAAGACCAAAGAAATGTCCAAAGACACTAGAGAAAAAATTGTACACCTCCACAAGGCTGGAAAGGGCTACGGGGAAATTGCCAAACAGCTTGGTGAAAAAAGGTCCACTGTTGGAGCAATCATTAGAAAATGGAAGAAGCTAAACATGACTGTCAATCTCCCTCGGACTGGGGCTCCATGCAAGATCTCACCTCGTGGGGTCTCAATGATCCTAAGAAAGGTGAGAAATCAGCCCAGAACTACATGGGAGGAGCTGGTCAATGACCTGAAAAGAGCTGGGACCACCGTTTCCAAGGTTACTGTTGGTAATACACTAAGACGTCATGGTTTGAAATCATGCATGGCACAGAAGGTTCCCCTGCTTAAACCAGCACATGTCAAGGCCCGTCTTAAGTTTGCCAATGACCATTTGGATGATCCAGAGGAGTCATGGGAGAAAGTCATGTGGTCAGATGAGACCAAAATAGAACTTTTTGGTCATAATTCCACTAAACGTGTTTGGAGGAAGAAGAATGATGAGTACCATCCCAAGAACACCATCCCTACTGTGAAGCATGGGGGTGGTAGCATCATGCTTTGGGGTGTTTTTCTGCACATGGGACAGGGCGACTGCACTGTATTAAGGAGAGGATGACCGGGGCCATGTATTGCGAGATTTTGGGGAACAACCTCCTTCCCTCAGTTAGAGCATTGAAGATGGGTCGAGGCTGGGTCTTCCAACATGACAATGACCCGAAGCACACAGCCAGGATAACCAAGGAGTGGCTCTGTAAGAAGCATATCAAGGTTCTGGCGTGGCCTAGCCAGTCTCCAGACCTAAACCCAATCGAGAATCTTTGGAGGGAGCTCAAACTCCGTGTTTCTCAGCGACAGCCCAGAAACCTGACTGATCTAGAGAAGATCTGTGTGGAGGAGTGGGCCAAAATCCCTCCTGCAGTGTGTGCAAACCTGGTGAAAAACTACAGGAAACGTTTGACCTCTGTAATTGCAAACAAAGGCTAATGTACCAAATATTAACATTGATTTTCTCAGGTGTTCAAATACTTATTTGCAGCTGTATCATACAAATAAATGGTTAAAAAATCATATATTGTGATTTCTGGATTTTTTTTTTTTAGATTATGTCTCTCACAGTGGACATGCACCTACGATGACAATTTCAGACTCCTCCATGATTTCTAAGTGGGAGAACTTGCAAAATAGCAGGGTGTTCAAATACTTATTTTCCTCACTGTATATATATAACAAAATTTTGTTAGTCCATAGGTATTTATCTTGAAGTATATATATATATATATATATATATATATATATATATATATATATATATATATATATATATATATATATATATATATATATATATATATATATATATATATATATATATATATATATATATATTTATCTTAAAGTATTTATATATATATATATATATATAAAATACTTTAAGATAAATACCTATGGACTAACAAAATTTTGAGCTGCATATGATAACTTCACATTCATTTGAAAGTGACCTTTAACATCCTATAACATAAAAATGCATCTACATTTAAATGATCTCATGGATGTGGCTGTTATGGTTCATGGTAGTGGTACCAGCTGCTGTAGTAACACGCAAGTTCACACTTATGCACATTGCTCCGCCATGCACAGTTGTCCTAAAGCCACCGGGATGGAGGCTACCTCCATGCTGGGGCTTAGACCCGTCATCGCTGCTTGTGGTTATATTTTTAATCTGAAATAATATTTCACAATATTACTGTTTTTACTGTATTTTTTATCAAATAAATACAGTCTTAGAGCGCATAAGAGACTTCTTTCAAAGACATTAAAAAGTCTTACTGACACCAAACTTTTTAATATAGTGTTCTGGTTTAGTAATAAAAGTTATGCATGTGCTTACAGTTTGATCAGAAGTGGCAGTACCTTTGGCGGTTGTCCAGAGCCTATGCAGATGCACATGATTTTGCCATGGACCTTGCAGAGAAGAAGAGCTACGCTGAAAACGGTAATCACCACTTTCATGATTACGGGTTGATATGTATATACACTGTAGACATTTGAATTGAGAATTTAGAACTGAATCATATGACATAACGTTGACTTAAAATTAAAATTAAACATTTGGTGGCTTTTCTCAGCAAATATTGATTCATTAAGTTAATTAATTATTTGGCATATAATTTGATTGAAGTAGATTAAAATAGTTAAGTAATTAACTAATTAATTTATAACCCATCTTGACTTATTCATGAAAACATTCTCTGCCTTCCCTTTCTGTTCCTGTTTGTCCTTCTCTCCTTGCTAATTAAATGTAACACAATATCAACTCACTCCATGTGTGTATTGAGGGACAGGATGAACTTGTTCAGTTTCTGATCCTTCTTTTCTATTGTGTCTTTAATTGCTGTTCTCCAGTCACTTCTCTGTATGAAAGCTTCATTAGCTATGTTTCCATCCGAAGTTGTGGATTTAACTTGTGCACACATTTGGAATACCGCATAAAACATGTACTAAAATCTGCAAAATATCTGTACTAAAAATGGAAGTTGCTGCAATCGGAGAAAGCCATTGTGACTTATTTATCCTACATCATAAATGACTTGCATTGATGACGAAACGCAATAAACGCTGTCATGTTATCTTGCATTCGGATGTCTGTCCTCAGTTGCATAACGCAGTGGTTCTCCACTGGTTTGGCCATTGTGACAAACACACAAGTACCATCCCACTTTACTTAACATAAACATAAATTGTTAGTCTGCCTATCACCAGACCAAGCTCAATCTTTTAAGATTGAACATTGGTCTGGGTGGTCAACGGGCATAGTTCAAATGACTATATATGCAATTGTATAGTCCTTCAACCAATCAGACCAACGATCCAGGTGACGTACTTTTCAGTGAAAACTCCAGGCAGGAAATGTGTAACCAAACGTGTTGGTTTGTAGCATTGATCAGCGGTTTGCAGAAGCAGCAATGGCATCGAGTGATTTTTGCAGGTTGTGCAAAAAAAAAACATGAAAGTGAGTGGTATTTACACCCACTCTAGCTATTTGTTTGCTAAACTAATGAAGCCATTGAGCATCGTCGAGAGGTTAAAAGGAATTGGATTGGATTAAACCCGCCAATAGTGCGCCAGGTGGATAAGCCAGTTTGTGATTGGTGCCTGCAAATTTGTAATGGAAGCAGGATAGAAGAATGTACAGGTTTCCAGCCTGAGCTGCAGGGCAGATTGTTAGAATATCACTAAGAATGATGAATAACAGTCTACGGTAAGGCTATTATTAACAGCCCCAAACAAGTATTTGCTAATACAAAAAAGTTGATATGATGACCACAGTCACCAAAAATATAGAAAATAACAAAATAAATGAAAAAGAAGTGGTATTGTGGAAACTACTGAAACTACATTTACCATGATGTACACATCACTAAAATATAAATTAACATATGGACACTGATCCTGATGAATAGAATGAACATCATACCAACATGTAAATCCTTCCCTGCACAACGTACCAGTTATGTAATTTATTGGTACTTTTTGGTAATTTCATGACTTACTAAACACAACTACGATGTTACATGCTTGTGATTTGCTCTTTATAGTGAGGTGATAAAGTTTGTTTTTCTAAGGTGATACTATTTATTATGTTATAATGAAACTGACATATACGTCTACGATAATATCTTGTTTGTTGTTTTAATGATGTGCAATCTGATAGTAGTATTGAGTATGTCCCTCACTTTACAAAGACACACCTGGAGAGTGCACGCATACTAGTAGGTTAGACGAGTGCGCTTGCACATTTAGTGCACACTTTCACTGCATGATTTAGTCTACTAAAATGCATTTAGAATGTCCCCAATATTCAAGATAAGGGGGCAAAAAAACCTCTGGATGTCTTTTACAGTCATAATATAGTTTATCAGTATCATGATTACAAATGTTATATTGATTTTATACAACAGTTCAATAAACAAGTTAATATTAAGTGACTTATGTTTAGACACAGTATTGCCAGTTTTTGCTCTATTTCACAGACAAAAATAATTCATCATCATTCTGATAACAGACTTTGACTCAGGTATTTCAGAATGATCAAACAAACATTTGAGATGCTGTGCAATGAAATTAGTGTGCTGGTTAGTCTAGTTATCCAACCACATCCGTGTGAGTTTTTTGTTGCCCATAGAGGGATTTATTTGGTAGATGTGTTTCAATTGTAGTTTATGCGCATGTCTTCTTATCATCGGATAAAAAAATGTATCCGCCTCAATTGAGCTCATGTTTTTTCACACGCATTTTTTGAATTTATGAGCATCTTGGTGTTTCCATCCAGCATTGTTTTTTATACGATATCCCAAACTGCTCATAAAAATCGGTGGATGTAAACATAGCTAATGTCAAAGAGTTTGGAAGCAGATCAATTATTACTGCTATTTAAACATCTAGAGAGGAAGTACTGTATGTGTGTCTTGTTAGTCTATCTATGAGCAGGTGTGTGATCATCTTCTGCAAAAGGAACCTTTGAATTTAGTTTTATTTAGGCTATAGGAGTGATAACAGATTGGATGCTGCTGGAGTGTTTATTTTGTTTGATTTTTCATTTCAGGAAAAAAAGTTGGTGAAGAGGCAATATCCATCAATCCACTGTGTGCAGAAGGTCATCAGTGGTAAGTTCATGTATTGAATTAATTTGTTGTCCATATAGGCAGTTTTTTTCATACTAATTTTACAACTGGGTGATTGAAGAAGTTTCGTAGCAGTATGAGTCTTCAATTTGCGGTATGAGTTATCAATTTATGAATTCTCAAACAAGAACATTTTGGGGGGAAAAATGAGAGGGGTGAACAATATGTAGCTGTATGCATGAAAAACAATTAATGGTAATCTTTATTGTCACTAGGCATTTCATGCCAAGGTTGACATAATTGCTCAGTGGCATTGTTTTTTAAGTGATGCTTACTACATGCCAAATGACGTCCATCTCCCCCTCTCTGGACATAATGGGCGGAGCCTGACCTTGTCCAGCTCCACCTCTGTGGACCTAATGGGTGGAGTTATATTTAGCAATATGGATATTGTTGGACTGTCTACTCTAGATCGACCCATTACGTCCAGTGAAGGGGAGCTGGACGTCAAGCTCCACCCATTGGCTCTGCAGTGAGCATGTTTCAGACAACTTGGATCATGGACCTTCACCGCTGCAGCTCACTCTCTGCCTTCCACTATTTTCCATATGCGTTTTGTCCATAGAAATTTAGAAATGTAAAGCGGCGTGATTGGCTGATGGTTTCCCGGGCACCGCACGCAGATGCGACTAATCATTAATCAAATTCATTTTATTAATCAAATTATTTTCTTTATCGATAATAACATTTTATTGAGTAGTTGTTGCAGCCGTACTAGAAACTTTAAACTTGTTTTTTCCCATCTGCTGTGACTCTAGTGCCTGTGGTTTGATAATATGTTTTATTTTATTTTTTGGCTTTCACCCACCTATTTAAAATAATTAATTCCCAGCGCTTCCCGTACCTCTTACTGACAACTTTTTGCGTAGTGTAGACTTTACTGTGCCATTCTATGGCCCTTTTTTCCCCTCAACAATTTCAATGACCTCAAGTTGGATTCGAGAGGTTTGCAAATCTGTCCCTCATTAGTGAAACATATTTACATACTTGTTTGTAACGCCAGAGGAGAACTGGCCCCCGACTGAGCCCGGGTTCTCCCAAGGTTTTTTTTTCTCCATTAGGTCACCTGATGGAGTTTTTCGGTTCCTTGCCACTGTTGCCTTTGGCTTGCTCAGTTGGGGATATTTAATTTAATTAATCAATCAACGATACTATTGATCAGCATTACCAAACGTAGACGTTCCACTAGAAACAAACATTGATGTATTGTTCTAATTTATTGCTGTGAAGCTGCTTTGATACAATCTGTATTGTGAAAAGCGCTATATAAATAAACTTGACTTGACTTGACTTGACTTTGTAGCACCTGGGCTCCTGTGTGTGTTTGTGGGTATCTGAATATATATGTGGGTGTGCTTGTATGTGGGTGTCCTGCACCGGAGGTGATTTTCAGGCCTGTCCCTCTGGATAAACTCATCTTACAAAACTCTCTCGATAGCATCACCACACCCCAGGAATGTAAACATGTGCAAAGACAGCTCCAAGCTGACATGACACACTCACCTACTTAATTGCAGTTGCTTGAAATTCCTGTGCTTTTATTCCAAAATTAGTATTTATACACTACTGTTTAAAAGTATGGTGTTGTTTTTCAACATTGATAATTTCAAAAATGTGTCTTGCACACAAAATAAAATAAAACAATGATTTGTGAAGGATTATGTGATCCTGAAGACTGCAGTAAAGGCCCCGATATACTTCAAGTGTAATCGAAGAACGAACTGGTGTGATGTCATTTCATACAAAATCAAGCCAAAACAAAGTTCGTAGTTTGTTTAGGGAGTTCGAAACAAGTTTTCTCCGGGTGGCAAACGCCTTCATACCACCATTGGTATTGTTTGTTTTAACCCTAAGGCTCCGCCTTCTTTGATGTGGAAATCTTCTCCGGTTCATTTCCTCTGATGAGTCTGTCAAGGTCAGACATCCACGAGTGAAAACAAACACTGCAGAGCTGCTTTATGGTAGAAATGAAAGTGTAATTCTAATTGAATACAACACTGACACTGTTTTTTGATGTTTAATACTGTAAAGCTGTTTGGTTTAAAGCAATCTTTTGTATAAACTGCTACATAAATAAAAGTGACGTGACTTTACTTGACATGAGTGTCGAGCTCGTGTAATCATCCACATCGCGATGATCAGATGCTTTCTTGACTGCTGTTTTCTCACTGATGTCATTTTTAGTTGTGTTTATTTTGTTATTGAGAGGAAAGCACAAAGCATATATTTACATATTCATCTAAACAGCGTTGCCGGCGTTGGGATGTTCGCTAACAGTAAACTGCTGCAAAGGTATTTCCAACTTCTTTTTATCCCTAAATGAAGAACAAAAAAGAGCTTCGCTGTGAGTGTATCGGGCCTTAACGATGCTGAAAATTAAGCTTTGCCATCACAGGAATAAATTACACTTAAAATACATTAAACTATATATTTATAGTTTAATATATATAAATATTTCCTCACATTGAAAGTCCAGTGATGACAATTTCAGATGATGGCAAGCTGCCTGTTCATTTTCTCTCAGTTGACTGACTTTAGATCAGATCAGTTTTGCTCCCTTTAGTTTAATTCTTTGTGAGCTTTAATGGTTTGTCTGTTTATAGTGGCCAATCAATTAAATACTGTAATATTCAGTGTTGCTGTGGTCAGAATCTTTGTGATTTGTTGTGTGTTTGCATTTGTTTGGTTACAGGGTATCTTAATGAAGTATGTTTACTGTTCTCGGTATTTTGCCAGTGTAAATCCCTTCGCAATGCTTTCCGTTCCCTCACAGATGCCAGGATTATCAAATAGAGCCCTGTGGAGAGTCATTGTGGCGTACGCACAAGCATCTCCATTACAGCTGCTTTTATCTGTCCTTGGCATTACAGTTGCTTTTCATTGAGGATCTAGCCTTCAGCTCATTTGAAGTCTGTCCTTAGCACATTGCCATGACTCTGCTTGTTGTTGTATTGCGTTTTTTTTTTTTTGTTTTTTTTTTTGTGTGTGGCCATTGTGTGGCCATATTCATGTATTCATGAGCAGAACCAATTTCAGTGTAAATCAGAAGTAAAACATTTTACATGTAGTTATTTAAATTCAAATAGATGTACACTAATCTTCAAAAGTTTGGAGTCGGTGTGATATTTCTTATTTGAATTTTTTCTTATTTGAAGGGTGCTTTTATTTGAATTAAATAGAGTATAAAAAAACAGTAGTATTGTAAAATATCATTACAATTTAACATAAACAATAATTTGTTTTCTGTTATATTTTAGAATGTAACTTATTTCTGTGATGGCGAGGCTGAATTTTCAGCATCATTACTCCAGTCTTCAGTGTCACATGATCCTTCAGAAATCATTCTAATATGCTGATGTGCTGGTCAAGAAACATTTATTATTAGTATCAATGTTGAAAACTGCTTATTATTCTACGTGATTTTTCAGTATTCTTTGATGAATAGAAATTTTATCATAAATGGCTTTACTGTCATTTTTTGACCAAGTTACTGTATTCTTGCTGAATAAAACCTTATCAACCCTAATCTTTTGAACAGAATGATTTACACTGGTAATAAATTGTATATTAGACATTTGAACAAACAACTAACCCCAAGTACTATATGTTCATACATTATCCAGCGAAAATAAATCATTCCTCCATTATTCTTTTTTACATATTTATTTATTTCGATTTCAGTATGATAAAAAAGGGGGAACATTTTAAATTAATAGTAGCTAGACATAGCTTAAGTCCCTTTTTTCATAGTTTTTATTAAGTACTAGTCGAAAATCATAAATATGATTCCTTAGAAAAGTAATAGCACACTATGCATGGCTTCATAGAGACTTAGCAGCCGCATAGCAACACCCTGGCAACCACACACAACTTTCTAGCACAATTGTGGTGCACTAGCCAGAAAATGTAAAGCTGTAATTTATGCAGTTGTATTTATATTTTTTTTTAACCTGTATCCGAAAGTCCTGATGCAATGCAGAGTTTGTGTCCGTCTTGCTCTTCTTTTTATGTGCAATTAGTTCAGTTTATGGGGTTTGACATTTATTTTGTCAGATTCCCTGAGATGAAGGTTTCTGTCAGTACTGTATCTCATGGTTTAAAAGCAAAATGTATCCTTCAATTTCACGTCATAGCTGGTTTTCCTCGCACACAGAGTGGCAGTTTGACCTTGAATGGCAATGGCAGCTCTTGTCATTGAGACTTCACTGAATGCTCAGCCCAAGGTGACGAGAGAGAACATTCTGTTCTGAGCCAGGAGGTGAAAGGAATCAGTTTAACTTTTAGACCTTTGTTCGTGGCCAGTTGCTCAGGGGATTTCTCTGCCCTTGAGGAAAATGCTGGGTAAACTTACATAAGCTTCTGGCTGCCACAAGTCTTACTGTTCTGCGGATTTTTTTTTCTTTCTGTGTGGTGCATTTTTGTGTATGCATGAGTGTGTATGAGTCTATATAACATTTCAACTCACCGAAAGTTCTCAAAGCAACTGTCAGGAACAGCCTATGGCCAAACCACACATTTATTTGTAGTGTCATTTCTGTTTTGATTAGTTTTTTTCTCTCTGTCCAACCCCCCCTTTTACGGTGGCCGAGAGAGCTCAACACGCTGCAACTGAAGACAACATCTTCATCAATTTCACAACATGTGTGCTCCAAATACTCACAACACAACCAAATACAGAAACACAGTGCAAAAGTTCACAACACAACCAAATACAGAAACACAAATAGCACAGACCACAACGGAAATGTTTCCAGGGGACCCCAGTAAGAGACGAACCCGGCTGAGACATGCTTATTGCCCGTGAGCATCCCTATGCCCTACTCCCTTCGAAGGGACAACATAATTCCCTCATTATTTTCATCTGGGATGTTCATATGACAACGTGATATTGACATCCCAGACAACACAGGGATGACAACGCAGCACGGTGTCCATAAGCTGAATACCTGTTATTCCTAGAAATATCTTATTATTGCTGTTAACAAAGATTTTGCAAATAAATTTTACATTTTATAAAAAAAAAAAAAATATATATATATATATATATATATATATATATATATATATATGTATGTATATATGTATGCATATATATGTATGTATATATATATGTATGTATATATATATGTATGTATATATATATGTATATATATATATATGTATATATATATATGTATGTATATATGTATGTATACATGTATGTATGTATACATGTATGTATGTATACATGTATGTATGTATACATGTATGTATGTATACATGTATGTATGTATGTATACATACATGTATGTATACATACATGTATGTATATATACATGTATGTATACATACATGTGTGTACATATACATACATGTGTGTACATATACATACATGCATGTATACATACATATATATATACATACATATATATATATATATATATATATATACATGTATGTATACTTACATGTATGTATACATATATGTATGTATATATATATATATATATAATATATAATATATATCCATTATATATCTGTGTGTGAGTGTCTCAACTTTAAAACTTGCCGTCTCATCTTTGGACCCTGCTTTACCTAACATTTCTTATGAAACTTATTTAAACATAACATGACAAAATGTGTACAATGTAACTGATGTATAGATTAATATCTTTCCCTCATGTTCTTTTTCTCTATCTTTTTTATTTATTTATTTTAGTTTTCAGCTCATTTTTCTTTTCTCATTAGTATTCTGATGACATTGAACATATTGTTAATACATTTTGTATATTGCATACAATGTCATAAACATGTCATATGTCTGTATGTTTTGCAAAAAACATAAAATAAAGTAGACTTTGAGCTATAAGCATGTCTCAGCCGGGTTTGTCACTTATTGGGGTCCCCTGGAAACATTTCAGTTGTGGTCTGTGCTATTTGCAGCGTGTTTCTGTATTTGGTTGTGTTGTGATATTTGGAGCACAAGTGTTGTGAAAATGATGAAGATGTTTTCTTAATTTGCAGGTGTGTTGTCTTCAGTTGAAGCGTGTTGAGCTCTCTCGGCCACTGTACACATTTCAAGCTAGAATAAACTTTACAGAAGTTTCACTAGAACACTGGAAACTGCCTGAAGCTCACAAAACCTCCCCGACCTGTTCTATGCATGAAGAACTACATTAATAGAGTGACAGACATCTGCTTGTTTTCTTTAACACTTTTTATGGATTTTATGGACGCATTCTGTCCTTCAGTGAACTCGAACTCATCTGCTTTAAATTGTCTTTTTTTTAATGTAACTAGATTTGCATTTCCTGAAGGAAATATCAGTGCTTGCGATACAGCATAATAATAGAGTTGTAGGTACCGGGATTTAGACTTTGGTTCACAGTGACACCATCTTTGAACTTCAAAGGAAGTTATCAAGGGTTAAATTGATGCATTAATGCACCTCTCACATGTTAGTATGCAAATAAATGCTACAAATAATGCGTTCGAAAATGCATATGCTAGGAGTGTAATGAGATCTTGCAATTTTAAAACGTGGCAATATTTCTCTTCAATGTTAAAGACTGGCTTGCGATATCAGCATGAGAGTGTGCAGAAGTCTTTTACTGCACATGATCATTCATTCTCAGAAAGTAAAACCTGGAATTCATTACAAGATGATTAGTGGTTAAAACATTTAAAAATGCAGCTGCATTGTTTTGCATTTTGTGACTTTCTTTCGAATAAAATGCAAATTTTCTGGTCATATATTTCGTAAATTAAAGGCACAGTATGTAACTTTTTTGCTTTAAAAATAGAAAAATCACTATATCTATGTTATATATTTTTTTTAGTTGCGTACTAACATTATCCCGACTGTTTCCAAAAACTTTCAAACCAGGAGAAATTTGTATTTTAATTCGAAGACACGGCACGTTTCTTTATTTCCGTTTTGTCGCAGTCAATGGCGTCATATCCGCGTTGTCCCTGGTTTCCGCTCGTGCTGCCATAGCAACCAGAGCCCTCTGATAGTAACCAAAGCGACAGATGTGGACAAATGTGTAATTCGCAATGTCTATTTGCACGCTGTTGTTGTTTTTTCGTTCAAACATTATGGACCATGGCAAGCAAACTTTGGATAAAAAAGGAGAACTAAAACGAGAATCAATATCAGCGCGGTGTTTTCGAGATGCCGAGAGCTCCCATAGACAGTATATAAACGAGAGCTCCACGTCCGAGACTTCGACCGCTCCTACATGTCGCCTACTTTATTAACCCTCTGAGGTCGGCAAACGCGCCGGCACGTTTTGCTGGATTTTCTTCACATTGTAGCACTATAAACTTAAATGACTTCGTCATTTATGTTCATACAGAAAAAAGAAATATAAAAAAAGAATCTGTGATATTTTTACTTTTGTATGTGTCCACTTACAATCAAATCAAAACATTGTGCTTTTGTAAAATAAAGAAAATAAACAGGGTGTGCGTTCTGCCTCTCCGTCGTGGTGAACTTTTTTTTCTTGAGCACGTCTATAAACTGAAACAAAACTCAGCGAATACTTGCAAGGTTGCTCAGAATGATAGGGCCTGATGGCTCCTAATAGGGTCGTTAGGGGAGGGTCTTTGTCTTTCTCAGGTGTGAAAAGCTGACATATTAATGAGCTCCCGCATAAAGCTTTTTCACACAAAACACGTAAAAATTTTAAATCAATATATTGTCTTATCTGAATGAGCAGTCAGGGTGATTTTCACATAGTTTTAGAGCAAATATTCTAGGCTACGTCATACAATTTTCAAAAGTCTTGTGAAGAAATAATAGGTTTGGGTTTCATGACCTTATTTCAGTGAGAATTTTTTTTTTGTATTTTCACAAACCACGCATAAATGTCATTATCTCAAAACAACAAACCTTTACATACATGCTGCTGATATATTATTGTAGCAGAGTTTGTGCTGAATACAGTGCAATTAGACTTTAGCCATGAAAATGTCACAAGTAACAGAAATAAGCACAAATGTCAGAGCATGTCAGAACACCTCCAGGGCCCAGAAAACAGCTCAGACCCCAGAGGGTTAAACAGGTGAGCACATTTACATAAAACTAATCAATGTTTTCAATGTTTCTAATCAAAACTAACTCAATATAGTTCAACAATGATAAAATGTCAGAATATGATCTCTATGTTATTCTAATCTAGCTTACTGCTAGTCTCATACAGACAAACTAACACATTCAACACATTCAGATGCAGTTTAGTGTGCTAGTGTAATGTTAGACCAAGTGAAACAGCGCTGCATTACCTCACAAGTTTAATTTGTCTAATAAACTGACCTGTGAGTTGTAATTCTGCACTTGCGTGTAGTTCGGTAGAATGAAATGTCCATATTCCTTTTATATCCACGGGACTCGCGTCGCGTGTGGAGCTGATAGCTGTCTCTTAGCAATCCCGAACTGCTTTATATCACAGTCATGATAAAAGCATCGATGTATTCAGTCATCCATAAACATTATTAGATCTTGACGTTGACGACAAGATCCATAATTCTTAGCAAATGTTGCGTCATCAATCTACGCCTTTGTTATTGTAAATAGGTTAGCGATCCCTAGTGGCGAAAAATGCCATGTTTAAGATTTCTTAAAGATAATGTAAAAATATTTATTCGTTCCCGTGACCCCAATATCGTGTATCGTCTTGTCTCGTGAGCTAAGTGTATTGTCGCACCCCCAGAATATGTATATCCAAAGCGACTTAAAAATGAGGAACATCTTAAGCAATTTATGATGCATAATTCAATATACACTGCCATTCAAAAGTTTGAGGTTGGTAAGATTCATAAGTCTCTTATGCTCACCAAGGCTGCATTTATTAGATCAAATATAGAGTAAAAAAAATAATAATAATAATCGTGCAAAATAACATTACAAGGATTCTTTAATGAATGGAAATTTTTAAACTAAACATTTAATTGAAAATAGAGATTTTTCTGCAACTTTATAAATGTATTTACTGTCAAATTATACATTTGTTGCATCCTTGCTGAATATAAGTATTCGATTGAATATAAGTAGATCGCGATTAATCGCATCCAAAATAAAAGTTTGTGTTTACATAATATATGTGTGTGTACTGTGTATAATTATTTTGTATATATAAATACACACACATGCATGTATGTATTTAAGAAATATTTGCATACACATACTGTATATATTTATATATAATTTATATTATATATAAATATATATTTTTTTTATATATAAATTACACATTTTTCTTAAATATATACAAGCATGTGTGTGTATTTATACAGTGCTATGCATAAGTTTAGACACCCATGCTAAAGTTGACTAAAAAGAGGAATAAAAAATCATCTTTTGGAAATTGAACTTAATGCTGTCAGGATACAGACCAGGAGACAGAGGTAAGTGAATCAAACACAGCTTTATTTACAGATGATCAGAGTGCGAGGTGAGTATTCACTCAATTTAAGTGCAGAAGTCGTGAAGGAAACTCGTTGTGGGGTGAAAAGCAGGTAAGCACTTTCACTTTGGATAAGTTGACGTCAAGCAATCTCAGTTCAGTAATCTTTGTCTCTTCTCTTTCAGATGCAGATCGGCAATCAAACAAACTCAGTTGAAACACTGGAAACTCAAAGGAACACAGGATCTCAGGCAGCATGGACTCAGACAGGATTTCTGAAGACAGCACAACAATGACATAAAGGTGAGTGTTTCAGGTAAGTATACATTACAGCTTGAAGTCTGGATGTGTCAGAGGAAACGGAGACAACGGATTATGGTCTGTTCCTGTTGGAGGCTTGACCCAGACTGAAATCACAGGGAATGTTTTATGCGTTGACTGATGAGGTTAATGATTGGGAACAGGTGCGGGTGATTAATGATCCTGAGAGTGAGTGCAGGTGTGCTAGAGGGAATCTTGGGTAATGTAGTGCAGAAACCAACGGTAACCGTGACAGTACCCCCCCCTCTCCGAAGGCGCGTCCTCGCGCCGTATAACATCCAAAGGGGTGGGAGGGTGGGCATCCTAGATTCCAGGACGTTCCAGGCGGAGCAGGCTGGTCAGGGGACCAGGGCGGAGCAGGCTGTGGGCGTGGCCAGGGCGGAGCTGTCGGACCCTCGGGTGTCCAGGGCGGAGCTGTCGGACCCTCGGGAGTACAGGGCAGAGGTGACCCTTCGGGTGGCCATGGTGGTGAGGACCCTTCGGGTGGCCATGGCGGTGAGGACCCTTCGGGTGGCCATGGTGGTGAGGACCCTTCGGGTGGCCATGGTGGTGAGGACCCTTCGGGTGGCCATGGTGGTGAGGACCCTTCGGGTGGCCATGGTGGTGATATTTTTTCAGGTTGCCATGGTGACACTGGGAACCTTGTCGTAAAGACCTCCGCGGTCCCCCTAGCAGGTATACTGCGCCCCCCCAAAATTTTAATGGAGAACTTGTCAGGTTTTGATACATGGCTAGATGAGGCAGGGGGAGAAAGCAGCTCTAGGCTGGATAGGACCAGCGACGAAGGCAGCTCGGGGCTGTGCAGGATCAGCGGCGAAGAGGGCTTTAAGCTGGGTGAGACCAGCGGCGAAGAAAGAGCTTTTGGGAAGACTGGCACTGGCTCTTGCTCGTAGGCTGGCTCTGGCTCTGGCTCTTGCTTGAAGACTGGCTCTTGCTCCGGAACTGGACTCGGAACTGGACTCGGAACTGGACTCGGAACTGGACTCGGAACTGGACTCGGAACTGGACTCGGAACTGGACTCGGAACTGGACTCGGAACTGGACTCGGAACTGGACTCGGAACTGGACTCGGAACTGGACTCGGAACTGGACTCGGAACTGGACTCGGAACTGGACTCGGAACTGGACTCGGCTCATCTGGGCCGACAACTGGCTCTGGCTCTTGCTCGAGGACTGGCTCTGGCTCTTGCTCGAGGACTGGCTCTGGCTCTTGCTCGAGGACTGGCTCTGGCTCTTGCTCGAGGACTGGCTCTGGCTCTTGCTCGAGGACTGGCTCTGGCTCTTGCTCGAGGACTGGCTCTGGCTCTTGCTCGAGGACTGGCTCTGGCTCTTGCTCGAGGACTGGCTCTGGCTCTTGCTCGAGGACTGGCTCTGGCTCTTGCTCGAGGACTGGCTCTGGCTCTTGCTCGAGGACTGGCTCTGGCTCTTGCTCGAGGACTGGCTCTGGCTCTTGCTCGAGGACTGGCTCTGGCTCTTGCTCGAGGACTGGCTCTGGCTCTTGCTCGAGGACTGGCTCTGGCTCTTGCTCGAGGACTGGCTCTGGCTCTTGCTCGAGGACTGGCTCTGGCTCTTGCTCGAGGACTGGCTCTGGCTCTTGCTCGAGGACTGGCTCTGGCTCTTGCTCGAGGACTGGACTCGGAACTGGACTCGGAACTTCTGGGCCGACGACTGGCTCTGGGGGCATGACGCTCTCAGTCTCGGCGGGCATGGCGCTCTCAGTCTCGGCGGGCATGACGCTCTCAGTCGCAGGCTCGGCTGGACTGGCGTGAAGTGCAGGCTCGGCTGGACTGGCGTGAAGTGCAGGCTCGGCTGGACTGGCGTGAAGTGCAGGCTCGGCTGGACTGGCGTGAAGTGCAGGCTCGGCTGGACTGGCGTGAAGTGCAGGCTCGGCTGGACCGGCGTGAAGTGCAGGCTCGGCTGGACTGGCGTGAAGTGCAGGCTCGGCTGGACTGGCGTGAAGTGCAGGCTCGGCTGGGCTGGCGGGAAGTGCAGGCTCGGCTGGACTGGCGGGAAGTGCAGGCTCCGCTAGGCAGACGATGTGCTCAGATTTAGCTGGGCAGATAACAGGCTCTGGTTCGGCTGGGCTGATGACTGGTTTGGTGTATTTGGTGAAACGTAGAGCAGATCTGCGAGCTCCCCGGACGGACATTAAAGCGGGGTCAAATAACTTGGACGTCAGATCAGCACTGTTTGAAATCAGCTTTCGTGACCTAGGCCAGGTGATCTCCGCTATGGGTCCGGAGCGGTGAAGGACCGTTACCTTTTCGGGCAGGCTTGGGCTGACTGGATGCCTGGGTTTAGTTGCGTTGACGAGGGAAGCAGATTGGACGTGGAGATCAGACTGGATGTCTTCCACAGTGAGTGATGAACCACACACCCACAGCGTGCGGTCAATGAGTTTGATGAGAGGTAGATCGAGATCATCCAACAGTAGTATCTGGGCAAGTGGATCGTCTAACCCGCTCCAGAACTGTTGCTGAAGGAAGTCCTCATCCCAGCTCCCATCCTGATAAAGGCAAAGGAAAACTTTAGCAAATTCCTCCAGAGTCCTACCGTTCTGGTTGAAAATAGTGGATTCCTTGGGGTTCACAGAAACACGGTCTGCGGGCTGTGTAGGATCCATAACGGTATGCGGTCAAGCCTTCTGTCAGGATACAGACCAGGAGACAGAGGTAAGTGAATCAAACACAGCTTTATTTACAGATGATCAGAGTGCGAGGTGAGTATTCACTCAATTTAAGTGCAGAAGTCGTGAAGGAAACTCGTTGTGGGGTGAAAAGCAGGTAAGCACTTTCACTTTGGATAAGTTGACGTCAAGCAATCTCAGTTCAGTAATCTTTGTCTCTTCTCTTTCAGATGCAGATCGGCAATCAAACAAACTCAGTTGAAACACTGGAAACTCAAAGGAACACAGGATCTCAGGCAGCATGGACTCAGACAGGATTTCTGAAGACAGCACAACAATGACATAAAGGTGAGTGTTTCAGGTAAGTATACATTACAGCTTGAAGTCTGGATGTGTCAGAGGAAACGGAGACAACGGATTATGGTCTGTTCCTGTTGGAGGCTTGACCCAGACTGAAATCACAGGGAATGTTTTATGCGTTGACTGATGAGGTTAATGATTGGGAACAGGTGCGGGTGATTAATGATCCTGAGAGTGAGTGCAGGTGTGCTAGAGGGAATCTTGGGTAATGTAGTGCAGAAACCAACGGTAACCGTGACAAATGCCTTAATTTAAAAAAATGAGGAAAAATCCAACCTTTAAGGACACCAATTTTCTTTGTGAATGAATAATGTATCGTAAAATGTATTTATTTACGATACATTATTCATTCACAAAGAAAATTGGTGTCCTTAAAGGTTGGGTTTTTCCTAATTTTTTAAATTAAGGCATTAAGTTCAATTTCCAAAAGATGATTTTTTATTCCTCTTTTTAGTCAACTTTAGCATGGGTGTCTAAACTTATGCATAGCACTGTATACAAATTTAATTATACACAGTACACACACATATATTATGTAAACACAAGCTTTTATTTTGGATGCGATTAATCGCGATTAATCTTTTGACAGCCCTAAATTCAATACATCGCTGCCTTGCAAGCACATCTGTTGCTGGTTTATTTCTACTGGTATTAATTTCATACAGTATTTTGTTTTATACTTTCTTGTTCACAAAGTATTATGGTAAATTATTGTTTATTCTTAATGCCTCTGTGGAGGGAAATCCCAGATTCCTAGAGTGGGGCAATGTGTCAGGTGTGTGACAGCAGACATTCTGCCACTGGCTTCTATTGCATAGCTGTGGTTAAATGTTCAGGCCTCTAGACATTGCCATAACATGACAGCAATTAATATAAACACTTCACAAACCAATCTGTGAAAGGAGGGGGAAGGAGTTAGCCCCTGGAACATTGAGCAATCGTCTCCCCACCTGTACTCTCTATGCCAGCAGTTGTTATTTGTAATTACTTCTGGTATGCCTTTATGTTGTTTCAGTTCAAATTTATTTGTAATTCATCATGCTTTAGACACATTAAAAGTTATTTGTGGTGATCTCTAACTTCATGTCCATGTTAGCTCTGTTCCAAAACCTACTGTGTACTGTGTACATAGGCGACATCCTAACTACAAAGAGTTCGATGTTGGCATGTTGTTATGCAAATAGCATATATGTAACACTTTATTTTACAGTGCTGCTGTTATATGTTACACATAGTTACTATAGTAATAACTATACATTTAGCATAATTACACATAAATAATCCTAACCCTATAGTAAGTACACATTTTTTTATATTACTCAGCATTTAAATCTATAATTACACAGTAACAGTAAAGGGTACTTTTTAGTGCTGTCAAAGTTAGCGCGTTAATAACGCGTTAACGCAAAATCATATTAACGGCACAAATTTTTTTTTAACGCACGATTAACGCAGCGCGTATTTTCTGTTTGACCCGTGGCCCAACCCCTAGTTGGAGAAATGGAGATTCACAGTGTTGCCAACTTGGCGACATTGCAGACCCCTTTAGCGATTGTTTCCCTTCAAAAAAGCTCCCAAACCTTATTTAGTTTCTGAGAATCTACCGGTACCGCCGGTGCTCTCCCAGCATGCGCGCGCGCACACCTCTCTCTCTCTCTCTCTCTCTCTCTCTCTGCGTCTCGCAGCGCTTTAATTCAGTTAAACACAGATAATATGTTGCTTCTCTAAATTTACATGCAAGCATAGCCGAAATCATAGCACAGATATTGTCTTTATCTTATGTGTATTTGATTTCATCAGACGACGGCTCGATTATCAGGATTTTTGTGCAGATTAACATCTGGGAACGGAGAGCTGGTTATGTCTTAATGGGTCGCGTTTCAGTCACCATTTCATATTCATTCCGTTGTTTGACTGTCAACAGAAACAGTAAGATATACCAATGAAAACAGTTTTATTGAGAATTTTACTTCATCAAAATGGGCACAGAGAGAGACAAACTAATGTATAATAAATAATAAATGTACATTTAGCATTTTCAGAATAGCTGCCCTGTCATGCAAAAATCTAAACATGTAAACAATAGCTCAGTGCAAAGAAAGAGAAGTAATGGGAACCTGGTATTTCTTTGTTCTTTCTACATGTGTCTAATAGACATGAACAAGTTCTATGAAAAACATCTATGACCTTTGAAACATCTTCAACGTCTCGTCTTCATGCTCTGTGTTGACTATGGTTTCAAGAATAAACATACATTTGCATAAAGCATCCATATTTATCCATGCCCATGTTGATTAGAGTATTACAAACTTGAAAAGTATTAATTTAAGGTACATTTAGAACAGATAAAAAATGTGCGATTAATCGCGAGTTAACTCATGACAATCATGCGATTAATCGATTAAAATTTTTAATCGATTGACAGCCCTAGTACTTTTACATGACAACTGTGCACTGAAAACGGAAAGTTCGGAAAACGGAAAACGTCACCGTTTTCACAAGTTTACACGGAAACGGTAACGTTTTAAAAAACGTACACTTTGAATCACGTTTTCAAAAGTTTGTGTTTTCAGGTCCCCAAAACGGCCAAAACGCAAAAAAAAAGTTTTCCATTTTTAGTTGAAAGCGATATCGTGTAAATGGGTCCAAAGTGTAAAACCACTTTACAATAGGGTTTAGTTTGTTAACTACATTAGTTAACATGGACTAAGAATGCACAATACTGCTACAGCATGTATTAATCTTAGTTGATGTTAATCTCAAAATGTACTACATTTTTTAAGATACAAAGTTGTATCTGTTATAACATTAGTTAATGCACTGAGAACTATATTTTTTTTATTAACTAACATTACCAAAGGTTAGTAAATGCTTTAAAAAGTTTGTTAGTTAATGCATTAACTAATGCTGACAGTGTGTTACAAATGTATCTTTATAAACCCCTTTCATCTTGGGTATCTTAATTCACTTCAGCTTGTTGCAATGCATTTTGGGATTGCATTATCCATGAAGGATATATTTGATGCTCTCTTAGAATTTGGCCAAAGCAGCATAATGTTAGAAATATGATTACTTTAACCCCTTAGCTGTCACCCCCCTTTTTGAGAATAGACATTAAAATGCACTATTCAAGCTTAAATGGTTGTAATTCAAGAATGCTTTGGAGTATAGACCCAAGTTTGGTCTTGTTTTAAAGGGAATAAAATGCAGATTATTACTGAAGTGAAAGCACTTCAAAAAGTATGAAAAAGTTATGGAAGTTTAAATTTACATTAAATCAAATATAATTTATTTAATATTTTTCTTTTATTTAAAATATATATTTTACAAAATATGTTTTACAAAAAAAATTACTATAAAATCAAAGCCATATATCTAACCAAGTTGTGTTCCAAATTTGAAGTTGATATCACAAAAATTTAGAGTTTCCATGAGATTTTGTTCAGGCGTATTACCAAAAATAGCCACCGAGTGTCATTGAATTCCATTGAATTTAACTGTATGCATTCTACCATAACAAATTAATAAATTTCTGTCCAAATATCACTTCTGTCACAAAATATGGAACCTTGAGACTCAGACCTTTCTGACAATATGTGTTTTGTCAAGATTAAAAAATATTTTGATCATAAATTATGAAACATGATGATGCCCAAAAGGGGAGGAGCCTGATAAAATAATTTAGAGTACCGTTTCTATGGTAACACAATGTCCAATTTCAAAACAGTTTACACAGGGTGAATTCTGAGATCGTAAGCTTTCAAATGATACCTAATTTATGATAACTACTAAAATATGTGATGTAATAAAAAAGGCAATAAAAAAGATAATATTATATTTTAGAGGATAATATGTATATTATACTTTTTAGAGGATAATATTATTTTATACATTTTTTTATTGACAAATACTAGATTAAATGTTTTATTATGAACTTTTAGCATGAAAACCAAAGTTTCAATTATTAAAAGTGTGTGCGTCGACTTTTTGTGACAAACGCCATAAACGCCTGTTATGATGTAGATTTTTTGAGGTGCACTCTTGTCATAAATTCATCTATTTATGTTCCTACATAATTTATAACAAAAAAAAACAGTCCTAAATATCTATTTAGGAGTCTTAGAACTTTCCAACGATATATAGTTTGTCATAATTAGATTAGGATTAAATAGTAATATAGGGAAGTAAAGTTAGGCGTGCCGTATACGGTACGGTGACCCTTAAGGGGTTAAAATGCTGTCTATGTAGGCAGCAGATTTGGTTTTGTAACAGATCTGTTGATTTTAAGGCATTAACATGCCTTAAAAGCCCCCCCCCCCGTTAAGTTTACTTTAACAGTCCTTCTTTGCACCATTGTGTCACAGTAGCCAATAGCCAGACAGAGAAATTGCTAAAACTTGCCCAAGTTTTAGTTTACTTTGGGAGGAAGTTTGTGAAATATGTTCTTAAACTGTCTGGCCTGCAGCGATGCAAGTTCAGAGAACTAGCTCCTCAACAAGGTGATGCAATATTCATTCTCAGTCATCCTCTTTCCTAAACAGATAAACTGGTGGTACATAGTCAGAATTTGAAAGAATTTGAAAAATTTGAACAAAACATTTCAGCTTTTTCAGTCCAAGAACTGCCCACTTTCACTGTTTGCGCAACGCATAGAGTGACTTCATTACATTGTTTACATGCCGTTTAGCAGAAACTGTGTATAGACTTTCTATAATAATGTATACTTCTTACATTTGAATGACATAGACATAACTTGGAGAACAAAGCAGAATTTGCCATTTTGTTTGTGCATATCTAGTTTACTTGCTGTTAAGTACAACTTGCTGTTAAGTACACAAATAGCCTGCAAACTTTAAATTTCTCTTCTCATTGATTCAGCCTTAGTAAATCTCATTTGGTTTCTAGTTATACATAAAAATAAAAATAAACTGTTTGGCATTTCTCTTGAAAGTTGCACAAAGTCAGCCAATCAGATTACATCTTGCTAGATTGAGATGTTCAGATGGTCAGTGAACAGACTGTGTGTGGTCCATGGCCTGTGGCTGAGGCTATTCAGTACGGCACAATCTTGACTTCATCAATGATTTAAAATGCTTGAGAGGGAATTTATATTGAAATAAATGCTCTTGCAGTCTTTTTGTTACTGTGATCCCTTCCTGCATGCATTTAATTTTCCTTTATTTTGTCACGGAATTGCAGTCTAAACAGCCACACACACACACACACACACACACACACACACACACACACACACACACACACACACACACACACACACACACACACACCAGTGTAACTGAATACAGTAAGTCTATCTATCATGTTACATCTGTGCTAGTATTGAGTTTCTCTCTGGTGAGCTCAAGGTCAAAGCTTTTTGGATACAGGCTCTGTCCCCAATTCAAACTCAGACAAACGGAGCCCCTCTCACCTTATGTGACAGTAATTCGACCTCTTCACCCCTTGATCGAGCACATAAAAGGTGTTTGTGCCTGGCTCCATTGTCTGACTGTGAGTACCAGCAGGATTTACATCGCTATGGTGGAAAAGCTTTGATCATCTCTCAACCGGCCCTTCAAAACACTTTAACTACAGCACACGTACACACGCACATCAGCCCTTTCACCTACTTTATTTCTTTTTCTTTCTACATAATAAAAGACACCAATCTTTATCAAATAGCCTTGTTAAAATATTCATATTAATCAGAATAATTCTTCTGCAGTTTATTACATTAGTGTAACTGCGCATGTGGTTTACCAAATAACTTGGCTTGGGTGTACAATTTGCATTTTACATTGGCTTTGAATGTAGTTCATTGGATGTCTTTGACAATTTTGTTGCTTTTTTGCCATTTCCGGGTTTAAAAACATAATAATGTTGTCTCTTTATCTCTCCCCAGAATTAAATGCTACTGTAAGCGTAGTCAGCGTCGTAAGCAATGCACATTATGGGCCCTGTTTTAACGATCTGAAACGCAAGTATCAAACACGAAATGCAAGTAACTTTGTGGGTGGATCTCATGCGCTGTTGCTATTATACCGGCGGGATAAATGACTCTTGCGCCCGACGCAAATCTAAAATGGGTTGGTCTGAAGTAGCTTCATTACTCATAGGTGTGGTTTGGGCGTAACGTGAAATAAACCAATCAGAGCGACCAACCAATCCCTTTAAGAGCAGTCGCGCTTGTTCCATAGCCGATTGCTATTATAACAGCAGATTTGCCAGGCGTGTGTCAGGAGCGGTTCACAGCCGAGGAGACCGACGTTCTCGTCAGGGCCGTAAAACACAAAGAAGTGACATTGAATGGGGATGGGAGAAACCCACCCAAATTAGCTTCGGTTAAACAGGCGTATAAAAATTTGGGTAAATGTGTAAGCTAGATTTATGCCTATTTTTTCACATCTTCATGGACACAACAATTATTTCCCTCGTGTGTTAATATTTTTCCTTGTAGTAATGTATGGTTTGTGTGTAGATGAGATAAGCAAAGTGTATGTGTGTTGTGCACACGCTACATTGATTATGGCCAAGCATGCGCCCTTAAAATAGCATATGAATAACATGCGCAACGCGCCACTGACTTTAGACTAGGTTTTTCCTGGTTAGTGGCGGAATTGTTTTCTAAACCTGCAAAATAGCATGAAGGAACGTTTGCGCCGGAACACGCCTCCTCTTTTCGCTGCACCGCCCCGGGAAGCGCAAGTTAATTTCCTAATTTACCAACGTGCGTCTGTGGAGGGAAAAGTCCGCTGTGCGCGGGTGCAAAACAGGAATGATACATTTGCGCTGGGTGCAAGATAGGGCCCTATGTGTTAATTTACCAGAAATTGGTGCATATATACAGAAACTATCCTGGCTCTGATTCAGTTAATCATTATCCTGTTAACCATTATCCTATATGCCCTCAGTTTGTTCTGCTTTGTCTTCGCTTTTGTCTTTACGTTCTTGTTAAATTGTTGCGTTGTTTAATCTGTATTTTTGATTACAGTTTTTGAGTATACTTTCTTGCGATTAACTGAAGACACAGGTGCACAAATCAATTGCTAACCATAGAAACAAGAGAGTAATGAGTAACCAAGGCAACTAAACAGAGCGGGAAAACAGGATATAATACATGATTTATATTAATTAATTAATTAATTAATTAATTAATGAAATTAAGCATAAATTCTATTCATGTATTAGTAATTGTTCTTTTTCTCTTTCTGGTTTTCTCTTTGTAGGTATGCTATTCTTTGTGGACTCCTGACTGAATATGAATCTATTCAGAATAAAATTAAAAATGGCTACCTTTTTAAGGTGAGTGCAATAGTTTGTGGTTTGTAAACATGTGTTTTTTAGGCAGTGTTCTAGATGTTCTTATGTTTTAATTGGATTGCAAATATGTAGACATGTAGAAAAGGCTTTAAAAGCAGTGAATGCATCTCAGCATAAGGTCATTTTGGTTGATTTCAGTGGTTGTATGTGATGATAAGAGCATAACATTAGCTTCTGTGAGAGTTAGTATTCATAATCTTATCTGAGACAAGAGGAAAGGGAATGAGGGTACCCCACACACACACACACACACACACACACACACACACACACACACACACACACACACACACACACACATATTTCATAAGAGCAGATCAGTCTCTGATACACGTAGCATTTTATCTTAGCTGTCAGCTAGATTTCCAAACAGCACACACCTGCAGAGCACTGGCAGGTGAGCTAGCAGTGAGAGAGAGAGGAGCTGAATGACAGATGCGTGTGGTAGGTTTTTCTCTGTTCGTGCGAGACAGTTCAGGAGAAAAATTTGTGGTATCTCAGCTGTAGAGATCAGCAAAAAAGACAAGTTGTATCACAATTAACAAATCTCTCTCTCTCTCTCTCTCTCTCTCTCTCTCTCTCTCTCTCTCTCTCTCTCTCTCTCTCTCTCTCTCTCTCTCTCTCTCTCTCTCTCTCTCTCTCTCTCTCTCTCTCTCTCTCTCTCTCTCTCTCTCTCTCTCTCTCTCTCTCTCTCTCTCTCTCTCTCTCTCTCTCTCTCTCTCTCTCTCTCTCTCTCTCTCTCTCTCAAGGATCATCTGCATAAAGCGATTGAGTTGAAACCTGAAGATCCTCTGTCATATTACCTGCTGGGCCGCTGGTGTTATGCTGTGAGTGACAAAACATTTGGCATATTTGTGATATTGTCATAGTTAAAGTCTATATCAGGGTTCCCACAGTCATAAAAATCCTGGAACATACATAACCAAATTTTCCTTATATATATATATATATATATATATATATATATATATATATATATAATTAATTAATTAATTAATAATATTACTATTTAATTAAGGAACATTTCTGTAGTGAATACACACTACCGTTCAAAAGTTTGGGATTGATAAGACATTTGTTTACATTTTGTTAAGAGTTCCCTATATTGTGACATATTATTACAAATTAAAATAACTTTTTGTATATATTTTAATATTTTTTAAAATGTCATTTTCAGCATCATTACTCCAGTCTTCAGTGTCACATGATCCTTCAGAAATCATTCTAATATGCTGATTTGCTGCTCAAGAAACATTTATTATTATCATCAATGTTGAAAACAGTTGTGCTGCTTTGTATTTTTGTTGAAATCAAATTTCATTTGGTCAGGATTATTGGATGTTCAAAAGAACAGCCTTTATTTGAAAAATAAAGCTTTTGTTAAATTATAAATGTCTTTGCTAATGTTTTGATTAATTCAATGCTTCCTTGCTGAATAAAAGTGTCATGCTGACCTCAAACTTTTAAAGGGACACTTCACCCATTTGCATTAAGCTTTGCATTGTTAGAAACCCAGTCACACTATTGAATGGTCATGCAACATTTTTTCATTTTCCCCCGAGACGAGAGAAATCTGTATTTACCTCTTTACACTTCCTCCTACAATGACGCAAAAATCGTCATTTTGCGTCATTGTAGGAGGAAGTGTAAGAGGGGGGGATTTCTGTTAAGACTACAAGCACTAGATCTAACCCTTTCAAACCCGCCCATAGGGGGTTGGACCTAATGCGCTAACAGACCTATCACAGATCAGTGCGAGTGCGTTTGATTTCAACAGCAGAAACCTGCAGAAAACAGGGACGTAGAAAGCTGAGTAGTAGGGGTTACCATACTCTATTTCCCGGACATGTCCGGCCGTCGAGATCGACAAAAATGTCCGGGATTCAGCTTTTGCTTTCTGCGGTCGCCATTCATTGTTTACATGCTCACCTTTTGTTTCAATCTAACTGAATTCACCCCGATTGGTGAATCTGAATGTAATGTTTACATGAATGCTAAACAAGTGATCGGTTGATTTGCGTTTTAACATTGCTAAGAAAATACCCGCACCTCCGTGAGAGATAGCCCATGAGACCGGTGCATCTCACAGGCGCGCTCATCAGTAATCACAGTAATACAGGGAGCAGGACGAGGCTAGCGCCGCGGGAGAAAGACGCGAGGCCGGTGGCGTGATCGGTTGAAAGACGCGAGGCCGGTGGCGTGATCGGTTGATGTGTGTTTTACCATTGCTAAGAAAATACCTGCTCCTCCGTGCGAGATACGAGAACAGTGCCTCACAGGTGTCGGTCGTCAGTAATCACGCCACCGGCCTCGCGCCGTTCTCCCGCGCCCCTCAGCCTCGTCCTGCTCGCCACAGTAAACATGATGAATGGCGACTGTAGAACGCAAAAGCCGAATCCCGGACATTTTGGGCAAACTCGTCACGGAGACTCACTCGTAGCCTAGCCTTGCCTTGATGTTTTTGTTTTCAACTGCGCTGTCTTACCGGTAGGCGTGGCTTGGGAGTGGTCTTGTAGGGCAGCGAAGCAAGTGCATTCTGGGAGTTGTTGTCTTTCATCCACATAAGCCAAAAATACATTTTCTGGCTTTTCTCAGTCTAGAAAGCTCCAAATTCAAAAATAATTTCACATTTCTTCTACATAAATGACCCACTTTCAATACACATTCATGTCTCCACGGGTGAAATGACCCTTTAAGTGATTTTTATAGTCAAGTCAAGTCATCTTCATTTATATAGCGCTTTTAACAATGTAGATTGTTCCAAAGCAGCTTTACAGAGATAATAGGAAATTAAAGTAACAGAGATTGTTTTGGCTTTACAGCAGCTCTAGAATAAAGTTATTGTCCAGTTAAAGTTAGTTTTGATTGATTCACTTCTGTTGTAAAGATCATTAGTTATTAATTAGGGCCGCTAACACGACACCATTTTAACAGAAAACTCTTAAGTTCTCTCAACGCAAACTTTAAAAACGCCTGTGAGAACGCTGATGGCGTGCACATGCGTATTACGAGTTCAGTCTATAGGTATGTGCGCTCCTAGTGAGTATAATCTATTAAAAAAAAAAAAAAATCTTGGAAGTTAATGATCAAAAACGCGTGAACCCTGCTGTATTATGACTAAATGAGTGCTGCAAAAATACATTTTAATTCAGCATATATATTTTGTTGAGCATCCTTAAAATAAGATAATTAATTGCCTTATGTAATTAGCTTTTCAAATAAATCTAATTTCTTGAATTAGGTGTATCTTAATATATCATTTTGTTGTTGTTGTTGTTGTTGCATAGAATAGGCCTTTTTTTCCATCTGCACATTGATAAGCTGAGTTCTCATTTATGATTCTCTTATTAACATGTTGTGTGTGCAGGTGTCCCAATGTACGTGGATTGAGAGGAAAATCGCTGCTACTCTGTTTGGAGAGCCACCCAGTGCCACCGTCCAGGACGCCCTGCAGAACTTCCTCAAGGTAAGACGTGCCTCTGATCACCTGCCCACACACCGGTGATTGACTGTGTAACAAGCCTCTCTATTCAACAGCCAAACATTCCATTAAATGTATGAAGTGTATGTCATTAATATTTAGATATATGAACACATATAAAAACATGTTTTTCTGAAATTGTCATCATTTTCTGGATGGCAGAAAACAAATTAAGCAATTGTTGCCATTTTTTCTTGTATTTATTTCATTCATTTGTTACATTTTTACAATTTTTTCATTAGGTTTTTTAGGTAGACAGATTTTCACCTCTTGCTTCTGTAGCTCCAGCAACCTCTGCAATGAAATCAACCAGTCCAATTTCAAGATTTTCCCACCGTAGACTTTCACACTGCAAGCCTTAGTGCTCAATTCTGATTTGTTGCTCAGATCTTATTTTTTGTTTTGTTTGGCTGTTCACATTATTTTTTTAAATGTGGCCAATATCAGATTTGAGTATGAACTGACAAGCATACACAAAAGAACAATAACAAGATTAAAGGTAGACACAGAGGTATCTGAAGTCAGCATTTATGCTTTTGTTTATGAGCTAGTGTGCCGTTGAAGCCCGCAAATTTATGTGCAAGCGATAAGCGATAAGGAAGACAAAGACGAGGATGATGAGAAAGAGAGTGGATTTTTTTCTAGTTTTCATAGTATTCCCTCAAGTTTTGTATGAGCTGTCACTCACCGTGATACTTCCCTTAAAACTCATCTTTGATCACCAAAATTACATATTTAAACATTTGTTCCTTTCTGGAAAAAAATTCTCCATGCCTTAAAATAGCTTGAATGTAACTCTACACTCTTGCCTCATTTAGTATACACGGTTCTATGAATATGCAAATGAGCCCCGCCTCCGCTCACTTACACCAGCTCAGAGATTCATATGGAAGTAAAATAATGACAAATGTTTTTGAAACAAAAAAGCTTGTTGAATTGCACTACTTGAAAAAAAAAATGCATTGCATTAACCCTGCTTGCATTTTAATGCATTGTATTTTTAGAACTTGCATTTTTATGGGCTGAAATTCAACATGGTTGTATGTTGTGAATATTTCAATTCAAAACATTTCACACACATTTTCATTATTAAAAATTCAATAATCCATATTCACCTTTCAGATTTCACTTCCAAAATATTCATTATGTTTAAAAATACAACCTATAATATTCGACAGGCAATTTCCGGTCCATTTTATTTCTCTATGCAAATTCGCTTCCACAAATTCAGTGGTTCAAATCCGACAGAAAATTCAACAGTTGACATCCGAGAATGGCAGGAATATCAGTAGTTTGCTGATTGATAATCTCCATAGCTGTTAGTCGGTCTCACCAGCAGGGGGTGCAAGCGGCTGTTGACGAAGAAAACTATAGAGCGGCGCAGGTGAGAGAGTCATTCATTCATAAAACGGATTTACAGAAATGGAGTAAGCGTAAGTATTTGTGATGATTATCAGATCCAGTATATATATGGAAAAGCTGATAAAGACACAAAAGCTGTGTTTTACATTTAAGTCAAAGTTAGTTTTGCACATGTAAGCAGCTTTCTCTACTGTGAACGAGATAAAACGTTAAATCTGAGGTAGTAGAAATATATTTCTCTCGGTTGCTTAGTTTTCTTAACTTTACAATATGTCATTCTCCAGGATTTGACATTTAGCCTATTATAATGGGTTTATGTGAACACTGTTTTTTTAAGTTCACTTACATTAACATTTTTTTGCATTTTTGCTGTAATTGTTAATAAATGATAAATAATAACAATCTGATCATTTATTATTTGCAGTTTATGCCTACAAATTGTTAAAAAATTCTGGCTTTCAATAAGGTTAAATGGCTATAAATACTCATTTTATGAAAAAAAAATAATTCAATAAGGGCATCAGTATAGGCTAACATTTATACTGGCCTTCATTCACTAGGGTGCTGTTGTTTCAAGTCAAGTCATCATTTATATAGCGCTTTTAACAATGTAGATTGTTTCAAAGCAGATTTACAGAGATAAACGTATAATTTAAGGTAACAGAGATTGTTTTGGCTTTATAGCAGTTCTTTAATAAAGTTATTTTCCAGCTAAGGTTAGTTTTGATTGATTCGCTTCCGTCGCAACGATCATTTGTTATTAAATTAGGGGCCGCTAAGACGACACCATTCTCTCTACACAGACTTTAAACGCGAACCTGTGAGAAACGCTGATGGCGGTCTCATGCGCATTGAGAATTGGTTCTATAGTAATGTGCATTTAAATATATGTGCGCAGGTTTGGAATTCCCTACAAACCAAGCCTAAACCTGAGCCTAAGCCTGTTTTCCTTAACATGTCTGAATAGTGTTCCCATAAAACTTCATTTAAAGCCCTGGGAGTTGATACACAGCCTAATTGTATACATTTTCTTTATTTATTTTTTTACTTTACCATTTTTTTATGGACCAGTGAATTTCCCAAATGGGCCAATGCAGTTGAATCAGTCATGGGTGACACTCACTTACACTCAAGGGTGCGTTGAAGATTCAAGGGTCCGTTAAAGATAAAACCGGAGCTTAAAGTTTAATACTCTAACAACAATTTTCACTGTACCCATCCTTTTTTATGGACCTTTAAACTTTGCATATGGACAGGCAGATGAATGTGCCAAGTCATGTATGGGAGTTTTTCTCGCCCACAAAAAAAGTTTTTTTGTTTTTCATTCACTGGAAGTGAATGGTTATAATACCAACTTGACTAAGACTATTGCATATGCTATATTCATTTTCTTTTTATATTATAATGATTTCCATTAAACACCATCATGCTGTCATCATGGCTTATGTTATGTTAATTGCTATGTGCTAGCTTCCTTTATAGTCGATATTTCTACTATTGTTGTGTCTTTCTCTTAACACATCTCCATGATGAACCACTTGTAGTTTTCCGCCTGTTCGGCATAGGTCCCTTCCTCTTGGAGGTGTCGAGCCGCAGTGATACATACTTGACCGTCACGGCTGTCTGCCATATTAACCGAGTGACCAGAAAACTATTATTATGTAAATTCTTTGGACTGACTCCTGTCATTCAACCTATATCTGATTTAGTACCACATATGGAAGTGGCCCAAAGCAGAAAAAAAAAAAAAAAAACAGATTCCATGTGGTTTGTGCTGTTTAAATTATTATTATAATTATTTTTATTTTATTTTTTTTCAGATTTGGGCCTCTTTTGTCTGCAGTCTGAACGTAGCCTTAGTATGTTCTGCAAAGGGGGATTAAGTAACAAACCATGTTAATTTATGAAAGAGCATGACCTGTGTTCCTACATTCACCGTTTTTACATAACGTTGCTCTCTCCTCTGATGTTTTCCTGTCCTTTGTATCTCACCCATCACTTCTTATTTAAGGGGTCTGTGCTTAGACTTGTTGCACCCTGCCAAGACAACAGAACATTCTGGAGGGTTATACAACAGCATGACTGATTAAAGGAGAGAAATATATCGTTCTTCATCATTAATCATTAATAATCCAATAATTATAGAGAAAAAAATGGAGCAGCTGTGTATGTCCAAATAACATGATATCTCTTTATCCACACACTGAATGATCTATCAGAATACAGCATTATATGCTACATGGCCAAAAGTATGTGGAAATCCCCTTTACAGTTATGGGTTTCAGCTACACCTACAGAGTGTGCATACAATCAAGCATCAATACAGCCGTGCATCTCCTTAGACAAATATATTTAGTTGAAATTAAGATACCTGGTAACGCATGATAATTCACAAAGCAAGTTTCATACAGAAATGTCTTCTAGAGGAAAGCCTGAATATTCTATTGCTTCAGCAAGAACATGCAAAAGTTGTGGTCGGTCAGATACTTTTTTTCCTGAATGAAATTAATACATTTATTCAGCAAGGGTGCATTAAATTGAACAAAAGTGACAGTAAAGACATTTAAATTGTTACAAAAGATTTCTATTTTAAGTAAATGCTGTTCTTTAGCACTTTCTGTTCATCAAATAATCCTGAAAATGTATTACAGTATGTACCACAGGAATAAATTACATTTTAAAATATATTAAAATAGAAAAATATTTCATAATATTACTGTTTTTAACTGTATTTTTGATCAAATAAATGTAGCCTTAGTGGGCTTCTAAGAAACATTTCAAATATCTTATCGACCTCTCAATTTTTAACAGTAATTTGAATGATGTTTGTCTGTCCACGCACATTGGCCATGCTGTTTATAGTCATGTTTGTGTTTTTGAGACAATGTTTTCAGTCCTGGATGAACCTAGAAGCAATGTAAAATATTAAATGTCCATGTTAAAATGTAAGTCTTTTTGTGTGTGTGTGTTTGTTTGTTTGCTATGGTGGGTTAAAGCTAAGGAAATCTTAAAAAATATGTTTTTTTTTTTTTTCATTTCCAGCGCAATCTTGGAAATTAACAGTCCTAAAATGTTAAAAATGTTGGAAAAGTATATATATATATATATATATATATATATATATATATATATATATATATATATATATATATATATATATATATATATATATATATATATATATATATATATATATATATATATATACACACACACACATAATCATGAACAACTAAAATGTAATCTAAAATCATGAAAAAACTGTTTCTCAAAAGGTGTATGAACCCTGGAGTTTACTTTTGTAGAAAGCATAAGCTCATATGTGTGGCTAGTGCAGTGTTTATATTTTGTGTATATTTTTACATTTTGACAGTGTTATTTATTGCTCTTATTATAGTGTTGGTTTACAGCCTTCAATTGTAATTGTTTAATATTTCATTTAACATGCAAAATGTTGGAGAATTTGCCCTAGATGTTTGCCTGGCAGCAATGCAAGCCTTCTTTAAAGAGATTGTGTTTTTTCATGATCACATTTAAGTAACTCCACCTGAAATGCAAAAAAAAAAAAAAAAAACGGAAAGAAAGAAAGAAAAAGGACATATTGTGTTTGCTTACTTTGTCCTGTGTTTGATTCTACAGGCAGAGGAGATCAGTCCCAAGTACTCGAAATTCAACTATGTGTTTTTAGCCAAGGTAATGACTCTCTTGTTTGAGGTTTTGACTATTTATGACCAATATTGTTGATGACATTAGGTATTTTGTTGGCTCTGTTCCAAACCTAGTGAGCTGTCTTGCTGTTTACCACCTGTATAGATAACAACGTCAGATTTTTTAAAACCGACATTAATGTGATGAAATTCGAGTCAACGTTGACTAGTCGCTGATGACGTCATTGATGAACAAATTAAGCCTGAACCTCGAGCTGAGACTGAACACGGGTTGTGCACAGCTATGGCATATGACACAGCGCTCCTACATAACAGCTTATTTGTATCAGTTCTTTTGTCTTTGGGTGATATTTCTGCTCATTCTAAATCAGATATAGACAGTGCTTGAAGTGGAGGGGAAAAGGTGCCGGTACTCTCTAGTAAGGGAGGGGGAGGGGGAGGAGGAGGGGGAGGGGGGGGGGGCAGGACTGGCTCCTTATTAAATTATGGAAAAAAAAATTGAAACATTTTAAAATAGTCCTATTTGTGGAAAAAATATGTAATATTTGAGTTACATAAAAGCTTTTTATTTGTTTTCTTCCTAATTGTCCTTGAAATAGTGGTAAAAAAACAACAACAAAAAAACACCCCCAACACAAAAATGGTTTGGCCACTGATCAAAATTTGATGTCATTTGATTTGAAGTTCAGTACGCTCAAAATGTCCGGTGCTCAGAAAAGAGAAGAAGAGAAGAGGAAAATAGAGGCCTGGGAGATTTTCTAAACAAATATTTTAAAAAAGGTGCATGTGACGGTGAAGCTGGAACTAGTAAAGTCAACTTAGAGCAAGGTACAAAACAGCGCAGCCAATGTTCCCGAGCCTTGTCAGCGGTTTTCCTGCATTGACATTTTTTGTGTGGCCGCCAAAGCAAATTTTTGTCCCAACAAACTAAAGCCTTATTTGATCGGCGAGTGTAGAATAGAATGAGTGTTGATCGCCTGACAGGGCGCATAACGAGCAGAGAGAGAGAGAGCCCCAGCCGCGCGCGCACTCACGTCTTCAAACAACACGTCGAACGCTGTCTTTTTGCTCTCTCTCCCTCGCGCATATATTAATAAAAATAATTTGACACGATAGTAAAAGGTCGGAAGACCGTAGTTTCACGTGGAGCATTTGGAGATTTTTTCTCTTCAATTAACGCGGGCTGTGAATTGTGCGCATCTAAGATGATCTCGTCCCGGGCCCAGGCAAGACTGTCAGCTGGCCTGCCCTCTTGCATTGGCAAATCATGACATTTGAAATTTCTACAGTGAAAAACAAAACTTGGAGATATTGCAGGTACAACAACAATTTATTGTTTGTTATTTATTAACAACATATTTAAACAAGTCGTGCGTGCAAACGGAACTCCTCCAAGTCTGCAAGTCCAAAAATACAATTATGGTGAGATTACTACATTTTATTTAATTAAATGCATTTATGGTGAAATTAATATATTTTCATGTCATTCTGTGTTAATTCTGTCACTTTAATTCAGCGCGTGCAGCACAGCAGAAATAGACTCGGTGCGGAAATGAACACTGCATCACTGTATACGAACCGCAACTGGGACGGATCGCCGGACGACCGCATCCGCATGCAGTGTGAAAGCTGTTAACATGGGTGCGGAAAAAAAATACGCACCCCATACGCACTGCAAACGGAGTATAGCCTATGTGAAACGGGCGTGACACTGACGCTTTTTCTGTCAGTGGTAGAGTACCGGCTACATGCGAGTAGCGGTACGCAAGAAAAAGTGCAGGTACGCTTAAGAGTAAAATGTAGAAGTGCCGGTACGGCGTACCGGTGAGTACCGCCCCACTTCGAGCACTGGATATAGATATATGAATGCATTAAGGCCTGTTCACACCAGGACGTTTAACGCCTTGTGACTAAACAAAGGGCGCCAATGTGAGTGTGCACACCGGCGTGAAAAACGCCATGCGTAAAAGCGTAATTTTTTTAAAAACGCCTCGGGTTCGTTTTTTTGGTTTGACGCGCCGCGCCAAAAACTGTCCGACCAATGAGATTGGCGTAGCGTCTACACTGCCGGGAAGAAATAAGACGAGGAAGATGCAAGGCAAGATGATTGTAGAGCTGCTGGTCTGGTTGGTGTCGGAACATAAAGAACTATATGACAAACGCAACAGAAATCACAAAATTACAAAAATCTTGATTTAAGAGAACTTTTATGGAGTGGTTTCTGTTTTACATTAAGCACCATCTAATGTCAGGGAATGAATTTGCATGTTCACTCGGCTCATCGTCAGCGAAAATCGCTTTTTGATTCTGTGCGCTCAATCTTCATGTGATATGCGCGCTACTGTCTGTGTGTTGTGTGCGTAATGCAGTTTCGAACGCAATTAACTTACCTGTACAATAAGCTGTGTAAAACGTACATTCACGCGATCAATTTTGAGCATCCAGATGGTATAATCAGCATTTGTCATTTTAACTGAAATGGTGTGTAAAAATGGACTTATAAAAAGATTTATTATCCTGTTGCGCCCTCTGTAGGCCATGAAAGATCAGCAACTAGGCTGTTCAACCCCTAATCTGTGAAGAGCACAGGGTGCCAGTGACGAATTTGCCAACCTTGGTGTTCTCTGGCAAATGCCAAGCGTCCTGCACAGTGTTGGGCTGTAAGCACAACCCCCACCTGTGGACGTCGGGCCCTCATACCACCCTCATGGAGTCTGTTTCTGACCGTTTGAGCAGACACATGCACATTTGTGGCCTGCTGGAGGTCATTTTGCAGGGCTCTGGCAGTGCTCCTCCTGCTCCTCCTTGCACAAAGGCGGAGGTAGCGGTCCTGCTGCTGGGTTGTTGCCCTCCTACGGCCTCCTCCACGTCTCCTGATGTACTGGCCTGTCTCCTGGTAGCGCCTCCATGCTCTGGACACTACGCTGACAGACACAGCAAACCTTCTTGCCACAGCTCGCATTGATGTGCCATCCTGGATGAGCTGCACTACCTGAGCCACTTGTGTGGGTTGTAGACTCCGTCTCATGCTACCACTAGAGTGAAAGCACCGCCAGCATTCAAAAGTGACCAAAACATCAGCCAGGAAGCATAGGAACTGAGAAGTGGTCTGTGGTCACCACCTGCAGAACCACTCCTTTATTGGGGGTGTCTTGCTAATTGCCTATAATTTCAACCTGTTGTCTATTCCATTTGCACAACAGCATGTGAAATTGATTGTCAATCAGTGTTGCTTCCTAAGTGGACAGTTTGATTTCACAGAAGTGTGATTGACTTGGAGTTGCATTGTGTTGTTTAAGTGTTCCCTTTATTTTTTTGAGCAGTGTACTTTTACTCAGCAAGGACTCATTAAGGGCACATATGAACTTTCTATTCATAAACGATCACAGTTTCCACAAAAATATTAACTAGCACAACTTTTCAACTGATAATAATAAGAAATGTTTCTTAAGCACCAAATCAGCATATTAGAATGATTTCTGAAGGATCATGTGACACTGAAGACGAGAGTAATGATGAGGAAAATTCACCTTAGCCATCACATGAATAGAAATAGAAAAGTCATTAAATGGTTATAATTGACATTAGTGTTGTTTTTACTGTATTTTTGATAAGTGCTGCAATGGTGAGCATAACAGAGTTTTTTTTTTAAACATTTTAAAAATAATACTGGCTTCAAACTTTTGAACATTATTGTAGATAATTGACATTTCTCCAATAACTTCCATCTCTTTTTTTGGAACAACTTTTACATAGGTAACACACATATGTCATCTACATAGGCAGATCACTAGGTTTTTTTAACTGAGCCAGTAAAGCCTTAAAAGAAAATGAAGAACATTGAAATGGTTGACTGTAACTGCACCTACTGTATATCACTTTTCTCCTGTCAGTGTTACAAAGACTTGGGTCAGAGGAGTCGTGCCCGACAGATGTGTGACGCTGCCTCTGCGCTGAGCATTGTGACTAAAGAGGTGTTTTTCTTATTCGGATTAATCAGATTTATAGTCTGAGTCTCTTGTCATTGTAATTCTATGTCAGTAACTGAATTATTTTTGCACTTTCTCAAAAGGACAAGGAGGCACAGAAGGAACTGGACTCTCTTTTTGCATCACTTTAATATATGTCTCCAACAGAAGGGAAAAAGGCTCTCTGTCTTTGTGTTCCATCTCTTTAGACTGGACTGTGACTGGACTGTAGCCGTTTACACACAAACCAACATATGAACTTTGTTCATGGCCGGCTGGCCAGGACGCGTGATTTATTGTGCATCCATTAAAATGCACAATATACTGTATTTGTTTTACAGGACAATTTTATTTTATTTTAATTTTCCCCCCATGAACATTTTAGACATTAACACTAATAGTTGCAATACACAACATGGCTGTCATCTATTGACAACGCCATGAGTATCAGTGGCTACCGTTAGAATGAATTTCACATTAATGATATCTTCAAAACCCACAAATTCTTTTAGATTTTCTAAAAAGGATTGAAAAAAATTGTAATTACAGAGATTATTTGGGTGAAGTGACACTTGCAGCTTGCAACATATTCTGACCAAAAACCACAGGAAATTTCTTTTTGACCAGAATTAAAAGCATCAAATTACTTTTGTTTTAATGTGCCTTTTAGGGGCATGTCAAAATTATTAATGTACCTAAAGATTATTTTATAAAACAGCATGGCTATAAAGTTATATTTGTGGAATCTAGTTTACCTCCTAATAAGTGTCTGATACAAACCTTTGAATATCTTTCGAAGAACTTCAATAATTAGTTTGTCCGAAAAGCCGCTGAAATTAGACTGTGCATAAAATCTGAAATTATGTCATATATATATATTATACTTTTTATAGCATGTACTGTTTATCCCTCCTGTCTTTTACGGGTGGTTTTTTTTTTTTTTTTTTGATTGTTTGATTTAGGGATACCCAAACAGCTCAATCTGGATTAAATCACTTATCTGAGTTCTCTTTGTGGAATCTGTATTGTTGTTTGTTTTTCAGTATGATATATAATTAGATAACTTGGATGACTTGTGTACATTTTAATTCATACACATTTTTTTGACCAAAGATAATCGCTAAACCTCTACATTTAAAATTATGGGGACCATGTAAGTGGAAGATAAGTTGTCCTGTTATGTAGTTGCTAATATTGTTTTAATGTCATTTTTAGTGTTTATACGATCCAGCATTAAGAATGTAATAATTGTTTGTATGTTTACATGATTGCACTTGCTTTATATGGTACATTTTAGATTGTTGGTGAATTGTACAGAACATTGATACTGTAACCATGCATATGAAGATATTCACTTCATTGCTGCTGCTCATTACAATATACAATAAGGTGAATTCAGACTGTGTTGAACGTTGGTCATATTTTTTTATGTTTTACTGTATGTTATTGGTGTGGCATGAATTGGTCATTTTAGCAGCAGAAAACATAATTGCAGTCTACTTGAGCCTAACTTTAAATTAACCAGTGATGTGAGATATTTTTTATTGTTTTCATTAATATTTTGAATCAGTTTTTTTGTTTTACATTTTCCGTTTTCATTAGAATTTTAAAGTACCATTATTTTGCTTTTTTGAATATTACCTTTCATGCAGTGTGTAATATAGCGGTTTGTGAATGTAAAAAGATCTGCAAAGTTTTAAAGATCAAAGTGCACAACAAAGTTATTTTCTCCTAAATGAAAGAATTGATTCTGAACTTGCCAAAACGATTCGTCAGCAATTCCAGTTTCACTTCCTGTTACATAGGCATGTAACAACAAATTTGCATAATGCCAGCCTTTGATCTTCATTGGCTGCCCGCGAACAGCGTCTCCTTTGCCCCGCCCTCAAACACTGTAGTTGTATTCTGAGTCCTGGACGAGAAGATGCCATTTTCAGCTCAGCAAATCCACTTTGATATGGTTATAGGCGTTTCATTTCTGATGTGCCCTGTAAGCGATAGACCAATCACAACAGACTGGGCCTTCTGATCAATCAGAGCAGAGTAGTCTCTCGGAAAGGAGGGGTTTAGAGAGACTGAATCTTTGAACAAACTGTTTTCAGGCTTTCAGTGTATATTATGAGAAAAGTGTTTTTGACCTTGGATGCATGTAAACCAGGGGCCTGTACCATGAAGGTAGCTGAACAAACTCGGGGTTACAGGATAAGTTTTGAGTTGACAAAACCAAACCGATGCAATCAGGCTTTATTGGTACCATGATGCAGCTCATCAACTTTCTCTGTCAACTCAGGCTTTGATCCTCAAGCTATGATTACTCCACGCGCGCGTGCACATAAAAGAGTGACGTCGACACTGAACAACCAATCGCGGGTCGCGATTTTTCCGCGGAGGATCAAGAGATAATCATTCATAATTACGATGAATTTAAATATGTATTTCAAGCTCGAAACAATACGGTCTCTGCGGCCAAAGCAAGAGAAGACTGTTGGAGAAAGATTGCTGATTGTTAATGTGTAGGCCTAAGTTAAACAAATACGTTCTATATTTATGTAAAATTATGTATGTATGTGTAGCCTATACGTGTAATATAGCCTATAGCCTATTTTTTATAATATATAAAAATGTGCATGTACCGGTACTAAGAAAAATTAATATTCATTGATTTTTAGATGCAACCCCAACTCCAAATGTTCTTGGCAGCAGATAAAGACAAAATATAAAAATATAATTCAAAGTGGCGAGTATTTACCACAACCTTTTATTACTTTTGTGAACATTTTATCACAAACACTTGTTTGCAGAAAACAGAAATAAAGAATTAAATTCAGAAAACCAGAATACACTGTGGCGGAGGAGTAGGCTCTGAGTAGGCAATAAGGGACGGCCGATTATGGATGGGATTACAGGTGCTGTACAGTCTGACCCTGGTGCTGGCTCCTCTAAGCAAGTAACACTGGGTACGTGTGCAATACATTACTACTTTTTTAAGTTTTAAATATGGCTGACTGTATGTTCTGCAGAGGGAAATACAGTGTCCCTGTTGAAGCCAGCACATACACACAGTCTCCCACGCAGAGGTCAGTATGCAGCAGACAGAACACCAAACATAACCGACATTACAACAGTTATGCTTTACATTGGCCTATTTTTATTTATTAGGTTGGAGGAAATGAAGACACTCTGTCTGTGTGTTCTCAGACAGTTGCTGATGTGAATGCACTGAGCTTTTTATTATGGCAAACATTTGAATGTGTGGCATAAAAAAGGGACTGGCCCTTACACATCTTTTACTGTAGGATTTTTCACAACCTGCTCCAGAAACTGAGGCCTCTACCTCAATGGGCTTCAGAAGAAATGTGTAAGGATTTAAAACCCTTGACATAAATTACAGTCAGTCCTGTGTTTGTAGGAAGTCAAGGAACTTTTTGTGATTTTGATGAGCCTCCAGAAAACTTGTAATGATCATGTTTGTGGTGGAATTATGTTTCAGGAGGAAACAGACTCAGTCAGGTCCCTGTACAAAAGGAGTCTTGAACTAGACTGTTCACTAAAGGAGACTTGAACTAGACTGCACACTAAAGGAGCTGGACTGTGAGCTGAGGAGGCTCCAAACAAAATCAAACAGCTGGATAAAACTGATCTCAGTATGTATATACAGTGCTATGCATAAGTGAATACACCCATGTTAAAGTTGACTAAAAAGAGGAATAAAAAATCATATTTTGGAAATTGAACTTAATGCCTTAATTAAAAAAATTAGGAAAAATCCAACCTTTGAGGACACCAATTTTCTTTGTGGATGAATAATGTATCGTAAATAAATAAATGTTCTTCCTTAAAATACATGGTGCATAAGTGAGTACACCCCTATGTTAAATTCCCATAGAGCCAGGCAGATTTTTATTTTTAAGTATTTATTTTTTATTTATTTTTTAGGATACTATGCATCCTGATAAAGTACCCTTGGCCTCTGGAATTAAAATCGCCCCACATCATCACATAGCCTTCACCATACCTAGTTATTGGCATGGTTTTATTTCAGTTAGCCTAATAGCTGGTTTGATTTGCATTGAGAGATGATCTTATGGAAAGTACCCCATGCCAATCTCTAGGTACGGTGAAGGCTATGTGATGATGTGGGGCTATTTTAATTCCAAAGGCCAAGGGAACTGTATAAGGATGCATAGTATCCTAAATTAAAAAAAAAAAAAATACTTAAAAATAAAAATCTGCCTGCCTCTATGGGAATTTAACATAGGGGTGTACTCACTTATGCACCATGTATTTAAAGGAAGAACATTTATTTATTTACGATACATTATTCATTCACAAAGAAAATTGGTGTCCTTAAAGGTTGGATTTTTCCTAATTTTTTATATTAAGGCATTAAGTTCAATTTCCAAAATATGATTTTTTATTCCTCTTTTTAGTCAACTTTAGCATGGGTGTATTCACTTATGCATTGCACTGTATATATATATATATATATATATATATATATATATATATATATATATATATATATATATATATATATATATATATATATATATATATAGTATAACTTATTTAACCAAGTAACACTTTAGTATGAATATTTATTAATGCAACTTTCTCTTGCTCTCTTTCTCCCTCCCATCCCACAAAACCAATAAAACAGTGTGAGACCTATCTGCATTTTCAATGTGCTTTTATTAAGTGTAAAATTGTATGGTGATTGCATCTGCACCAGCTGGGTGGTCAAGTGTGATCAGGTCAGTTTCATCGGGCAGAAGCTGGTTTTGTGGTGTTTCTCGCTCCTTTCTACTGGTGGCTATATTGTGCAGAATGGCACATGCAGCCACTATCTGTGATGTCCGCTCTGGTGACTCTGAAGTGCCGAACACAGTTGAAACGTGCATTTAGGATGCCAAAGGTCATCTCTCTTCACTCTGGTTTTACTGAGGGCCACATTGAAGCGGTGCTGTGGCCCTGTCTGAGGGTCATGATAGGGGGTTATTGTGTAGGTTTTTCTAGCTCAGTTCAAATTAACAGTGTTTTGTATTGTACCAAATTTAACTTGCTTTCCTCAAAGTGCTGACACAACACAGACTCACAGAACATTTGTAAGACAAGCACTGGAGCCAGGCCATTTGGCATCCAAATTTGATCATATATGTTCATGACCACAAGTCGTCTGCAGATGAAATGTTTAGTAAATCATTGTTATATCTGTTGATGTTACTATTAATTTAAAGATTCATCTCACAGAAAATAATCATCTCACATATTCACATCATCTCTACCTGAACATTATGGCTGTGATAGGACTTCCTATTAACATAATCTGCCTCATGTTCCCCTAGAGCAGAGGAGATTGGAGCAATAGACTGCATACATGTTGCAATGACTTGGGAATCCTATCATAAGATTAACAGAAGAATAATAAAAAAAGATTCAAAATAATTCTTAACATGTATTATATTGTATAGTACACTTGTGAAATTTGCTTAAAAAAAGTGTTCATGTGATGTCACCCTATCAATATATCTTACTGGCAATTTTATAAAAGCCCTCTTTTATGGACATGGACGATAAATGTCCGGGTAACACTATTAATTAAACTATTCATGTACTCCTGCAGAGCGAGGACCACCTTACGAATGGTTTGACAAACTGTGTTTTCCCCTAGCTTCTGTGCGTCACCGTGCAAGAATGTACCACTTGCAAAAAAAAAAAAAAACCGCAACGCAATATTTGCGGTACAGTAAGTGCATGAATCCGACGTGTTAAATTCTTTATGTGCGGCTCAAGTAGTTCGCAAAGACAAGACATTCCTTCCGCGGAAAATCTGTATCTTTCATACAAGTAGGCTACTATCAGTTAAGGCAAGGGGATTTTGACTGGCTAAAAACTCTTTCTCTACGAAGTGCTCGTCAAACAATTTGCGCTGATATATCCACCGGATTTGTAAGAAAAGGTGAAGTCATTGCAACAGACACTTGGAATAAGTTACGTCACCTAAATGTTTCTTTGCTCTCAGCTGATTGGTCAAACTTCAGTCTGAGATCTTGAATCCAGAACATTTTAGCCGTGCAGCGTAAAATACCATGGCAACGAACACAGATTAAAGCCGAGCTACTTTCATAGTACCTAAAACCCAGGGTTGGCGGAAACTAAGCTGAAACATAGCTGGCTAGCCACCTAATCCGGCTTCATGGTACAGGCCCCTGATGTAGGAGACTTCCAAAACAAAATTAGAAACCTTAAAAATAACAAAATAAGGGCACTTTAAAGTTTTAGTAATTTTGTGGTTTTTGTCATTTTTATTCGTTTTCTTTTTTTTTTATATGTATGTATTGGTTTTATTTATTTTTATTTTAGTTTTAGGTTTAGTTGTTTTAGTACATCAGTTAAACTACATTCAAATGATAAATGTTGCCTTTGTCAACTAGATGAAATAAAATAATTTATTATTATTATTATTATTTTTAATTTTCAGTTAACTTTTTTTTTTAAAGTAACATTATTTAAATTTAAAGTAAATTGTTGTAGTTTCTGTTTTTATTTTTAGTCAACTATATTAACCTTATTGCTGATATTACATACTATTCTTTTACTGGCCTAAAAGTGCCTGGACATCATAAAATGTAAAGCATAGAGACACCAAACTTGATATGATGATGCACAAATTTCACCCACTACTCAGGCAAGTGTAATGACATTTACATTTTTGCTTGGGAATCAAATTGAATGTCTAGAATCAAGTTGAATTGGACTATTGATCATGTGCTCTTCAATTTCCATCTGTAAAAAAATTCAGACATTTTCAAATTTCTTTGTTCAAAACTTCTGATGACAACTTTTTTCTGTTTCACGTTGTGCTCAATGTGCTTAGACCTTAGACTGCAGTAGATGTGAAAGATATGAATAAAAATGAAGTTAATTCGGCCAGCGCTCATACCTGTATTTACATCCTGTTTTCGATTGAAGTCCAAAGTAGTCGATTGTCGAGTTCACTAAACAGTATGTTTAGTTACCTATGATCACGCGCGTGAACTCGACAATCGACTACTTTGGACTTCAACCGAAAACAGGATGTAAACACAGGTATGAGCGCTGGCCAAATTAACTTCATTTTTATTCATATCTGTTACGTCTCCCTTTTAAAGGTGTCTAGGGTTAATAGGGTAAGTAACATATAAGTATTGAATTTAAATAAAAAAAAGAAACCAGGTTCAGTTACTGATAGTTGTAATGATGTGTTATAATGATTCAGACAGAAACAGATATTCTCAAACGATTTTTAGTAATTCATAATAATAGTAATAATACACCCGATTGCTTTACAGTGTCCATGTGAGTAAATAAATATTTACAAAATATACAAGTAACATCAATTGAACAAAAAAACACAGAACACATAAGAGGAGGACAACGAGCGGTGCTAAATCAAAGAAATAAACAAACATAACAAAACAAACTATCTTAACCCTCTTATTCCTACTAATCTAACAAAGAAATAAAACACGAAAATAAACAAATCTTCGGCCAACGGATAGCCAACTAAACTACACTAGCTAACAAAACATAAGTACATGAGGTAGCACCCGCTCCTTACCTGATGTATTAAACAAACAAACTCTAACGTGTTGTACTGTGTAGGTCACGTGACATACTGCTATTCCTCCTCTCTGCGTCTGGAGAGATCGTGGACAGCAGTTCACATATCAAAATAATCAAATAATACAAACTTAGGAAAACATAAATAAGAAAGCAAATCGAGGAGGCTAACAACACAACAGAAATCAAACAAGAAAAAACACGCCCCCCTCCCTTCCTCTCGTCACTTCCAGCTTCTTATAGAAGGAGAGTACTGATTGGCTCCTTCAGGAGAGAATGTCATTGGCTTGTTAAATCATGATTGACATGAAGTTGAACCAATCGAAGTGGACCTAAAAATAAAGGACAGCTCAGAAGAAACAGGAAGGGAAGGTAAAAGAAAACAACCAAAACGATGCAGACGTAACACCCACCCCCTTAAAAACAAACTTCTACACATAATAGAAGTTTGCATGCTCTTTAAACCCGGGAGAGAGCATCTGCCACCACGTTATCAACACCTCTTTTATACCTTATTTCCAGATTATAATTCTGAATAATGAGAGACCATCTCATCAATCTCTGGTTCTGGTTGTACATGCGTAGAAGAAAAGTTAGTGGGTTATGGTCTGTATAAACCGTTACAGGAAGGACAGTAGAACCAACATAAACGTCAAAATGTTGAAGAGCTAGCAATAAAGCCAGAGCTTCCTTCTCGATAGTAGAATAGTTACGTTGATGCTTATTAAATTTCTTTGAGAAATAACAAACAGGATGATTGATTTCGTCCTTACCCTCCTGCAATAACACGGCACCAGCTCCCACCTCACTTGCGTCCACCTCCAACTTAAACGGTGTGGAAAAATCAGGAGAAGACAACACGGGTTCGCTACACAATAAGGCCTTGATGTTGTCAAAAGCGTTCTGACAGTCAGGTGACCAAACAAACTGGTTGGCAGGGCTAAGCAAAGCAGTTAAGGCAGTTGCAACTGATGAAAAGTTCCGGCAAAAACAACGGTAATAACCTGCCATGCCTAAAAACCTACGCAACTCACGTCTGGTAGTTGGCACAGGAAACTCACTAATAGCCGAAATCTTTGCTGACAACGGGCGCACTTGACCCTGACCCACCTGTTTACCTAAATAGGTCACCGTCGCTTTCCCAATCTCACATTTAGCAAGATTAAGAGTTAAGGATGCCTTCTCTAAACGCTTAAACACGGTTTCCAGTAACAATACATGCTCCGGCCAGCTTTGTGAATAAACAATCAAATCGTCAAGATATGCATTGCAGTTAGGAACGTCGACAAGTACCAAATTGACCAATCTTTGAAATGTAGCAGCGGCATTTCGTAAGCCAAAAGCCATAACGTTGTACTGCATGAAGCAATCTGGCGTTACGAACGCTGAAATTTCAGATGCTCTAGAGGTCAAAGGAACTTGCCAATATCCTTTTAGTAAATCGAGTTTACTAACAAACTTTGCAGATCCTATGCTATCCACGCAGTCTTCCATCCTTGGTAAAGGAAAGCAGTCTGGTATCGTTACAGCATTCACACGTCGATAATCAGTACAGAAACGTTTAGTGCCATCGGATTTCTGCACTAAGAGACACGGGGAACTCCAAGGACTAATGCTAGGGCTGGCCAATCCCTTCTCCCCCAAATACTGAGTCTCCTGTTTCATTATAGCTCTTTTAACAGCATTAATCCTATAAGGGTGTTGTTTAATCGGACGTGCATTACCTACTTGAATATGTTGTAGCACGTGTGTAAGTGTGGGAACATCACCCAAAATAGAAGAAAATTTGTCAAGAAGCTCTACAACATCCTGCCTTTGACCTTCATTAAGATGAGCTAGAAAGGTTGACAAGTCAGCTAGAGTTTCAGAGTTTGATAGCCTAGCTGATAATAATGGTGCATCACACTCCAGTACACCATCCTGATCAGCATCCTGCTGTTCAACCACTGGACTCGCCTCGGAAGCCACCCCTACTGGCAAAACAACAGGATTGTCATTTTCCATGGTAAGAGATTCTGTATTAGAGACGACTCTAGTATGATAAGCCTTTAGCATGTTAATATGGCATACTCGCTTCTGCCGTTTTCTATCAGGAGTTCGCACGACGTAATCAGTCTCGCTCTTTTTCTCTAGGATCACGTATGGTCCGGAAAATCGTGCGGATAATGCAGATCCAGGAATGGGGAGTAAGACCAAAACTTGATCACCAACATCAAAAGACCTATCCACTGCACGTTTGTCATAACGCGCTTTCATTTCCCCCTGAACTTTAGACAAAGATTCTCGGGCTAGTGTACAAGATTTCTGTAATCGTTCACGAAACTTACTTACGTAATCTAGCACATTTGTTTTCTCACCATTTTCAATCCCTAACATCCTTTCTTTCAGGGCTTTCAGAGGACCTCTCACCGTATGTCCAAAAACTAACTCTGATGGACTAAATTTAAGAGATTCTTGCACAGTTTCTCGAATTGCAAATAAAAGCAATGGGACTCCTTCATCCCACTCCTTTCCTGTCTCGATGCAATATTTCTTCAACATGGATTTTAATGTCTGGTGGAACCTCTCCAACATTCCCTGACTCTGCGGATGATAGGCACTAGATATACGATGTGTAATATTTAGCGACTGGAAAACTTGAGAACAGAGTTTAGATAAAAAATTGGTGCCCTGATCGGTTTGCACAATCTTAGGCAACCCGAAAGTCGAGAAAAACTTTATCAAAGTTTTAACAACCACTTTGGCTGTAATCGTACGAAGCGGAATGGCCTCTGGGTACCTGGTAGTGGAACACATGATCGTAAGTAGGAACTGGTTACCAGATTTCGACTTTGGCAATGGCCCCACACAGTCCACTATCACGTGTTCGAAGGGTTCACCCAACACAGGTATTGGAATCAAAGGAGCCGGTGGTATCACCTGATTAGGTTTCCCTGCGTATTGACAAACGTGACAGGTTTTACAATACTGAATGACATCACGCTTAAGACCATACCAAAAAAAATGTTGAAGGACACGGTTGTAGGTTTTTGTTACTCCCAGATGTCCTGACATCAGATGGTCGTGCGGCAATGACAAAACCTGCTGGCGAAAAACGGTAGGAACTACCACTTGATAAACTACGTTCCACTCATTCTCTATAGTGTTACTTTTGTGCCATTTTCGCATAAGTAATCCATCCTTAACTAAGAATGAAACGTTATCCAATTCATCGTTATTCACTGACCTAAAACATTTTCCCAACGATAGATCATTTCTTTGAGCTTCAATGAGTTTTTCACGAGTTATGGTTAATGACAAAGGATCACTCACTACAATCTCTCTCATCTGGTCATTGACACAAAACTTGGTCTCCACAACCTTCTCAGCCTCCCCATCTGTACACAAGAAAGAGTCAGATAAAGATATGTCATCTCCTTTCTTAGATTGAGCCCGTGTAACAACGCATGAGGGAAAAGCACTCGGGTATTTCTGAGACAATTCATCTGCCTTAAGATGAGTTAATGGAGTATCTACCACTTCCAGTGAAGGTATTACCTGCCCCCCGGCTAAATCGTTACCTAAGATGAAAGATACACCTTTAACTGGTAATACTGGACGTACCCCTACCTCCACGAAATCGGTCACCAAGTCGGACTGGAGATGGATGCGATGTATGGGTACTCTAATCACCTCCATACTGAAACTCTGCACTAACCTACTAGAGCCCACTGATGATTGGTCTGAAAAAGACAAGACGTTAGCACATACAAATGACTGTGCAGCTCCTGTGTCACGTAATATCTGGACTTCCACCTGGTCCTCCTTTCTGCCTGTTAACGAAACAAACCCTTTAAGTAAAAAAGGCAAATAAGTAGGGTCTGGTATATCAGGACAATTTTCAGAAAGTGAACAGGCATTTACAGAATTCACAAACGCAACTTCTTTCCTCGGAAAGTTCTGTTTGCGTTTCAAAGCAAAACAGTCAACAATCACATGTCCCTTTTTATGACAGTAAAAACAGTCACGAGTCTCTTTAGACTTCTCACCACTCTGTTTGGGCATCTGAACACTCACTGAAGACCGCGGAAAGGAACTCTTCTCAGCACCTGCTATTTGAAAAACATTTTTATGCGTAAGCACAAATTCATCCGCTAGTACTGCAGCTTGTGAGAGTGTCGCCACCTTCTGCTCATTCAAATAAAGCACCACCTTCTCAGGAAGACACTGCTTAAAATCCTCAAGTAGCAGGAGTTCCCTAAGTGAAACAAAATCATCAGCCTTACTAGAGAAACACCATCTGTCAAAGAGCATTCCTTTTTCTCGTGCGAATTCTACAAAGGTTTGAGTAGTGTTTTTCTTACAATTTCGAAAATGTTGCCTGTAAGCCTCTGGTACTAACTCATATGACTTAAGTATGGCTGACTTAACTACATCATACTTAAGACCATCTTCCAAAGACAACGTAGAGTACACTTCTAATGCTTTGCCGACCAATTTGCATTGTAATAGCAATGACCAAACCTCCTTCGGCCAACCTAAAGAAGTTGCTATCCTCTCAAAAGCGTTAAAATAACTATCCACTTCAGATTCTCTAAAATTCGGCACCAGAGCAATGTGTTTTCCCACATCAAATGTGGTAGAACCCGAATTAGACGAATTAGTACTCACCGACGAGAGGTTCGGCTGTCCAGAGGAGACTGGAGTAACCTTAGCCGCTTCAATCTCCAACTTACGAAGCCTTACCTCTTTGTCGGCTTGAATTTCAAGCCTGCGGACTTCCAGACGCATATCCAGCTCTGCTTGACGAGCTCGTTCTTCCGATTCCATATTAAGTCGAGCAATTCGCACTTTCGTGCGCATTTCCCCTCTCCCACTGGGAGAATCTGGTGAAAAGGGTTCAAAAAGTGGCAAAATTGGCCTGGCTTCAGCCTCCGCCTCAGTCACAGCCATCTTAACCTCCTCTTCACCTATTTCAATATCATCTTGTACTTCATCAAGAGCATCAGTCTCTTTGTCTACGTCAGGCAAAATTTCTAATTCACACAGCCGATCAATAACTTTGGCTTTAATTTCTTTTTTTAGCGATTGCTTTGGAATATGAATCTTAAAGTGGGTAGCCATTATTAACAACTCATCTTTCCGACACTTTTCAATAACCTCTAAAGAGGGATTATCAAGGAAACTCTGCAAATTAAACGCCATGAGCACGCTCAATATTCACTACTTGAACTAACGTTAACACGCCTCATAAAGGAGAAGGATACTCTACGATATAAACTCCAGCAGCCATACAAAGTCTCTGCCTTTATCAAAACAACCCACAATAAACAGTAACCAATTGACGAGCCCCCAATTATGTTACGTCTCCCTTTTAAAGGTGTCTAGGGTTAATAGGGTAAGTAACATATAAGTATTGAATTTAAATAAAAAAAAGAAACCAGGTTCAGTTACTGATAGTTGTAATGATGTGTTATAATGATTCAGACAGAAACAGATATTCTCAAACGATTTTTAGTAATTCATAATAATAGTAATAATACACCCGATTGCTTTACAGTGTCCATGTGAGTAAATAAATATTTACAAAATATACAAGTAACATCAATTGAACAAAATTACTACTAAAATTATTACTACTAATCTAACAAAGAAATAAAACACGAAAATAAACAAATCTTCGGCCAACGGATAGCCAACTAAACTACACTAGCTAACAAAACATAAGTACATGAGGTAGCACCCGCTCCTTACCTGATGTATTAAACAAACAAACTCTAACGTGTTGTACTGTGTAGGTCACGTGACATACTGCTATTCCTCCTCTCTGCGTCTGGAGAGATCGTGGACAGCAGTTCACATATCAAAATAATCAAATAATACAAACTTAGGAAAACATAAATAAGAAAGCAAATCGAGGAGGCTAACAACACAACAGAAATCAAACAAGAAAAAACACGCCCCCCTCCCTTCCTCTCGTCACTTCCAGCTTCTTATAGAAGGAGAGTACTGATTGGCTCCTTCAGGAGAGAATGTCATTGGCTTGTTAAATCATGATTGACATGAAGTTGAACCAATCGAAGTGGACCTAAAAATAAAGGACAGCTCAGAAGAAACAGGAAGGGAAGGTAAAAGAAAACAACCAAAACGATGCAGACGTAACAATATCTTTCACATATACTGCAGTCAGATTCACCGTGTTAACTCTAAAGGAATCACTCACATTGGCTGGGCACTTGTAATGACACATCAAGGATGTTAAGAGGGTAAAAGCAGGTTTAAAATATGCCCCATTGAAGTCAATAGGGTGCAAATTTTAAAAAGAGGATAACACGGTGTAGGCAACACCGATTTTTGTTGTTGTTCTCTGTATTGACAGCGAATTTACAAAAAAATTAGCTCAATGTTAAAATTGACCGGAGTTCTCCTTTAATAATTGCCATCATTTTTATTTGTACAATTCTGTTTAGAGAAACAGAAGTTACACTTCACTTTCAACTTCATAAATGTAGGTCAGGTAGTTTTCAGTCAGTATCGTGCCTGTACACTCTTGTCCAGAGAGCAGCCAACCATAGGCAATGCCAGGAAGACATGATGAAAAGGGCTTATTTTCAGGTGTCACGGGTGATATTACAGGGCACTCGTACTGACTCACCCATCAGTTGTAAACAGAAATAACCTTTTCATGTCTGGACACCTGAACCAAGCACTGGGTTAATAATGTCTTCAGCGGCAAACAGCTTCTTATTAGAGACTCTTCTGTACTGACATGTTTTATGTGAATTGACATCATGTAATAAAAGGTAACATTACTAATGTAACCCCCGTACCCTGAAGGAGGAACGGGGGTTAATAACCTTAGTGAAGGTAAGGTTAGTAACCTCCCTGAAGGAGGGAACGGAGATGTTACGTCAGTGACTGACCAATTGGGATCTCACCTGAGAGCCCAATCACCTTCGAGAGGTAACAAAACAAGCCAACAAACATTGGCGAATGAGATTTGCATCGTGAACCACTCCCCATGATACAGGAATATAAGGAAGCGTGCTGCACTCACTGATTAAGTTTTTGCTGAGTCGTCAATGACAGGTCCTGGCCGCTCAGCTGTGGTTACAGGGTTTGTGGCGATAGGACGTAACATCTCCATTCCCTCCTTCAGGGAATGGGGGTTACATTAGTAACCTAGATTAGTTACCTCACGTTTGACGTGACGTCAGTGACTGACGAATTAGGATCCCTAAGAAACACAATCGATGTGCCTTCCCAATGCCCCTTGTAAGCTGCCTAATCTCTTCGCACTTGCTGGGGCGGAAAAATGGACAGGGCTGTGTGGAATATTGATCACTGTCGTTCCTTCTTACCCTAGACTAATTGGATAACACTATTACCAATGGAAAGCAATGCTACAGATACTACATCCTGCCTGTATGGAGGTAACATGTGGAGTTACACATATGGACTGGCCATTAGGGAAGTGCTACATATGGAAGGTCTATGTGGTAGATAGATTCTGCCTTGTCAGGGATGAAGTCAGTACCATTATAGAGACGGCAGAGTGGACCTTGCCAAGGAAGAGACACTGGCTGTGTGCTAGTGCATCTGTGCAGAGGGTCCCCAAGGTCAGGGAATAAAACAACTGTCAGTGGCACATGTCCGGAGAGGCAAACAGGTCTACTTTTGTGGCTCCAGAGAATCTCCAAATCGACTGAAACACCTGAGGGTGGAGTCTCCACTCTCCCGGCCCGGGAGCGTGAGCTGTTGTGAGAGCGTGTCGGCTGCATGATTGAGCTTTCCTGAAATGTGAATGGCACCCCATGCGATGGTACTGGACATCCGTTGGGGGATGGCTAGATGCTTCTCCGCCTCCTGGCGGACGTCGATGGCTCCTCCGGTCGAGGGCAGTCGGCAGTGAGTCCCCCGTTCCCCGCTCCACCCCCATCATGCCGGACGGCAGCAGGCTCCGGCCCACGGTGAACGGGAGGGACGACTCCGCTCCCTCTCGGACGGCAGCCACATCAATGTAGCAAAGTTTGTTGTTGTAATGGGGAGGAGGAGGTGGGAACCGGTGAACATTTATAGACTTTTAATAACAAAATACAAAATGAAATTACAGCCCCTCACGGACGACTGCTGCCACATATAAACAAAACATAAAATAAAACAGCCCAGGCCTGGTCCTCTCTCGTCCTTAACTGTCGCTGCTCCTCCTTTTATGCTTCCACTCCTCCGTGAGAGACACGAGACTGGTCCGTCGTCCAGGTGTCGCTAATCATCAATCACGACACCGGCCTCGTGCCATTCTCTCACGGCCCTCAGCCTCGTCCTACATGCCACACTTCTGACTCCAGAGGAGATGATGGCAGACGAGTTGTGACATGGGTCAAGAGTGTAGACCACCTTGACGGTAGATGTACGCAACACTCGACGTACTGCTAGCAGTTCAAGGCAATTGAAGCCAGAGGATGGATGCCCGTTTCATACAGCACCTCAGCCGGTGTTGGAGTCTAACCCCCAATTTCCACCGGCTGCGTTACGGCTGCGTCACGGCTCCGGCACGGCGGCGGAGTCAATAGGTTTTCCATTAAAGTCAATGAGTGTATTTCCACTGAATGCGGTACAGCTGCGTTCCGACTCCGGCGATCCGCAGCCCTCCGGAGCAGATACGCAGAGCTTCTATTTTTGCCGGATGCCGGAGAGCTACGCAGCACTACAGGGCAGAATGCGCAGGACAGGAAGTCGAGCAAAAAAACAGAACAAACCAAAACAAAATAAAAGATCCGGTTAATTTTCTAAATAAAATACACCGTGATCATGGCGGATCATATTTCCCTACACTACACCTTGAAAACGTCATAATATGCCATTCCTCATAACGTTCTGTTTATAGAAACTATATATCGCGCGATCATACGTGAATTAGCGAGATCTCGTGGGTCCTCGTGACTTCAGCTGTCAGTCATGGACGCAGCCGTTCCGCAACAAATCCGGACCTGGTGGGTATTGACGGACGACGGAACACAGAGCTGTCATGCAGCGGAGCCGTTCCGCAGCCGTTCCGCATCTGGTGGAAATTCGGGGTAAGACAACAACATGCAATTTCTGACCTCGGGCTGAAAGCTCGGTGACATGCCGGTGTGATTGCCACCCAGTGTGTGCTTCGTTACCATAGCCATCTCGGGACTCGACTGTGTAACCAGTGCTGAAGCGGTCTTAAATGAAGCAATCCGAGTGGCATGACCATGGATGCCATGTGCCCCAGAAGTCTCTGAAATACCATTAGTGGAACCGCCATCCTGCCCTTGAAATAAATTCAAGCAGTTAAGCACTGCCTGAGCGAACTCTATCATGAGACGCGCCGTCATGTTGAACAAGTCCAACTCCATACCGAGAAAAGAGATCCTCGGCACGGGGACAGTTTTCTCTTTTTCAGTTGACCCGAAGCCCAAGATGGCTGAGGTGCCTGAGTACCAGGTCCCTGTGTTCGCACAACTGTTCTCGCGAGTGGGACAGGATGAGCCAGTCGTCGAGATAGTTGAGAATGTGAACACCCACTTCCCTTAGCGGGGCAAAGGCAGCCTTTGCAACCTTCGTGAAACCGCGGGGCAACAGGGACAGTCCGAAAGGGAGGAACTTGTACTGATATGCCCGCCCCTAAGACGCAAAGCGTATGAATGGTCTGTGTCGAGGGAAAATCAAGATATGAAAGTAAGCATCCTTCAGGTCGATCGCCATGTTTTAGTTTAGTTTCCGCCAACCCTGGGTTTTAGGTACTATGAAAGTAGCTTGGCTTTAATCGGTGTTCGTTGCCATGGTATCTTAAGGCCCGTACACACCGGGACGAATATCGGCGCGCGTTATTCCCCAAGCGTTTTTCAACGCGTTCACACCCAAGCGATTTTCGCTGACGATGAGCCGAGTGAACATGCAAATTCATTCCCTGACATTAGATGGCACTTAATACCACTCCATAACAGTTCTCTTTTATCAAGATTTTTGTAGTCGCTGTCGCGTTTGTCACAGTTCTTTATGTTCCGACACCAACGAGACCAGCAGCTCTACATTCATCTTGCCTTGCATCTTCCTCGTCTTATTTCTTCCCGGCAGTGTTTAGACGCTACTCGGCATATATCTTCTTCGCCGTTACGTATGTGTGCTCGGCAAGACCGTTTTGTGTTTGAGCGCCCCCAAGTTGTGTTTTACTGTAACTTCAGAAGCTCCAGACACGTGAGCAAAAGCGGCAATCTCATTGGTCGGATAGTTTTTGACGCGGCGCGTCAAACCAAAAAAACGAACCCGAGGCGTTTTTAAAAAAATTACGCTTTTACGGGTGGCGTTTTTCGCGTCGGTGTGCACACTCACATTGGCGCCCTTTGTTTAGTTACGAGGCGTTAAACATCGGCGAATATCACGCGCGAAATTTATCACGGTGTGAACAGGCCTTTACACTGCACGGCTAACCTGCTCCGGGGCAGGTTATGTTCTGGATTCAAGATCTCAGACTGAAGTTTGACCAATCAGCTGAGAGCAAAGAAACATATAGGTGACGTAACTTATTCAGTGTCTGTTGCAATGACTTCACCTTTTCTTCCAAATCCTGTGACATCTCAGCGCAAATTGTTAGACGAGCACTTCGTAAAGAAAGAGTTTAGCATGACAAAATCCCCTTGCCTTTCCTGATAGTTATTTGTATGAAAGATACAGATTTTCCGCAGAAGGAATGTCTTACCTTTGCGAACTTCTTGAGCCGCACATAAAGAATTTAACACGTTGAATTCATGCACTTACTGTACCGCAAATATTGCATTGCGGTTTTTTTTTGCAAGTGGTACGTTATTGCACGGTGGCTGACGCACAGAAGCTAGGGGAAAGCACGGTTTGTCAAACCATTCGCAAGGTGGTCCTCACTCTGCAGGAGTACATGAATAGTATCATTAATAGTGTTCCCCGGACATTTATCGACCATGTCCATAAAAGAGGGCTTTTATAAAATTGCCGGTAAGATATATTGATAGGGTGATATTGATTTTTGTATTTTTTTTTTTTTGCAAATTTCACAAATGTATACAATACATGTTAAGAATTATTTTAAATCTTTTTTATCATTATTCTGTTAATCAAGTTATTGCAACATGTATGCAGTCTATTGTTCCAATCTCCACTGCTCTAGGGGAACATGAGGCATATTATGTTAATAGGAAATCCTATCACAGCCTTAATGTTCAGGTAGAGATGATGTGATGTGAGTATGTAAGATGATTATTTTCTGTGAGATGAATCTTTAAATTAATAGTAACATTAACAGATATAACAATGATCTACTAATCATCTGCAGACGACTTGTGGTGGTCATGAACGTATGATCACAAGTTTGGATGCCAGGCTCCAGTGCTTGACTCACAAATTTTCCATGAGTCTTTGTTGTGTCAGCGCTTTGAGGAAAGCAAGTTAAATTTGGTACAGTACAAAACACTTAATTTGAACTGAGATAGAAAAACCTACACAATAACCCCCTATCATGACCCTCAGACAGGGCCAAAGCACCGCTTCAATGTGGCCATCAAACAAGAGTGAAGATAGAGATGACCTTTGGCCTCCTAAAGGCAGGTTTCAACTGTGTTCGGCGCTTCAGAATCACCAGAGCGGACCACCCAGCTGGTGCAGATGTAAATGCAATCACCATACAATATTACACTTTATAAAATCACACTGAAACTGCAGATAGGTCTCAAACTGTTTTATTTGTTTTGTGGGATGGGAGGGAGAAAGAGAGCAAGACAAAGTTGCATTGATAAATATTCATACTAAAGTGTTACTTGGTTAAATAGGTTCACATACTGAGATCAGTTTTATCCAGCTGTTTGATCTCCATTTTTTTTTTTTTTTTTTTTTTTGGAGCCTCCTCAGCTCAGTCCAGCTCCTTTAGTGAACAGTCTAGTTCAAGTCTCCTTTAGTGAACAGTCTAGTTCAAGTCTCCTTTAGTGTGCAGTCTAGTTCAAGACTCCTTTTGTACAGGGCCCTGACTGAGTCTGTTTCCACCTGAAACATAATTCCACCACAAACATGATCATTACAAGTTTTCTGGAGGCTCATCAAATCACAAAAAGTTCCTTGACTTCCTACAAACACAGGACTGACTGTAATTTATGTCAAGGGTTTTAAATCCTTACACATTTCTTCTGAAGCACATTGAGGTAGAGGCCTCAGTTTCTGGAGCAGGTTGTGAAAAATCCTACAGTAAAAGATGTGTAAGGGCCAGTCCCTTTTTTATGCCACACATTCAAATGTGTGGCGGCCAATGTAAAGCATAACTGTTGTAAAGCAGGTTATGTTTCTGGTGTTCTGTCTGCTGCATACTGACCTCTGTGTGGGAGACTGTGTGTATGTGTGCTGGCTTCAACAGGGACACTGTATTTCCCTCTGCAGAACATACAGTCAGCCATATTTAAAACTTAAAAAAGTAGTAATGTATTGCACACGTACCCAGTGTTACTTGCTTAGAGGAGCCAGCACCAGGGTCAGACTGTACAGCACCTGTAATCCCATCCATAATCGGCCGTCCCTTATTGCCTACTCAGAGCCAACTCCTCCGCCACAGTGTATTCTGGTTTTCTGAATTTAACTCTTTATTTCTGTTTGCTGCAAACAAGTGTTTGTGATAAAATGTTCACAAAAATAATAAAAGGTTGTGGTAAATACCACTTTGAATTATATTTTTATATTTTCTTTATCTGCTGCCAAGAACATTTGGAGTTGGGGTTGCATCTTAAAGGGTAACTAAACCCCTGGTCAGAGCCTGACTCCACCCACTGGCAATATTTGAAAAATGCTAGAAAAGTGGGCAGACCCCAGCGGAGATAGAGGGGACGAACCGTGAGCGAAAGGGCGTGCACCTGAGACCTGCTGTCAGACTCTCTAAAATGGATAGTTTGCTCACAGGGTCGCAAGACGACGTAAATATGCATCTGATGAGTTTTATCGAGTTGATGTCAGTAGTGCGCGCTCTCTATAGGCATATTAATATTTTGCCGCTATGTGAAAAAATCCAGCAAAATGCGCCGACACGTTTGTCGACCCCAGAGGATTAACTTTAGCCTAACCATAAATTGTGATTATTATATATATATATGATCACTCACATCAAGACGCCGCTTCGGTGGTGGAGTCCATGCAGGATCGAGGAGCAGCGTTTGGCACTGCGTCGCTGTTCAGCGCGAGCTGTGTGGAGAAGCCCATTTCCACCTCTATTGCGTTTCAAAAGCAATTCCACGTAAAATGCAGGTTTTACACTCACGGTCTTCCAGGCCAAGCATGCAACCACTGGCACTTAATTTCCAAGTCTGCTGGAAAGCTATGCAGTCCAGCAGTGCTGTTGCACCCAGCAACAGTACACCTACCACTGTACTAAATACAGATAAATCTACGCTAGCTCATCCAAGGGCGTGGTGAGCTCGTACCAAGGGAGGGCGTGGTGAGCTGGAACCTGCCTACGTCACGCAGTACCGCTTACGTCACGCAGTACCGCAACATCCAATAGGAAAATTCAACTGCAGTAGCCACCGTTCAACCTGAAGAGGGCAGCACTCAGACGTTTTTACACCATAGTTTAGTTACCCTTTAAAATCAATGAATATTAATCTTTCTTAGTACATGCACATTTTTATATATTATAAAAATAGACTATAGGCTATATTACACGTAGGCCTATAGGCTACACATACATATACATAATTTTACATAAATATAGAACGTATTTGTTTAACTTACACATTAACAATCAGCAATCTTTCTCCAACAGTCTTCTCTTGCTTTGGCAGCAGAGACCGTATTGTTTCGAGCTTGAAATACATATTTAAATTCATCGTAATTCTGAATGACTATCTCTTGCTCCTCTGTGTAAAAATATACTCTCTACTCGCGATTGGTTGTTCAGTGTCGACGTCACTCTTTTATGTGCACGCGCGCGTGGAGTAATCATAGCTTGAGGATCAAAGCCTGAGTTGACAGAGAAAGTTGATGAGCTGCATCATGGTACCAATAAAGCCTGATTGCATCGGTTTGGTTTTGTCAACTCAAAACTAATCCTGTAACCCCGAGTTTGTTCAGCTACCTTCATGGTACAGGCCCCTGATGTTTTGTTTATGTGTTTACTTGGTTTTGTGTTTGCTTATTTTATGATTAACGTGTTTAAAAGTTCACTGGTTCCCGCGGCCGCCTCCTTCCCTGAACAACTAACCTTAGGCTTGTTTGAGATGAGCAAAATCTGTGCAGAATCGATCACCGGTGATCAGCGCGAGATGCATGCCGGTTAGAAATGTGTCCGAGTGCGGTCCGCCTTGCTCTGATGTCATGCTGACGTATGTCAAAAAACTCTCGCGATCGCAAGTCGTACATGTCGGATTCTGCAGTCGAGCGCAGTTGCTCTCCACTGACTGCGCTGAGCAAAAGCACGATGGGAAAGGACTTGCTGACGACACAGCTTAATGCTCATTGGTTTAAACAACCGTGATGTATTGATCTCTTTTAAAATGTTTGATTTTAAAACTCTGATATCATGTTTTATGTGTAAATGTTATGTGTGAATATTCCCAAACTATCTGACAGTGCTGGGTTATGCAATTTAATTTTTATATAAAAAATAAAATAAATAAAAACACAAATGTCTGTATTAAAGAAAAAAATATTGATAAACATGTATTTGGAATAGAATTAAATAAGTACTTTGGGTGTCTTGTTCATTGTATTTATTTTCATATAAAAGCAACAGAACTTGAATTACATCCAGTTTATTAGCAACACTGTGCACGAGCGTGAATCCCGCGATATCAGTCTTTGATCTCACAGGTGTCAGATCCACTGCGAGAAGAGAGATCTGTCCGGCTTGCCTGCGCTTTTTTCACTCCTCCTCTCACTGCAGCCGCCTACTCTCGCATACATTTCAGGCGAGGCAAGGCGCATCTCAAACAAGCCTCTTGTTACAGTCAGTTTTTGACGTAATGTCGCATGTGACTGATTGATAGGGAACTGAGGCAGTCTTCATTTATTGATGCTTTTGATTATGAGCCATTTTATTGTTTCTTACTTTTTGGGTGGGTTGATGATATTTTTGAAAGAAGGCTCATTAAATAAGGAGATGATTGTGGACTATATTAACCAGCCAATGAAATCCTTTGTCATTTGTTCAAGTGAGTGAGAGGCATTGTTTGTCGCCACATCACAGATGAAGAGGGCAAAGTCTTCATATAGGATCATTTAACTTCATTGTGATTTCTCTGTACATTTTACCACTTCCGTGTGTGGAAGTATCATATAACAGGACAACTGTTCATCCTCAGGAACTGAAAACCATCTCATAGTCGGTTCTCTCACATACAGCACATAAATAATACTTGAAGGCCATTACCTGGAATCCTGGAGGATTGAACTGAAGACATAAAACTGGCAGCAGAGCAAGCAATGAGACTGTCAAAAAGTCTTTAATTTCTGAGCTTTATGCAAATTGGAGAACCATGTGTTCTACCATAAGTATTTCAAAATTGAACTGTAGCTGATGGAGTATACTTTTTACAAATCAGTGCATCCATTACATTGCTATACTTGCTGTATTTCAAATGCAGTTTGGATGCTTTCATTATAGTTAAATTTAGTTTGGGTTAACAAAATGCGTTCAATTTACATCATATGTTAAAACTTAGGTATTTTAAAAATGGCCATTCATAATTCAAGTAGGCATATTTGATGTATTGAAAGTAATCATACAGAGAACAGAAACAGAAGACAATCACATTAACATGAAAACTTTTTTGTTAATTGAATATATATAGAAAATACCATAATACTAAAAGCAAAACAAAAAAAACAGAAAATATAAAAAACTAATTTGAATTATCAAAAACAACTATGATATAGTATATGATAAATATAAGTCATTGGCGGTGTAGTATTAGTAGTTTCCTTGGCGAAAGCACTTCTGCCACAGTCCTACTGTTGATCCTACAACAGTAAAGTGTGCTTTCTTTCTTTACCAGGGATGGGATCTTGGATAGGAGCAGGCGGCTGTTGGTGTATCAGTAATCAGCTGGCTTTATCTGGACTTGTCACGCAATCAAACCGCTAATCAGAACAGGATGTGCTGGGAAAGCAAGATAAAGCACTTCATAGGGAAGGGTATATCCTACTCACTTGCCTTCTATTTTAATTTCCCAATTGAGTGGCTGCGTGCAGATATGATGTGTGTAATAAAGTTAGAATGGTTATTTTTTACTGGTCACCATTTTCCTAGGGAATAGGGAGCCACTTGTTTTTATACAACATTAAATCAGCCAGTTTTGTTTTACAGACTCATTTTTTTTTTTTTTTTTTTTTTACAGCATTTATAAAGCATTTACTATCATACAAGACTGAGTAATGATATTTTGATTTACACATTTATTTACACATTCATATATTATGCACTACATTTAATCACAAAACTGTAAACTGTATGCAGTTTAAAATTTTAAATGACAGAGCTTAAATGAAGTAGAAAAATATAATATTTCATGTTGGTATCACATGGCCTGGGAACTAGAAGTTCAGTAATAAACTTACATATTAATGTTTTGCACAAAAATATATAGTAGACATAACACAGTTCAACAGCCTATTAACATCAAATGTTATTACAGTACAAAAAGATATTACCGCAAATCAAACATCGCTATTACAATTCAGAATTACATTGCAGCACTGCAGTTAGAAGCGTGAAAATATTTGTCACAACACACACTATACAGTTAGTTAACAAACCCTGAAATTCCCCTTCTGGATTCCCCTAACTAGAAGGGACCCAAGGGATACAAAATGTAGGAGGAGGCTGTGGTGAACACAATGGAAGTGGACTGCGTTAAACCCACCTATGTTTATTTGGTAATTATAAATTAATGGTAAGAAGTCAGTAATAACAAGGCATCGACCTCAACAATGCTGTAATGCACAGGGATTAAGAGGAACAATAAAGTGCTATAAAAGTATACTGTACAAATTTATCAGTTTATGAACAGTATATAGTGACGATTACAGTGTAAACACAGGGCACAGGGCTCATTTGAACTAAAGGACTATGCAACAACTAAACAAGGAAAAAGTACTTTTAGCTCAATGCAGTCATGTAAAATATTAACAGAACATTGTTAAAGTCAACATAAATAGATAAAAGCAATTGTATGTCTGCATGTTATATACAGACTAGGAGAACTAGAATTAGAAACATACTCGACTAAATAATGCTATGCATGTAAATGACTCAAAACTCTCAGAAATCAAACATGGAAGCTTTCATTTGTATGAATAAAGCAAGTCACCATGTAATGTCCTGTTATGTAGCTTTTGCTTTGCTGCTCTTGCAGAGTATATTATAAATCAGTGCATTGTGTAGTTACAGTAATGCATGAGTGTGTTTTTATTCCTGTAGCTCGTTCTGAGCAGGAAAATGTTTTGCCTGAGTATATGTAGTCTTTAAATATATTTATATTTATATATAAATATATGCAGATATGAGATATTCTTCAGTGTTTGTTTTCTTATCCAACCTTCATTTGCCAGAGTATTTAAGTTGTGTGCTTTGATTTCACTTCAAACTTGAGGTCTTTGTCTCTGTTCTGTAGGAGTCTAAGACATTTCTACCATGCTGTCCAGGAGTTCTGCGCTGTCACGGAGTGTGACAGACACTTTAAAGGCTTTGGGTTTAATCGTGAGCCCATAGTCAAAGTCCATGTTGGGGATACTTTCTGCTGTAAAGCTACACTGATGTAGCAGCAATGAAGTGAAGAGGAAGAGCTGTATCTTGGACAGGTCTTCTCCAATGCATCTGCGCTTCCCCGCAGAGAAGATCAGCACGTTGGTGGTTAAGTCTTTGTTGAGCGCTCCATCCTCGTCCAGGAATCGCTGTGGGTTGAATACCTCAGGTTGATCCCATTTGGTCGGGTCATGGTTCAAAGACCATTGGTTGATGAAAATGATGGTATCTTTGGGGATGTCATAACCATTGATGGACGTATCCGTGGTCGTGCTGTGGGGGATCGTTATGGGGACGAACGAGGTGAATCGCATGACTTCGTAGATGAAGGCTGTGAAATATGGAAGACGAGGCTGGTCTGCAATGGTTGGAAGGCGACTGCGATCCACCACTCTGTCTACATCCTCCTGAAGACGTTTCTGGACTTCTGGATACCTGTAATATAAGTGAAGACCTCTTTCAGCATTTTCAACTTTCTACTGCTTGAGTTCACCAAGTCACCAAGAATTTATTATGGACATTAAATGTCGACATTGCAAACATTTGTATTGCGAAGCAGAACAGCTGTTTCATTGAGGATTTAAATGATGTTTTATTAACAAAGTTCGGGAGGAGCACGTTCAGATAATTAACACGAGAGCACTCAGCAATCAACGATAAGAGGTGTATACTGTATATTCACTAGTCTCACCTCAATTTATTGACAGTTTAGCAGCATCCCTCCACCACCCCTTCTCCACACTTCTAGTCCTAACCATTTAAATACGGGGGGAGTACTCTGGGTTCGGGCCGAACTCCGAGCTCAGAGCCCTCTCCCCGGACAGCACGCCAAATACGCATTAAACTTTACTCCCTCTTATTGTATGTAAGTGTGAAATCGTGAAATGTAATTTGTATCCCATATATGTATATAAAATAAGCCTAAAGTCTCATCTGTACTAGTATCCTGCATGAAGCAGTCATTGAGTTGAGTTTCACAGAGTGGCCTACATGTTAAAAAGTGTTAGTGGGTCAGATTTCATGTTGTGTTTCTGTAACCTGCCCTCATTATTTGCTGCCAGTACCTGCACGGAAGAGTTACATAACACGAAAGCTGTTGGGTGTTATTGAGATCCGTATGTCTCTTGTGGACTCTTGTAAATCTGTAAGTTGTCGTACTGCAAAGCTAGAGTTCGCCCAATAATAAAAAAATTGTCGTCACTTACACACCTGCATGTTGTTCTGAACCTGTATGAGTTTCTTTCTTCTGTTGAACACAAAAGAAGATATTTTAAAGAATGTTGGTAGCCAAAGAGTTGATGGTAGCCATTGACTTCCATAGTAGGAAAAAAAAACATACTATGGAGGTCAATGGCTACTTTCGTCAACTGTCTGGTTACCAACATTCTTCAAAATATCTTAATTTGTGTTCAACAGAAGAAAGAAACTAATACAGGTTTGGAACAACATGAGGGTGAGTAAATGATTACAAATGTATAACTTTTGGTGAACTATCCTTTTAAAGTGCTGCATAGTTCAGCTAAATAAATAAATAACAATGCTGTTATAATGTACTAATGTTAGTTTCAAACCCATTTTTATTTTATTTTTTTCTGGGCAACATAAGGAGATTCATTGCAGCGGCTCTTTTTCATGCAATGAATGTGATCATTGATTGATAGTGTCAAGCAGAGTATATTGAATAAATCATGTTGCTTTTTTCCTTTTTGGAGCTTCACGGTATAAATCATTGTCCACTGAGCAGATTGAACGTCCAGCAATATTTCTTCTTTTGTATTCCCACAAAAGTAGTTTTATGTGATTTTAAAAAAAATAATGTATTTAAAGCATTTACCTGACTAGTAACAGAATGATCCACTGTAGAGCTGTAGATAGAGTGTCTTGACCGGCTCCAAAAATATCTGTCATGGTCGATGGCACGAACTCCTCATCCAGAAAGACCCTCGGCCCCCCTGACATCGCTTTATCCAGAGCTACGATGAGCGCGTCAGTCATGTCACGGACAAGGCTCAATGAAATAGTCTTGCGGTGCTCCACCACTTTGGAATGAATAAACTCGTAAAACTCCACGTTGAGTGCTTTAAACTGGTCAAAGAGAGTTTTGATTGGGTTTGGGAAGTACTGCAGCCAGGGCATCACATCCACGATGCTTCCAGCTCCGACTGTCTTGGTAAACTTATCATTTCTGCCCACCACCTGCTGGAACTCCACATCATCAGGTGAGTACCGGTTTCCGAAGCACACGGCGCTCATGGTGTTCGCCACAGACACCACCAAATACCGATGCGGTTCGAAGAATCGCTGCTCGCGTGTTTTAGTCAGAAACAAACGGATGAGCTCTCCGATCTCGCACACGATGTGCTTCTCAAAAGTTTGTTTGGTTTGGATGTTGGCTGTGGAGAAATTTCTCACGGTGCTTTGGGCGATCTTTCGATGCAGTTTCCACCACTGGCTGTAGCTATTGAACGCCAAACTTTTCCCACCGGACACGAACCGGAACGAAGCGAAGTCGGGTCTGCCGGCAAAATCGGCAGCTTTTTTTACAAGCGCCGCTTTAATCGCGTCTCCGTTCAGAACCACCACGTCTCGGCTGCCAAGTTTGATCTGAAACACGTCGCCGTATTTCTGGGCCATTCGGGTGAAGAAAAAGTGAGGACAGTTACCGAGCTGAGCGGCGTTACCGATGACCGGCCATGGGAACGGACCCGGTAACTGACACCGACCGGGTCGCCGCCAGAACATGAGCGTTAAACACACCAGCAGAGATAGTAAAGCACTCCGCGACGAAAGCTGGATGAAATCATCCACAGCCGCTAGAAAATCCATTTTTGCTATATTTGCAAGCCTCGAAATCAATGCAGAATCACTTTGAAGTGGTCAAACACAATTTACCTGTTGAGCATCAATCACTGTTAAAGTGTCTGAGTGATTCCTATGAAATTATAGAGTGGGGATAAAGTTTGTAGTGTTGTGATGGTTGGTCTAAGATGAAATGAGTTTATCCACGAATTGATCCACGACTAAATCACATCACTGAGAGTCTCCTCCTTTACACACACACATACACATGCATGCACGCACGCTCTCTCTCTCTCTCGCTCTCTCTCTCTCTCTCTCTCTCTCTCTCTCTCTCTCTCTCTCTCTGAATGCGTGACTTCAACTGCTATGTATTTTGAACTATCTATCTATCTATCTATCTATCTATCTATCTATCTATCTATCTATCTATCTATCTATCTATCTATCTATCTATCTATCTATCTATCTATCTATCTATCTATCTATCTGTCTATCTATCTATCTATCTCGCGTGAAAAAAATGTCACCATGCTGTTTAAAAAAAAAAAAAAGCAACAAAACCTGGTAATCGTAATTTTAATTCACCAAAGAATTCCTGAAATTACGGAATATTGCAAAGAAAAAACATGAGTCTAGCCTACATATAATGGGCTAAATTTGCGGTGAAACTGTTTAACAAGGCAAAACGTGTAGCCTTCCAGGGTAAAATAAATGATATTTTATCGTCTAAATCTAGTTATCCACTGAAATGGGTTAATATTTTTTGCTTAATTCAAAGCTGTTGTAATGGGGATGCTTTAGTTTTCTCGTGTTTGCAACTTCACTACCGTGCAAGTCAGACCAGATCGTAGAAAGAATGATGATGTGTGCTGAAACTGTGCATCAAAACTAATGTTTGACAGGACAATATACAGTAGTGTACTTCCTTCATTACTGTGGAAAATACAATAGAAAAGATAACAAGTGATGGAAAATGATGCAATGCTGGAGATGTTTGATAGTATTTTCCTCTTTCTCTGTTTCCACCCGTTGCCACTAGGAGGACCACATTCCCAACCAGCGCCAAATTATATGACACTTAAATTAAGTAATGAAGGGAAAATAAAGACCTGCATTTATTTGTTTGTAACTCTACAACATTTGTCGTCCGTATTTTGTATTTAAAGTCTTACTTGGGATGCAACATTATAGGCCTACTTCAACAAATGTAAGGCTATACCTGTAACTTTATACCTTATTATAAATTTAATTAATCAATATTTACAAAAAAAATAAAAAAATAATAATGTTTATTTATTTATTTATATTTATTTATTTATTTGTACTGGAGGACAAACTCCATTCCACAATGTTTGGTATGAAAATATGATGATCACGATCCACTCTGTTTTCACAAAGCAGATGCACAATTTCAAAGTGTGCTTAAACAGCTCGATTAATATGTTCCGAGTGAATCATCTTTGAAAATCGATTCATAATTGCTTTTCTTTTTTTCTTTTTTTTTTTACTTAGTTGCATCAGACTATTTTGAGGTTGTTGTTTTGTTTTGTTTTTTTAAACGTAGGCTATATAAAAATAAATATGCCTTTTATTACAAAATACATTATTATATACATATATATACATTATGTTAACATTATAAAAGAGAGACATTTCATATAAAGATATGTTCATAAAAACAAAATACTTATCTAAAAGTATGCCGAATTAGTCCAGCGGCATCTCGAGAGTTCAGTACCACGGACAGCGCGCGTGCGGCGCGCACTGATCACGCTATGACACGTCAAATCACTTAACAGGGTTTTTAGATCCCCAGAAGAACACTGACTCTTTACAGCAATCAGAACTTGACAACTTCAAATGGGCTATTATAAATAATAAAATAAGATAAAATAGGCTAGTAGGCCTATAGACCTACATGTGCCATCAAAAAGTGGCTATATGCGCACAACACACCTTATTACGTTCCATTATTTTCCACATTTTAAAATGCTGTATATTGATACGCAAATATTGTAAGGCTGAATTATTAGTCTATTTTGTTATTAAAATATTGACGTTTTAACAGATAGGCCTAATGATGTAGGCCAGTGTCATTTCTTTAATCCTTATTAAAAAAAAAAAAAAAGCCTATCCATTATCCTTTGTATGTGTCAGAGCGGAGGCTTTCGGGACCGCGCGTAAACGTCACATCTTTTTGATTTTCCCGGTGAAAATGACCCGAGTCCTTCACGATCAGTCAACCGGCTTTCATAGAAAAACCTAGGAAGTCGCGGAAGATTACTTTTTTAAGTTTCGTTAGAATCTCACACATTGGCAATAAAAAAGCGATTAATACATGAACATTCTTACATATAGGCCCTTTCCGATCTGTTAACATAACATAATGCACTGTAGCCTAAATTAACATCGATATCAACAATTTTATTAACTATAAGAAAGGTTAACAAATGCTGTAAGAATTGCTCATGACACGGACACACACACACGTCAAGTCAAGTCACCTTTATGGCGCTTTTTACAAGATTGTATCACTGCAGTAGCTTACCGGTGATAACGTGAAAATAATACAACAGTTTGTTTCTAGAAGAAACTTGCGTCATCGTCCACCTTAAGTAAGGCAGATCAAAAATATTGTTAATTAAAGCTGCAAGCAGCATTTATCGGGGTTCAAGCAGTTAAGGCCTTTAAGGCCTTAAAGCACAAAAGCTTTAAAATCTATTAAGTTTTATTTAGCAAGCATGTAACCACTGACATAATAGATGGAAAAGACCATTTACAGCCAATACAGGCAATGTAACAGGAAATACATGGTTTTAAAGCTGTTTAACATTTATAGGATTTCTATACATTTCTGCACTGGTTTGGGGCGAAAAACCTAGGACTAGTTAGTAAAAGTACGTTGTTGACAAAATTCAAAATGGTGGAAAATTTATCATGGCGGAAATTAACATTATCTAAATCTCGAAGATCGGATCAGATCGGATCGAATAATGATAATCGATTCAAGATCTTGAGAATCGGAATCGAATCGATTCTTGAAATTTGAATCGAAACCCAGCCCTACACAACACTGTGTAGCATGTAGTGCGCAACTTGACTTGATGTGCTACACCTAGATATAGTATTCGGTAGGGCATAATTAAATCAGAAGCAAGGATCATCTACTGGAGGGAGGATATGGTGCAACAGGAGAGCAAATAGTTGACAATTTTGTTCTGATTCAAAGAGAAAATGATATTGATAAATTAAAAAGTTCTCTTTGTAGTTTGTTTCAGAAAGATGAGTGACAAATAAGAACAATAGAGAGTTAGTAAATGAAAACAGACATCACCGACTTGTTTCTTTTTAATGATTCAACAGCCTAAAAGCTTCGATTAAATTAGGTGAAGTTCGAAAGTGGAGCTTAAAGTTAAAAATAATTACCACCTAGTTTCATCACATCTATCTTTTTAACGAATCAGTGTTTTTGAACATGTTTGTACATGTACGGTTTAATGACTCAAAGACAATCCGTTGCTGTAACAATGTGACTGTGCACTGAGTGACAGCCTTTCAATGCGCAGAGACGCTGTTTAGTTTTCGCTACATTCGTTACACTTATTTATATAGCAACACATAAATATAAAAAACAAAAACAAACAAAAGAAAATTGTAGTTATCCTACCAGTTGATGGTTTCAAATTACAGTTCAAATGGGAAACAGGTCCATGGGCACTGGTTAGCATTTGTGCATGTAATTGCATCCACTAGGCAGACGATTCACCTTCACAGGATTATTTATGGCACAAAACAGGATACACTTGACGATCACGTTCACATAGGGAAAAAAAATAGAGAACAAGAAAACGCAGCCTTGGAAAACACAAGGCAAACGTACAATAATTAATTTCTGACTCAACATTTCAGTAACAAATGACATGCACAGCTCAAATGACACATTAATCCAAATTTATTTAACACATCGATTCGACACTCATAAAACAGTCACTGTCACAACTCATGATACAAAGATGTTAGCTACACGCGGTAGCTTTAGCCCACGGCTAACTAGTTCAGCTCGCGCTGTGACTGCGGCCTAGTCAACTCAGCTCAAATCAAATCATTTCTGAAATAGATATCTGTCATAAGATAACATATGACAAAAAAAAGTCACTCACCAAAACGAGACTGCATCACATATTCAATTTAAGAAGATTGTTCAATAAAGATTATCACACTATAAATCTTACTCCGATTTCACCTTTTACATCTTTCTCTGACGACAAGTTGATGCATCCAAAGTTTCCAAGTGCACACAATCACAGTTCCCGATAGATTATGATGATCATTTAGTACAAGGAGTTTCTGAAGAAAGTTTCCGTGCTGCTGTCTCATCTGATCTATTCTGTTCTCTCATCATGCTGACAGCGGCAGCGCCTGCGCGAACAGTGGGCGGGCCTTAAGAATATGCCGCTACTGTTGGCTCTCAGGGGTGTCAGTCACTGCAGCACAATCAGTGATTGGACGACTCGCGTGTTTTTGCCCAGTGGTTTTTACCAGTGCATCAAGTAAATAAAAAAAATGGATGTAATTGAAAAAATAAATTTGTCCAGAACAGAGCGACAGGACTGAATTTAAACTGTTATAGAAGAGCTAATATACTGAGAATGAACTGGTGAAGGATTGTCTCTCTGCTTTATTTTATAAGAAATATTTCTGTGTCTAGAGTTCCTAATGCGCTGTACTCTCAACTTTTGTATAATAGTACTAGTCATATTTTTTTTACACCAGGCATGAATAAAAGGAATGTTTTTTATTTCCTGTTTCGAAAACCACTGGAAACCAACGGACTGTAATGTATAGAGGAATGAAAATATGGAATCATTTACCATTGATATCACACATTTTTACAAGAAAAATTAGTTTTAAAAAAATATTTAAAGGAATATTTAATGGCAAAATATATTAAATTGTTGATTTTGATATTTGGAATGGATGATGGGTTAGTGCGTTTCATTGACTTGACTTTTTATTGTTGTTGATTAAATGTAGTTTTGTATGATTTACTTTTTGGGACCCCAGGAAGAGTAGCCACTGCCTAGAAAGAGGCTAATGGGGATCCAAATAAACAAATAAACTTATATCATTGATGGAAAATACCATTTACAGCCAATACAGGCAATTTACTGAGGAAAGTTTTTTTGACAGTTATAGCACCACATCTTGCCTGATCTCCATCACTTTTGTTAAGTGTCCTCAAAGTGTGCCCATGCAGGTCTGTCAAATTTGTTGTAAATATCTCATTTTGTTTTGAAGTTTAGACACTTCTGTTTATGAGAGAATAAAAATGATCCATGGGTGACAATGATTTAAAAATTTTATTTGTTTATTTATTTTTGTCAGTTCCTATCTTAATTGTGACATTTGGGCGTTATTGTTTAGCTATTGATCTATGTTTTCAAATTTCACGAAATTTGGACTAACGGTTTCGAAGATAATTGCAAGTTTTTTAAGTGCTTAATGACAATGATACACAAACTATAAGGAGAAACCTGGAATATTTGGTATTGTTGGACTCGGGAAGGATTGAGGATTTCAAAGGACTAACGGTTGGGTGCGTTTATAGCCATTTTCATAAAGTTTTTTCCATGTTGTAGCGCCACCAAGTGGCCAATCGTCACGATTTTTTTCAAGTAATCTCAGATTGATCTCATAAACACGTTTCCCAAGATTAGCGAAAATATCTCTTTCCGTTCACGAGTTATAATTGTTTTAGTAAAAGTGGCCCTGGTGCCATCAAACATTTTGATTTCCCTTAGCGACCGTGAATTTAAATTAAGAATTTTTTTGATGATTATTGATAGTCTCTGTCCAGAGAATATTTCTGCATTGGTTTGGTTTCGATCGGGCGAAAAATCTAGGAGTAGTTCGCAAAAGTAGGTTTTTCAAAAAACCTCAATTTAATCAAAATTGACGCCTGAACGGCGAGCAAATCCGAGGCATGCATCTGGTCCGCCTCGAGCCAAGGATTCCAGCGATATAAGACACTTGAGCCTACGCCTCACGGTTGATGAGTTATGAGCCGTTTCGTACTTTTGCCCGCTGTAGCGCCCCCGTCAGGCCGATCGGGGCGGGCCTTGGTGACGCTGTAGGCGGTGTGAGTACTATCAGCCCCCAAAGTTTCAAGTCTCCACGACTTACGGTTTGGTCTGCCCGATCAGTTTTATGTCTGAATGTTGCATCATGGGAAAATTAACAATTACAATAGGTGTTCAGCACTGAAGTGCTTGAACCCCTAAATATTAAATGTCCACAACTAAGCAAGCCAAAAGCCAAGGCAACAGTGGCAAGGAACCAAAACTCCATCAGGTGAAAGAATGGAGAAAAAAGCCTTGGGAGAACCCAGGCTCAGTCGGGGGCCAGTTCTCCTCTGACCAACGAGCGAACAGTGTATGATTATGATGTTTGTATGATTATGATTATGACACACTGACACACACACACATTGATTCATTCATCATTCATTCAATTCATATTCATTCAAAATATACTTTTAACCTTTTTTTCTTTTATTACAAATAAATGTGGGGAACTATATTTTTGCTAAACATACACTTTTAGTTTTTGATCGCTGTGATGTATCATAGGCTATTTGGAACAACATAATTCCAGGTAGAGATGAATTTTATTTTATCCATTAGATTCATTGCTTCTGTTTCGTTTAGTTATAGTCTCTACACAGTTTACCTTTTTGGGAAAATTGGAAAATTTTGACTTATGGTCCCCCTCCGAACAAACTCTGGACCCCCAGGCCTCTTTACTGTATCAAAGACCAATGCAGGCCATGCTGAGACAGGCCCTGACAGACACAAGCAACACTTTGCCATGGTCCAGGTGTTTCCAGGTAATTGTAAAGCTGTTTGTTGTCATTTTTATGTGCGTGTTTTATATAGAGCTGGTGTCAGCTTGACAGACTGCATCCTGTGGAACTCTAAACATACAGGTTCTATATTTATCCTTAAAGGATTCTGTCAAGCGCTTCAGCTCTTGCAAAGAGCTTGTAAAAATATATCACTAGAAAAGATTACATAAACAACCCATTAAACTTGAATGTATTATGCAATAATTTAAGACATTTCCGTCATATTCAACCTTATTGACATACAGGTTCTTTAAAACTCAGTCAATAACCCTAGGGTTCTATAAAGACCCTTTAATAATATTAATAATAATAATAATGACAATAATATTATAATTTGAGCTTTGGATGTGTCGAAATATATGTGATCTATTCTAATCAAAACTATGAGCGCAAAGCTAGAATTACCAATATTTTAACAGTTTATTTCTGTAAAATGGTGGTTATTAATAATTATGGCAGAAATAACTATTTTATAATTATAAAATCAACATTTATATTGATTAGCTCTATAAAATTGAGGGTCATTTGTTTTTATGTGGATATATTCATGCATGCATTCATTAAAATATTTCATTATGGTAAATAAGCCGGGGGTAATGGTTGTTTCACGACCAAAGTTCAAAGTTCCGTGCGACTGCCACTAGGGGGCGAAATTCGACAATCGTATGTGAATTTTTTTGGTCGTTCCCTCCTTTTACTCACTCGTACGAATTTGGTCGTGAGATAGCATTAGTATAGCCTATATGATACTTAAAGGGGGGGTGAAATGCTCATTTTCACTCAATCTCCTGTTAATCTTGAGTACCTATAGAGTAGTATTGCATCTTTCATATCTCCAAAAAGTCTTTAGTTTTATTATATCTATTAAAGAAAGATAGGCTGTACCGAGTCTTTCCGGAAAAAAACGAGCGGCTGGAGGCGGGCTGTGTGGGCGAAGCTAAAGCTGTGCTAACGCGCCGAGCTAACAATACACAGAGACAATAGAAGCAGTTTTACTCACCGCCCGGTTCCAACGCACGACCGCGAACCTTTATCATTGTGACTGCTCGATCCTTAAGCATTAGACGATCTGCAAATCCGTCGATCTGGGCTATATAAAACAAGCATCGTCGAAATGCAGGGAACAAACAGTCTTGCAAAACCTCCGTTGATGCTCTGAAAAAACAAACTCCATCCACTGGTCCCTTAACGCCGGGTTCTTTGGGAATCTGTGCAGGATTGTCTTGCCCTGGCAACCAAAAACCCATTTCTTTGGTGACATTGACTTCCCTAAAGCCGAGCACAGCGCTTTGATGGGCGCACTGCTTTCGCTCTCTCGCTCTCTGGTCTACGGTTGCGCGCGCGCCCGCGTCCTCCCGGAGAAGATTCCTTAGGACCCGTATAAGGAAATTCCGTTACATCTGACGTCACACATGTCCATACTCGAAAAAAACTTTCCGAAACTTGTGACAAACCGGAAGGAACATTTTTGGAACAGAAATACTCCTTCAAACGTACAATTTAATTTTTGAAACTTTGTCCATGTTTAGCATGGGAATCCAACTCTTTAACAGTGTAAAAAACTCAGTATGCATGAAATAGCATTTCACCCCCCCTTTAAGACTATGCAGATCTGGCTATGTGAGAATATAGTTTTAATTAGGCTGTTCCCTTTTCTTTGTATGACACATTGATACAGTAGGCCTACAGTGCCGTATAGCTCTTTCGGTATCATTCTGAACATTGCACAATCATTCGTTTCATGTGTCATTGAACGGAAGAGAGGCTTTCGGGAGCGCTCGTAAAAGTCGCATCGTTTTGATTTTCCGGGCAAAAAACGACCCGAGTCCTTTACATAAAAGTCAGCCGCAGGCTTTCATAGAAAACCTAGGAAGTCTGGGAAGGTCTCGTTTTTAAAGTTTCCTTCAGCTGTTCACACATTGGCAATAAAAAAGAGATTAATAGGCTACATGTAAAACATCTTTAATATAGCCCCTTTCAGATCTGTTAATATTAGTTAATGCACTGTGAATTAACATGAATATCAACAATTTTTTAACTAAAAGAAATGTTAATACGCAAAACAATATTGATCATTGTTTGTTAATGCATCTAATACAACAAATAAAGACTTTAAAGTTACTTTTTTAAGTTACTTTCATTTAAGGCATTTAGCATGACAGTATCTTGTCATTGAAGTCACTCAATGAAGTCACACATTGAAGTGAAATGTTTGAGTGAAGTAATGATGACCTAATCCCTCGAACACTAGGAACAGGAAAAACCTGACATCTTTTCTTATTCGAAATATTTATAACTCCTGCTCCTTTCTGATTGGACAAAAATAGTATGATATATGGAGAATGTATAGATAACTGCTGAGTAGTGTGACTAGGGAAGGCCGTATAAACTAATATGAAGTAACAAATCAGGAAAATTTAAAATATAGCAATGACTGCCGAAGTTGTCTCACGACTTATGAGCACATTGTTAAAAAAAAGTGCGTGCTTGAGACTGGCTTATCTTCTTTGCTCAGTCAGAACAGTCAACTTCTGGAGGAAACAGACTAACAGGAGAAATCGCCATGGGGCGTTGAGTTAAGTGCTGCAGTCACGCACAGGCACTTTATCATGAGAGGTGATATCAGACACAACTGGAGCTGCCCGTTTAAAGCTTACGACTGTTTTTCTGTGTTGCTATGGCTTAGCTGATTAAGTAGATCCTAAAGACTGGATTGCCTGAGTTATTTACAGGGTAAATGAACAGGAAGAGCCTGAGAATGCTAACATGCCATATTTTGTTTATTTTTTTTTTATTTTTTTTATTTTTTTTTTAATTTATCAAATCATTTTGTTAGCTAAAATTTGAGTGGAAATTTGTGCCTTTGAGATAAAAAAAAATACGCTAAGATTAATCATTAAGAACTAAACATATTAAAATACTAATTCATTATTTTTACCTGTACAAGCGAAAAGGCTTTTCCCTGTCACTCTCTGTGTAGTGTGAAATGTGATATTGTAATTGTGTTGTTGAATAGTAGTTCATGGGAGTTCATTTAGCAAATAATATTTTACTTCCTCCCTTATAACAATATAATTGCACCAGGAGAAAATGACAATTGGTGATCTTTTTTTTTTTTTTTTTTTTTTGCATGGCTGATTTTAGAGCCTGAGACCATATGTGAAAAGAATTAATACATAATTAATTTTCATTGCAAATTATTGCATAACATTGTGAGTGAAAAATGTACATTTGTTTCATTCTCAATATTTCATATGTCCATTTTGGCTTAATTGACAGCACCACTGATCATTTGAAAAAAAATTCCAAAGATCTTCAAGCTATGAAATCTGCTTTGCTTTCATTTGATTACTGTCCTAAAAATAATGCAGAATCTTAAATGTGCAGTAAGCGATTTTTGAGAAACATTTTTGAAATATACCTAAACAAACACATCCCTCCGTTCATTGCTCCGCCCCCAAAATGTACAAACATGCAATGCAAGAGTGGATGTCTATTTATCAAAGCTGAAGTGAAAGCAAAATAATGCTTCGCGAAAAATAAAGCAAAGATGACGAATGAACGACAATGAAGAACATTAAATAGACATACAGTACACCAGAGTATATACAAGCAAGAGAACTCAAAACTATCTTGTTACTATAGCTAACATTACAACAACAGCATATATTGGTTCTGTGGAACAACAACACCAATGTAAAAGTCAGGCTCCCCTTCTCCAGCACTGGAAAGCCTTTCTAATATTAGCACGGGTCCTAAAGCTCTTGCCTGATCATAACCCTTTTTTTTTCAGTGATATTCCTCTGATATTTTCTAATTTGTAATGTCTCTCAGCCATCTCTCTTTCTACAGTCTTTCTTCAAATCTCCCTCTCTCCTCCCCCATAATGAGTGTATATGCCCTAGGTGTACGATATTGACAGAAAATAATATCTCAATATTTTCTGGGATTTCATTGATAACAATAATTTGATGATATTTTATATTGTATATTATAAAATACGATATTATGACGATATTATGTGTTTATTATGTTGGTACCTTGGTAGGTTTAGGACTGCTGAGGACAGCTAACTCCTAAAGTTTTTGATATTCTTTATATTCTTTGTGGTGGTCAATCAGTCGCAGCAGTGACAGAAATTATAATTTCCAATAAGTTTAAATTGTTTTTTACTTTTATGAGCATTTTTACCTTTATAAAGCCATTTTTTGTTAACCTAATTAAATGTATGCATCATATTTTGTGCCAAATTCTTACATTTAATCAATAAATCGAATTAGAATAATAAATCTGTATACAATGTTATAATGTTACAATCATCTTAAATCAGTATCAACAAAATTCACCTTTGCAATGCAGAGGAAACACAGAAGCTGCACCTGAAGTGAGATTTAAATGTATTTATACAGACTGTTTAATGCAGCTCAGAGGGGACATGAGTGCATTTAATCTGCAGTTACAAATGCATAAATGTCTTGATGTTTTAAACATAAAATGTTGAATATTGATATTTAAAATGATAAAAAAAATATATATTTTTTAAAAACCGCCAGTAGGTGGCAGCAAGTCACTGTTAATGAGTGAGTCTACAGTTGTCTCATTCCGAAGGCTGCGGCCTCCGGAGATCGCATTTGTCAGGCTGCACACGTCATTGAGGCTGCTTCGTTTCAGTATACTGACCACTTCATTCCATAGTCATTTAGAGATTACAATTTATGCTTCACTAGGAATAACGGTCAATTTTATAATGGTTACGACATAATTTATCACGTATGCGGTCGACAAATGCGACCTCCGGAGGACACAGCCTTGATGAGACACACATTGAGTTTCAACCGATTCATTAAAATGGCCGATTCATTCAGGAACAAAGCATTTGACTGTCTAAATGAGTGAGTCATTGAATTATTCATTCAATTGATTCGTTCACGAAACACCGCCTTGTGTTACTCATAGATGCAAAACAGTCCTATGGTTTTGTTTAGAGCTATTTTTGTCTGCACAATAGAGCACAAACAGGCAATTTTGTTTCTTAATATATTAGTCATATATTAACTGCTTGTTTATTGAAGTGTTGTATGAAATCAATATAACATTTGTAATCATGCTGATATTTGGAGAAAGAAAACAGCACTCTTCGTGTGATATTGATTAACAGTATTAAATTATATAAATATAAAAGACATCCAGAGGTATTTTTGCCCCCTTATCTTGAATATTGTAAATCATGCAGTGAAAGCGTGCACTTAATGCGCAAGCGCACTAGTCTAACCTACTAGTATGTGTGCACTCTCTAGGTGTGTCTTTGTAAAGTGAGGGACAATGCTGATACTGTTTTCAACATCTGTCGGCGCGTTTGTAGACCCTAGAGGGTTAAGCAGTAATGTACATAAAGTATTGAATGAAAATGTCTCTGAAAAGTGTGTTTATTTGGCAAAAATTGCATTTATTTCACTTACCTCAGCTGTGGTAAAGTATGCAAACAACAGCAAGCGTCACTACGGGAAGCAGAAAGTGTCCGACTTCACGTTTTCAGCTTCTCTCGCCGATCGGTTACATCCAGACGATGTCGAACACACCTGATAAACACTCACCTAAAGGATTATTAGGAACACCTGTTCAATTTCTCATTAATGCAATTATCTAATCAACCAATCACATGGCAGTTGCTTCAATGCACTTAGGGGTGTGGTCCTGGTCAAGACAATCTCCTGAACTCCAAACTGAATGTCAGAGGGAAAGAAAGGTGATTTAAGCAATTTTGAGCGTGGCATGGTTGTTGGTGCTAGACGGGCCGGTCTGAGTATTTCACAATCTGCTCAGTTACTGGGATTTTCACGCACAACCATTTCTAGGGTTTACAAAGAATGGTGTGAAAAGGGAAAAACATCCAGTATGCGGCAGTCCTGTGGGCGAAAATGCCTTGTTGATGCTAGAGGTCAGAGGAGAATGAGCTGACTGATTCAAGCTGATAGAAGAGCAACTTTGACTGAAATAACCACTCATTACAACCGAGGTATGCAGCAAAGCATTTGTGAAGCCACAACACGCACAACCTTGAGGCGGATGGGCAGAAGACCCCACCGGGTACCACTCATCTCCACTACAAATAGGAAAAAGAGGCAACAATTTGCACGAGCTCACCAAAATTGGACAGTTGAAGACTGGAAAAATGTTGCCTGGTCTGATGAGTCTCGATTTCTGTTGAGACATTCAGATGGTAGAGTCAGAATTTGACGTAAACAGAAAGAGAACATGGATCCATCATGCCTTGTTACCACTGTGCAGGCTGGTGGTGGTGGTGTAATGGTGTGGGGGATGTTTTCTTGGCACACTTTAGGCCCCTTAGTGCCAATTGGGCATCGTTTAAATGCCACGGCCTACCTGAGCATTGTTTCTGACCATGTCCATCCCTTTATGACCACCATGTACCCATCCACTGATGGCTACTTCCAGCAGGATAATGCACCATGTCACAAAGCTCGAATGATTTCAAATTGGTTTCTTGAACATGACAATGAGTTCACTGTACTAAAATGGCCCCCACAGTCACCAGATCTCAACCCAATAGAGCATCTTTAGGATGTGGTGGAACGGGAGCTTCGTGCCCTGGATGTGCATCCCACAAATCTCCATCAACTGCAAGATGCTATCCTATCAATATGGGCCAACATTTCTAAAGAATGCTTTCTGCACCTTTAAATGTTTTTAAATGCTTTTTTTCTACTTGTTTGTTTGGTTGAAATCCATTTCAAATCATAACGGAAAGAAAATATTAAGATTTGAGAGTGTTCTTTTGGGTTTCCCACTGTGTGTGACCGGTCCGTAGGTAACTTTTTATAATAATATTTGTTGAATTTACGCATTCTGCATCCTGTGATACAGTTGTGTTGCCAGACCGTCTGATTTCCCCTCTTTGTTTGTCCATGTTACACTCACACTCATGCAGACACATCTGCAAACGCATGCAAGCAGGATATTTGTATTTATCAGCTTCACTCTGTGTGATGGTGTCAGAGAGTTTAATCCAGAGCATCACCCTGCCGCTGTGTTACGGCCCTGTTTCCCACATTACAGCACAATGACCCTCGTGACGCCACACTCTCTTCAACCTTTAGTTTCCCAGGAAAATGATAAAACCCTTTCTTTCCTCCCCCTACAAAAGCTCAAAAACATACTAAAACGATTGAAAAGGCAAACAATGCTAATGAGTCTACGAAGTATCCTAACGACCCCACAAATTAACAACCAATTGAGGTACAGCTTCCATCGGGCTGCGCGGCTTTTTTTGTCTAGCCAACTGTTGTGGAGGCCCTTGCCAAAGCGAGTCACTAGTCCGTGAAGGCGTCTCCCTCTTCCTGACACTAGGAGGGCATTTTTACCCCAGAATTTTGAACTGTCACCCATGTCAGATTTACATTCTTTTTGTTTCTTTTCTCTCCTTTCTCTTTTTGTGGAGGAAACGTTTGCAGCCGACATCTAAAAATGGGCTCTTTGGGGAGAATGTGCAGGAAGCGACATGGTGGTGCGTGATCAGCCGCATGACTGCACTTTAATGTCAGCCCACACAGTGGGCGTGATTGCCCAATGCTGTTTTTTTTTATTTGACAACACATATACAGTAAGCAATGAATGCTTTGAAAAATCGTTACAGTAAATTGTGAGCATAAAATAATTCAGACTTGCGGCGACTTTACGTTATTGCTAATTAATAAGTGAATATGTACTTTTTGAGTAAGCGTATTGCATAGAAAATATCTTTTATGTTAAACAGTGATTTAGTTAGATCTGAATCTATATTGCAAAAACAACACTTATCATGTGAATCAGGTGAGTCTGTGATGTTGAGGTTGACTAATATTTTCCAATACTTTATATACAGTGCTGTAACCACTATAGAATTATTTATAGTACTTAGATTAGTAGTTAATCTTTATTGAGTTTTCAACTGCAGATTACTAAAATATTAACTTTTGTCTCCCCCAATATTGATTATTTGATGGTAGTCTTGTGTACATGTAAACATTGTTTTTAATTCTTTAGAATAGTTTTGAAAAGTATTTTTATTGTTCTGTTTATATGTTGTCTACATAAGTTCCCCAAACCAAATATGAGAACTAGAGCCTTGTGACTGTCCAGTGTTGGTTTCTGTATAAAACTAATTCAGCATGAGACTGATTTTTTTTTTTTTTTTTTTATTTATTTATTTGTTTGTTTGTTTGTTTTTATTGGGAATCTACAGACCAGACAGCCCAAAGTACTATGTTGCCAGCATCCACTGTGGCATGAATAAATTAACCAGTTGATTTTTATTATTATTATTATTATTATTATTTGCAGGTTTATTTTTGGGTTGTTGCAGTTTTGTTTAATCTTTTTTTTTATTTTTATTTTTTTATTATTATTATTTTTTAAACAATTTTTTTTTTTTTTTTTTTTTTTTTTTTTTTGTGCTCCAAACCTATGACTTTCTTTCCATGGAACACAACAGATATTTGCAGAATGTTGCAGAGACAGACTACCTAAGGGTATGTTTACATGTCAACGATGTCAAAAAGCTTTGCTTTTTACACTGTCCAAAAGTTTCCAAATGATCTCCGTTCACACGGATCCGCGAACACGATTAAAAACACTGCATTATGCTGCCAGGCCAGTAGTTGGCCATGTCACTTTGGAACACTACACACCTATAGACAGAACATGTAATACGCATCCCCATTTTCGAAAATTCACGTTTTTATGGTTAACATGGAGATGATAATGGTATCGTTTTCACAAACTTGCACTTTGAAACCCGTTTTCAATTTCAGGCCCCCAAAACGCTGTTGTCGTGTAAATACAGCCAAAACGCATAAAACGTTTTCCGTTATTGTGTAAACGGCCCCTCAGTCTCAATGAACTTTCTTTGCATCTTTTTTCCACACTGTGTACATTACTACTCATTCTGTGTTTAGTTGACGAAGTCTACGGAAATTTGGGAACGACGTGAGGGTAAATAATGTTTGGGTGAAATATCCCATTAATGCTGTTGCCTAACAAACAGTTCCTTACACCTGTTTTGCCATTCATATCAAGCTGCGTTGAGTTGCCAAATACTAATCCTATTGTGATCCAGCCTGAACAAACTGAGTTTTTACGTGTCAGCGGACTTCAACTCTTTACCTCCTCTATTTTATCCAGCCCCCTTGGAAGAGGTCAAAGGTCACCCAGTGCTCAAAGAGATGTTCTGTCTCCCCACTACAAGCCATGACGGCAGTGTTTTCATTAGCAGTTAATGATGACAGACGGTCATGCATGAGTGACACCAGCTTCAGAGTCACGCAAGGCCTCTAAGATGGAAGACACACCATGAAAGTGTTTTTTATTTTTGTCACGAATAGCTTCCTAAAACATAATCCGAGGAAATCCAGTCACCATGAAATGAGGAAGTGACCAAATTTATCCTCCACATATTCTTGGAATACATTTTTTTTTTTGCCTTTTTTTGGATAGTTGCCATACTTTAACAAGGTTTTTTACAGTAGTATTTTTTTTTTTTTTTTGTAGAGTTTATTAATATGAATTGAAAAATCACAGATCAGACAGCCTATGGTACTATGCTGGCACTTATTCCTACCATGCATTGTGACAATAATAAATTAAGCGATGCATTTTTTACAAATTATTTGCAGGTTTATTTTTCTTTTGTAGCTGTTTTTTGTTGTCATTTATAGTTTGGTTATAATCAGTTTATTTTATTTTATTAATTATGTTTTAATATTTATTTATTTTATTATTATTTTATGTTCCATGATTTTTTTTTTTTTTTTGTGTGTTCCTATGACTTTCTTTCCATGGAAAACAAAAAATGTGATTATTGAATGATTATTTTATTTTATTTTATTTTATTTTATTTTATTTTAAAGAAGTATATATAACACGTACAGGAACAAGATGTTCCTCGGAAAATACTTCAACAGATCAATCTTCTAAAAGTACCAGAGCATTACGTAGACAAGACTGTCCGTCGCGTGCAGAGAGGGCAGAGATGTCACTGTTCAACATTGTTATTATTTCTGCACTGGCATGAATTCTGTTTTTCTAATGTTTCTTCTCTCGTTATTTCTGTCTAGCTTTTGTTTCAAGGAACTTGCGTGACATTGTACAGAGTGGGGAGGAGGAAGAAAAATCCCCTCTTGGCAAGACACGGCTACATGCTGAATTTTCCCTGCAGCTAGTAATATCTGAGGCTCTGCCTGCCCTCACAGTATTGTTTCAGGGAGGAATTTGTATCATTTCCTCTGGACTTTTTTCTTGTAATTAATACATCACTCTTTTTGTTCCATCAGAATAAGTGGTAAGATATAGAGGTTTCATCACCTTTGTTATGCATACTAAGAATTACACAGACCTTTGTGTGTAAAACAGTTGCTAACGTTTGTTGTTGTTGATGCTCTTGTCCGTTTTATTGTGTTTGTATCTCCAGGTTTATGGTACAGTCATGCGCGTGGTACCCCTCCAACAGCCTGTAAGAACAATGCAAGGTGAGTGCTGAAATCGCACGTACACATGCTACAACCAGTTGGCACGAGTCCACGCCATCCCAAACAAACAAGCCACTTCCTCTCCACCCATACAATCTGGCTCCAAGATAAAGAATGTACAGTTTTACAGGAGGACATCAGAATAGACAAAACCATGTACAGGTACCAACAAATTGTTGATGTTTCCAGATTCATCTTAACCATCGCAGGAATAAATAACATTTTAAAATACATTCAAATAGTAAAATATTACATTTTAAATTGTAATAATATTTAACAATATTACTCTTTTTACCGTACTTTTGATCAAATAAATGCAGCCCTGGTGAGCATAAGAGACTTTTGAAAGCATTTCACTTTTGGCAGTATACATATTTTTGTAAGTTTTATAAGTTTTTGGAGACTTGATCTGATGGAGCACATCATGGCGGAATCATTTTTCACTAAATTGCATTAAATAAGTAGGCTTAGTTATTTTATTTAACATTATTTTATAAATCCGTTATATATTTTTTAAGGATATTGGTCTAGCACTTTAGGTTCACTGAGACGAGTGTTTGTAGACATTTAAGAGACTGTTGTGTTGACCTTGATTTACAGGTAGCTATTGCAATACTGAGGTGTTCAGTTTTATTCGGTCTTCACAAATCAACTGTTTCTTGTTCTTCACTGGCATGTCTCTTAGGCGTTGAGGACTAGTGCATCTTTGAGCCTACATTCAGTAAGAGTAAAATACTTTAAGTACTGTAAAAATCAGAGACTCTAACCCTCGGTTTCACAGACAATGCTCAAGCCTTGTCCTATACTAAAATGCAAGTTTGAGCTGTTTTAACTGAAAGCAGCTAAAGTAATGTTTTTTTCTGAGGCATGTTTATAAAAGCTACGTCCTAATCAAACTAAGCCCTAATCCTGGCTTAATCTAAACCCTGTCTGTGAAACCAGGTCTATAAGACTTTTACTCAAGTCATATTAGAATTTGTGACTTGTAACTTGTAATGCAGTCTTTTTCACTGTATCTCTACTTTTACTTAAGTATGGATTTCAGGTAACGGCCTACTCTTTAGTCAATTCACCTTCATTTATATAGCGTTTTTAACAATATAGATTATTTCAAAGCAGCTTTACAGTGATAAAAGGAAATTAAAGTAACAGAGATTGTTTTGGCTTTACACCTCTGCTTATCAATTTAAAATCCCTTTAAAATCACAGCTGAACATATGAAACAAGTGCATTGATTCTATCTGAACCTGTGTTTGTGTTGATGAGATTCACCGCAGCTGAACGGATATACCTGCACACACAGGCACTAATGAGCGTTCGGCTTCACTGGCTGTAAAATCTTTCTCATGTCCAACTGAGCTGTTAAGGAAACATGAATCTCCTCTAACAGCAGGAGCCAGACTGTTCAACCAAGACCATCTCGCACTGTTGCCATAACATGGCAGGAATGTCGGTGAATATGAATATTACAGTAGATGCCAAATATGATTTTGCAGAAATGCACAGAATGACAGTGACCTTCATCTAAACCCGTTGCAGACGTGCAGGATTTCAGAGCATGTGATAAACAGCCAGATGTCTTATTGGGATAAAGGTGAAATACTCTATGGTGTTGGATGGCAACTGGTGGATTTGCAGGCTACTAGATCAAAGATTTCATACATATCGTGTGTATGTGTGTGTAATCGCACTGAGCATCTACAATGGCTCAAGCACCTGTAATCATGGTATGCGGAAATTTCTATTTGCAATCAGATCATTTTAAACCGCTAAACTCCTGGCAAGTTCAATGATCAAGTAAGAGGACACACTTAACGACTAGCTGAAACATTCTAAGTCTGAACTGAACACACGTACACACTTTTTCCAACAACTGGAGCAAATTTTAAACACCGACTGAACGCGACTCGGCGCGTTTGGTCATGATCAGTCGTAAGTAATCGGCCTTACGGTCGTTAAGTGTGTCCCTGGCTTAAGTGATTTTATTCAAACAATCTGTCCAAAACAGTAAAGAAAACCAGGCTGATTACATCAGAGATTGCAGACTCAGGCAGAGAGTAGACTCACGTTGCGTTTTCAGTGAATTATTCATTCCAGTGTATGTTTCGAGCTCTGTCGTATGCTGTGATTGTTTCTGAAGAGCGCGAGCAGCGTTGGAATGGAACGTCAAAACATCCCTCCGCCAGATGATAGTACGCAAACTACCCCAGCAAACACGACCGTGTTCCTGGTTAAAAATAGTCGCGGTAGGACGGCATAAATCGGTAAAAAAAAAATAAAAAAAATCGGCCTCGTAAGTAAGCACGAACGATTGCGTTATATTGATGCGAAAACAAACCGTGAATGTGTGCTCTTGATGCACTGCTCGCACATTGTATTTGTACACAAACTCATTTGCAGTTTTCACGTTGTTTTTAGTTTTTCGGCATCTCCATGTTGTATAAAATGCAAACAAGCGCTGATGCACACATAGCCTACTATACACGGTAAATTCTGTTTATGGTGCTTAAGTGCATACATTTATGAATTATATGAACCCTTTTATAATTTGGTTATTAAAGTGTCCTTTTTTGGAAAGACACCTAAATTTACCTTGAAAAAAGCTTGCAGAAAATACAGTTTTGTGAGAATCATCCTTAAATCCAATCTCTACATAGTGTATGCTTAATTTATTGACAAGTGTGTGATTAATAAAAAAAAATATATATATATTAACATATATATATATATATATATATATATATATATATATATATATATATATATATATACTGTATATGTTGTGTGTGTGTGTGTGTGTGTGTGTGTGTGTGTGTGTGTGTGTGTGTGTGTGTGTTCCAATAGAACAGCATTTATTTGAAATAGTGTTTATGATATTATAATAAGCACTATTGGCTTTTTTTATGTTCTATTCATCAAGGAAAAAATAAAAAAAAGATCATGTTTCCAATATCAAGCAGCACAACGGATTTCAACATTGATAATAATAAGAAATGTTTCTTGAAATCAGCATATTAGAATGATTTCTGAAGGATATTGTGACAAATTACATTATAATTTATATCAAAATAATTTTGAGTGAACTTAATAAGAAGCTTTTTTCAAAGACATAAAAAAAATCATATCGACCCCAAACTATATGATTTTATATATAATATTTGTTGTAGGCCTATCTGTTTTCCCCCCAGTACTTTGTTTTATTTGTTATTTATTATATCACTTGTATAGGGACAAATGGCAGGTTTCATGTGAATGATCCAAGAATATTTAATACTTTTATGGTTAGATAATGTTATTGCCCCATGTTTTTAAAACAGAAGAGAGGAACTAATTACTGGACCATGACCCTTTTGTTTGGGTTTTTGCATTCCAGAGTCCTCCAAAAGTAATATGCTCTATTAATTCTGATATTTCTCTAATTAGATCGGCCATTTGTTTTGTCACTGCACTGCAGTCCAGTCCTTCTGTTGTGAAATGAAAAGGTCTCGGTGGAACAGAAGCTGCCCCACAGCGGCCCCAAAAAGCAGAAACCCGAATTCACCTCATCACAAATCCTCTGCACACAAACACATGAACGTGATTTGGGAGTTTTATCCTTTTACAAGGCCTCCCTTGTTCCATTATGTTTTCTATAACACAGAAAATATTTGATGTCAAGCTTTAAAGGCATTGTATCATAAGGAATCAAATGTATGTTCATTTATCAACATTTAAAAATTCTTTTACCTATAGTCAGTAGAATATCGTTTGGTGGACCATCAAAATAAAGTGTAATCAGATATTAAGCATACAGTCTACTAATACTCCATTGGCAGTAGTTGACATGTAGTTGCAAAGTTACTTATAGTAAGTAGAATGTCTAAAGTGGACCATCAAAATAAAGTGTTACCCTGTTAAACTGTTTTCTATTTTAATATATTTTAAAATGTACTATTTTGCTCTGATGGCAAAGCTGAATTTTCAGCATCATTACTCACTACTCATTATTTCCTTCAGAAATCATTCTAATATGCTGATTTAGTACTCAAGAAACATTTCTTATTATTATCAATGTTATAAAAGCAGCTCTGCTGCTTAATATTTTGGTTGAAAAGGTTTGTTAAAGATTTTGCAAACAAAATGTGATTTGTAAATAGTTGTATTTGTGATAATGCAATATAACATGTCAAAAATGTGAGGGCATACAAACACAATTTTTTTTTTATTGTTGTATTATTTATTCATTATGTTGTAGTCAATGTATGCTTTTTCCTGTGAGCTTTTTTTTCTATGCATTTTTTTTTTTTTGCATAGTAAAATAAAACATGTAACTGTATTTTGCCATATATTTTTATTTTGCCCTATATATGTCAGTGCAGTACATCCTTGAATTCTGACAGCATGCATGTTTAAGGTTGGTCACCACCGTAACGGTTGCTATAGGAGTTGTATTTGGTTGCTTTGTTGCTTCAATGAGCAAGAAAGGAGAGGTGTTGCCACAGGTAGTCTGCGAAGAAGAATGGCTGGCCTGTCAATCTGGATTATATGTGTCTCGCTACACTTTGATGTGCCATGACCGTCTGAAGCACTGCACACACACTGCTTCCTTCCACTGTTGGCCTGTGTGAGAGTGTGCTTATACAAACTTTCTTAAACTAGAAAAGATTAGACAGCTATGAACTATTTGCATGCTAATTATCATGCAGAAAACTCTTCCAAACCTGTATGATTCATTTAGTTGAGACATTCAGCAGAAAGTTCACCCTGATATTTCTGTCCTTTCAAAGAATTTGAATGGTGGCAAGGAGCTGTCAAGGTTCAAAATGACAAAACACCATGAATTTAATTTAATTCAATCACCTAATTTTGTTGAATTAGTAATCATTTTAATAATAATTCATGTATTTTGTTGTATTTTTTTTAATTATTTTTTTTAAATATATTTAATAAATATTTAAATCAAATCAAATAATCTACTTTTGTTAATTTAATTATCGTTCTGTTGTAATATTTTACAGTTTTTCTCAATTGTTTACACACAAATACTGGTACTTGAGACACAATGACCACAACATGTAACTCATTCGCCAACCCCCTGAACCAATTCTGCTGAACTACAAGCACAATTCCTGCTTTACACTCAAATTGCAGGTCTAAAACACACTTTTTTCAAAACACTACACACAATTCTCTGCTTTTGGCACAATTTTCATGCAGAAAATCTCTTGTTTTCACAAGGAACACACTGCCATTCAAATATGCACACTGACTCTTCACATGGGCAAACACCCGTCACACAGTTTTACAATTAGCAATCAGAGCTTTAGCATAAAAGGGCAACAGGTCAGCACTTCAATGGAGCAATGGATGCCAACATCGATCAATTATTCTGTTGTTTTGTATGTAGACCACTGTATGTACAACTTTGTGTTGGTTGGGATGTACACTGTGTATATTGTTTTTGTGGGAAAAATAAAATATATTTGTTACCGTGTATTTGTGTGTTCTGAGTATAAAAACAATATTCTCAAATATTTTACAACACACTTATGTATGTACTGTCTGTAGTAAGTGTAACACTGAACAAAAAAAAAGGCCTAAGTCATTATGATGAATGAAGAAGTGTTTTCCATTCATCATAGTGTTTTACATTGAGCACATCAGTGTTCAACTGGTTCTTATAAATGTCTATTCATGTGATGATTTGTGTGTGTCATTTGAAAACAAAATACCATTCTGAGAAGAAATAACATTGTTTTGAATGTAAAGTTTAATTTGCAGGAGAATTGAGGGGGTTTGCCCATTGGGCAATACATTTCTATCTGGATAATTTAGATCGGTCGTGGGCTCTGTGTCTCATCTGGTTGCCCGTTGACGGTAACATTGCCCAGCAACATTGCTCAAAAAGTTTCCCTGTGTATCATCACCTTTACAGTAAAAAAAAAAATCCAATGTTGGCATCCATTGCTCCATTGAAGAGCTCACCTGTGGCCCTTTTATGCTAAAGCTCTGATTGCTAATTGTAAAACTGTGTGACGGGTGTTTGCCCATGTGAAGAGTCAGTGTGCATATTTGAATGGCAGTGTGTTCCTTGTGAAAACAAGAGATTTTCTGCATGAATATTGTGCCAAAAGCAGAGAATTGTGTGTAGTGTTGTGAAAAAAAGTGTGTTTTAGAACTGCAATTTGAGTGTAAAGCAGGAATTGTGCTTGTAGTTTAGCAGAATTGGCTCAGGGGGTTGGCGAATGAGTTACATGTTGTGGTCATTGTGTCTCAAGTACCAGTATTTGTGTGTAAACAATTGAGAAAAACTGTAATCAATGCAATAGCACTACAGTTTTTTTTTTTTTTCAAATTGCTTACACACTAAAAGTGATACTTACGGCTCACTCAGTGAAACCATTCACTCATGTATCGAATCTTCAGACCAAGTCTGCAAAACTGCAAGCAAATTATCTGCTTTACAGTCAGTTTGCAATTGAAAAACAACCTTTTTTTGCAAAACTCTAAACACAGTTCTCTACATCATTCAAAACTAACAGCTCTTTTGTTTCATTTGGGAAAAACTGATGACCTACACCCAATGATCATGTGTGAAAACACTTATACATAAATTGATCACTTAGATATCAAAACTCAGTGTTTTGAGATGTTTACCCCCTTAAATTTATATTTATAGTGTAAATATATATGTAAATATATATATATATATATATATATATATATATATATATATATATATATATATATATATATATATATATATATATATATATATATATATACATACATACATACATACATATGCACACATACACATCGCTTTAGAAATAAAGTTGACTTTCAGACTTGGCTTGTATGCATTTTCAGTGTGTGTGTGTGTGTGTGTGTGTGTGTGTGTGTGTGTGTATGTTTATATATATACTGAATATGCATTCAAGCTACAATATATTGTTTCACAGCAGCCTCACAATAGTAAAACAAATTCTGCTGTAAAGTATGTGTGCATACATACTGTATATACAGCACATGTGCAGCATATGTGCACATACATGTACATGTGAGAAACTCTTGTAACTCCACTGCACACTGAACAAGCAAAAGGCATGAGATATTGGTGTTTTACATTTTGTAGTTTGGTGTGTATGTGGCTAATCATTTTATGTTTGTGTGTAGAGTTACTATGCAGACACACCATTTTTGGAAGAGTTAAAATAGTTTTGAACAAAGTGTTTGCTTTTGCAAGAGATGTCTGATGTTTTGCATGTTTTGTGCGTGTTTTGTGGTTTTGTGTGTAGAGTTTCAAGAAATGGAACCATAGTTTCAGAAATTGTGTGTAAGCAATTAGAAAAAAAAACTGTAATTTTGTTAATTTCAGAATTAATAATTTAATATTTTAATTTGAATGTAATCATTTTCTTTAATTAATGCATTTATTTAAATGTAGTACATAAACAAATCCAGATTCCTCCTGATTAAAGAAAGAGCTTTGAATCAATATAAGTTGGGTGAATTATCTATTTAATTAAATGAAATCATATTTGCACTGCAGCCACAGTCTGACTAACAGCATTCAGGTGAATTTATGAATGGCACATGAAGTACCTTCCTCTTGTTTCCATTGATGAAAGGTTTTTCTGATGTGTGAGAAAACAGCTGTATATGTGTGTGTGTGTGTGTGTGTGTGTGTGTGTGTGTGTGTGTGTCAGTCAGTAAGCTCTGTGGATGTTTTTACAAGGCAGCACATTTAGTTCTTTGTAGTTTACACTAACTTATGCAATCATGTAACAGAATCGGTGTCAGTGTGAAAGGAACACACCAAACTGGATCGGCTAGATGAGGGGGAAGAGGCAGTTTGCTCACACGCACACATACACCTGTGTTACTGCTCTCTGCAATTATCTCTCATTTTTTTCTGCACTGGCCACTGTGACCGGGCAAACAAAGCAATGCAATGTGCAAGAAATAGCTGAGAGCTTGCACATTAGCTGCAGCGGTCTATTTAGGTCAAGTATGTGAAAGTACATGTTGTGAGTCAGACAGACAAAACTGTATTGTTATTGCTCTTTGTCAGTGGACGTGGAAGCTGATTTAGAGTTTCTGTTGTGTTCTTATTGTCTCTGTACTGCCATCGCTTGTGTTGGTCCACCCTAGCAACTCCCTAACAACCATATTCTCACGGAAGGTCCAGAGAGGGAGCGAGAGGAAAGGAAACGTTCTCTTTACAGTGTCATGGCTTTTTGTGGATCAAAATCATTTTAAAGTTTTGTCTTTCTTTTGTCTTTTTTATTGTGGCATGTGTTATTGACATGACATCTGTTACTTAAATGGCTTGACTAATAATGAATGAAATATTTATGTATGCTCAGTCTAATTTATTTAATTTATATATATATATATATATATATATATATATATATATATATATATATATATATATATATATATATATATATATATATATATATATATATATATATATATATATATATATATATAGCTTTTCAAAAACAAAATAATAATATAATTATATTTATATAATATAAATATAACATATAGAAATATGGCACTATTCATTATTCATATTTAGCATTTTTTGCAAGTAGTCTTTAACTTTTTAACTCTATTGTATTTAGCAAATTGTCATTTTCTTTTGGTTACAACTGAAATGTATTGATGATTTGAGGAAGTACACTATTCCTTTTTTTTAAATACTTTTATGATCTCGGCCTCCTATTCAACAATACATCTACAATATCACATTTCGCAATGTTTACACTCAGTTACACAGACAGTGACAGGGGAAAATAAAAATCACTTGTGCAATAAACTTGGCATTGTCAAAATTCTCTGTTCTTAATGAGTAATGTTATTGAAGTTATGATGTGCTTAATCTCCAATAGAATTAGATTTTCTTGTGTGTTAAAGTCCCCCTGGTGAAAATCAAGCTTTTAATGTTGTTTATATGTCTATGTGGTGTTTTTAAAATGCTTAATAAACACTGCTCTTGACATTCAGAAGAGATAACAGATGTAAAAGGTAAATCTGAGATTTATTCTACAGCTCCCTTACTCATTATTATTGGAGAGCATCGTTTGTATGCTATTTATAGATGAAGTGTGTAATTTCTATTCCAATAGTGTCACCAATGGGATTTGCATAAATACAGTTATAATCAAAATTATTCAACCCCCATTGCAAATCAGGTTTATTGGCAAAATTTACAGACTTTCAGCTGTTTACAATGAACAAATCAAACAAAAGTAATTGAAATAGCTCAACACAATGAATGTTTCAAGTGGTTTTCCCATTTCAACTGAAAATGCAACTTTTAATGACTTCTGCAGTCTCAAAATTATTCACCCCCTTCATTGCAAGCTTCTTTAGTGATTAGTAGAACACTGTTTTGCTGTTATGACCTGCTGCAAACAACATGTATAACTGACACCAGCTTCTGGTGGCGTTTCTGAGGAATCTTTAGCCCATTCCTCATGAGCAATGATTATAGGCTATTCTTGGGTTTGCATGCTGCAGCCATCTTCTTCAAATCCCACCAGAGATTTTCTATGGGGTTCAAGTCAGGTGACTGTGATGGCCTCTGTAAAATCTTCCAGGACTTGCAACCAAGCCTTGGTGGAATTTGAGGTATGCTTGGGATCATTGTCCTGTTGGAAGGTCCAATGACACCCAAGCTCCAGCTTCCTCACTGACGGCATGACGTTTTCTTCTAGGTTTTCCTGATACTTCAATGAATCCAGCTGGCCTTCCACACGCTGCAGGTTTCCAGTGCCAGAGGATGTAAAGCAGCCGCAGAGCATCACCGAGCCCCACCATGCTTAACTGTAGACAGAGTGTTCTTTTCCGGCATATGCTTCATTCTTCTTCCTCCAGATATACCACTGATTCATTGGGCCGAAAAGTTCCAGTTTTGTGTCATCGCTCCACAGTACAGAATCCCAAAACTTCTGAGGCTTATTTATATGATTTTGAGCAAATTTGAGCCGACTTTACTTGTGCTTTTGGGTCAGTAGTGGTGTACGTCTTGGAGTACTGGCATGTATTTAGTATGCGCCTTACTGTGCAACCTGAAACCTCAGTGCCTGTTGCCACCAAGTCTTGCTGCAGGTCTTTTGCAGTCACTCAAGGGTTTTCTGAACCTGCCTTCTCGGAAATCTCCTTTTTCTGCCCCGTCCAGGTAGTGTAACCACTGTTTCTTTAACTTTGAACTTGCGAACTATGCTTCCAACGGTGTCTCTAGGAACATTTAGTGCCTTCGCTATCTTTTTGTATCCTGTTCCTTGTTTGTGAAGGGAGATGATATCTTTTCTTAACCTTTTGGACCATTCTTTTGACAAACGTGACACTCAAAAAACCTAGCCAGTTCAGATATTTCATGTGTTCTAGCTCAAGCATACCTGGTGCAACTAATGAAGCCCTTGATTAGTTGCATCAGGTGTGTTTGAGACAACACCTGCTTTGCAGATTTGTGCTGTTGTGAGGGATTCTATTCAGGGGACTGAATAATTTTGAGACGGCAGAAGTCATTAAAAGTTGCATTTTCAGTTGAATTTGGGGAAACCATTTGTTCTGTTGAGATATGTCAATTCATTTTGTTTGATTGATTCATTGCAAACAGCTGGAAGTCAGTACATTTTGCCTATAAACCTGATTTGAAATGGGGTTGAATAATTTTGATTACAACTGTTGCTGTCATATTTGCACAGTGACGGTTTTCAAAAAGGTTGTTTCCATCCATCCATCCATCCATCCATCCATCCATCCATCCATCCATCCATCCATCGGCTTATAGTATTTTTTTAGACACTCAACTATAATATGCTGGCAATGAAGGCCTTGTGATCACTCTCACATGCAAAAACAAGCTGGTTTGTTAACTATTTTATTTACTTTCAGTATGTTAACTTAAATATAAGTTAACTTATAAACTAAATGTATAATTCAGAAACCCTTGTTATTAGCGACACCAGTGGCCGTTAAGTGAACTGCAGCCTGTAAATTATTGCTCAGGCTTGCACTTGTGCACACGTCATTTACAAGAGCCTGAATGGGATTCATTGCCCAAATATACTCACGGCCAAGTACTTTTTTGTTAAGTTAGAAGTGTTAGTTGCAGCGATATACTGTTAACAAACATCCAGACACTTTCCACGCTGAGAGTGACATTTAGATGAATATGTAAATATGTTCTGCATGCTTTCCTCTCATTGACAAAATAAACACACAACAAACAATGACAGTTGTGGATATGGGTTTGTTTGCACAACCTCTGCAATTCATCGGCATCATGTTGACAGATGAGGTAGGCCTAATTAAAATGACACTATTATGATAGTTTGATTATAATGTATATTTGAGACCATAGACTGTATACTTGATCTGGCTAGCCTTTTATTTTCTTTGCATTACACAGTACATAGTAGCTCTTTCAGCATTATCCTGAACATTGTATAAGCATTCATTTCATGTGTCATAGAAAGGATGAGAGGCTCTCGGGAGCGTGCGTAAACATCACATCTTTTTGATTTTCCCGGTATTGTGTAAAATGCAGTTCCTGTGAAAAATTGTTCCAGTGGTTTTAGTATACCTGAATATTTATGATATTTCCCCTATTGTGGGCGTGTCCTTAATACACCACGGAAACGAATGGAGCTGAATATATTAGTGCACACTCCTCAAATCGTAACTTATTTCCAAAAGGTAATGAAATTTCAATGTTATACATTAACATTCACACTTTCAAAATAATGAATAGTTTGTATACTATGATAAATCGTCTGAGCTGTTTTGTCTTTTTGCATCTTTTTGCAAAATTTACATCACATTTGCAGGCTTATTTTGTAAACATGTTTCCTATTAGCCTCTGACTGTAAAATAATGCCCTGCCTCTAGTATTAAAACGTTTTCTTTTCTTGCCAGCCAGTTGCTGTAATGACAGTGGTAAATCTCTCTTTTAATTTACAGCAGGCTGATAAATTCAACACTTGTATTTGAGCCTGGTGATGGATTGTTGTGTTTGTGTGTTGCCATTTGATGTCAACTGGATGGTTTTCAGCATCCATTAGTATATGTATTTGTCATTAAAGGAACGGTTCACCCAAATATAAAAAATGAAAAAAAAAAATTTGTCATGATTTTTTAAAAACCCATATGGTTTTGATTGTTTCATGTAACTCAAAAGCAGTAAAAGCTGCCCTTTTTTACACAATTAAAACTTTCAAGGCAATATGTTTAGGGACTCAAATATATAGGCCTATGTGTTTGTTTATAAGAGAAGTGTGTGTACATTCTCTTTTGATTATGGCTGCAGAAATGTAAAATGTCGACCAAATGATTATGTGCTGTTAACCCAATTTGCATAATTCCTCTCACTGAATTGGCTACTAAAACAACACGGACCGAGCATGCAAATAAATAACGCAATCAACAGGCAAAATTTATAGTACCCCCACATAATAATATGCTATTCATACTTTAGTTTCCTTGCAACTAAGGACAAAAATAGATGGCTTTTAAAGAGCAAGCTTATATATATAGACTCAAAGGCCATTATATCATCAGATAATGGACTTTGTTGAACTTTCATTTGTTTCATGGGAAACCTTTGCAGACTTGCATCATTCACTTATCTGGTGTCTATCATTTATCCTCTCTTAAGTTTCAGTGACATGTCCTATTATTCACCCAACACAGCAGATATGTTGTTTGTTTTGGGCAGATATTCTCATTCATCTTGGGGTGAAGATTGCATTGACATGTTTCTGGCAGATGGTGTGAATTTGCTTTGGATGTAAGAAAATGCCACCTATACTAATGGTTGCTAGAGATCACTGTGGTGCCATTTTGTCTGTGTCTATTATCAAGCGATTACAACTTCCAGGTATTTGGAAGATATCCACCAAAAAAGCAAAGAAAAAAGCTGTTCATGGAAAAAAAGAGGGAAATAAACAGTATGCTGAAGATCTAGTGTCTTTTTGATATCAATTTACACACAAGATCATGTTGGAATCCCATTTTTGTAGACCCTCTCTTTGGGGGTGTTTCATTGTACACAGAGTTGTATTTTTGTAACCTAAAATGATTTTAGTCATATATATATATATATATATATATATATATATATATATATATATATATATATATATATATATATACATTTTTTTTTTTTTTTTTTTGCATGATCAATTAAACGGTTCTGGAAAATTTCTAGCAAATATGGAAAAAAAATGGGCCGTTAAAATCTCTCTCTCTCTCTCTCCCACACACACAAATGTATCATGGTTTCCACAAAAATATTAAGCAACACAACTGTTTATAACTCATAATAGTAATAAATGTTTCTTGAGCAACAAATCATCTCGTTAGAATGATTAGAGGAAAGATAATCATCTGTAGTTTATGCCTCAGGGGAATATGATTTGTATTGACATCACTGTTTTAAGGGAAATAACATTCACATAAAATTTTCCACAAGTGTAACTCCGACGTCATTATTTGACATATACAGTAAAACCTTTTGACAAAACAAAATATTTTCCGTTTTAATTTGAGCACACATATTACTATGTGGTTTCTTCTGAAATGTGCTGGTGGTGTGATGCAAGAGCTCATTGTTCAGCAGGAGTTCCCCTCTTATCAGGATCATGTTTCTGTCACTCAGAAAGGGACTCAGTGTCAGGAAGACATCTGTCATTAGATACCTTATTAATGACCATCTAACGCTCAGTATGAACCAGAGACACCATGAGAACTCTTAACAACATGTTCCTGGTGCATTTCCATTACCTCAATGGCCTTACTGACATGCGCATTTAGGTCAAACAAGCATCCAAAACAAAAGCATGTTGTGTGTGCATAAAGTTTATAATTTTGCTAAATGTAAAATTAATTGTTAAATGTTCATCTATATGAGTGCTCTTTAAAAAAAATAAAAATACGGTAACACTGATTTAAGGTGCAATTCTCACTATTAACTAGTTGCTTATTAGTATGTATATTAATAGGAAATCGGCTGTTTATTAGTACTTATAAAGCACATTTTAATGCCTTATTCTGCATGGCCTTATTCTGCATGACCATATTCTACATCCTAAACTAAATACTTAAAATTAAATTATTATTATTATTATTATTATTAAATACCTAAACTTAACAACTACTTTAATAACTATTAATAAGCAGTAATTAGGAGTTTATTGAGACAAATTTGTAGTTACAAAATTGTTAAATTTTGTTAAATTGTTACAAAAAAACGATTTCAAATAAAACCAGCTTTTTCTATTGATCAAAGAATCCTAAAAAAAATTTATGTCTCCACAAAATATAAATATTATGTATATTACATTGTTAACAACAATAATAATATTATAATAAAATGTTTCTTGAACACCAAATCAGCATTTCAGAAGGATTTCTGAAGGATCATTTGCATAGGCACTTGATATCCTTGACCCCTGATCCGCACAATAATATGAGAAGTACAATCAAAAGTTACATATTTAAGCTGCATGTCTTCATTATATCAATTATACAGTCTTTTAATATGCCATTTTAACAGCTTTCCCCCCTGTGTCCACGACTACAATATTATATTATAACTTATTTATTAGTCTTTTATATATTATTTTCAGTACTGAATAACTATATTAATAACTGACCATGGTGTTGCTTCTCTATGAAGGATATATGTGGTGTGTATGGAAATTCTTGCTGGTCGTTTTATCAGGATCAGTGTTGATGTTAATTGTATGTATTGTTGTTGGGTGTGGAATGTGTAGTTAATGTCCATAAACCCATCTGGTTTATATGTGTTCGTATCCCTCTTACTCTATGACTCTAATGGAAACTTTGAGATCGGCAATCAACAGCCTATGAGGAGGGAGAAAACAGCCAGTGTTCAGCTGGAATGACTTCAGTGTTGAGTGATATACAATCATTAATCATGCAGGAACTTCCTGTCTACATTCTCAATCTCTGAGTGAGGGCCTCGATCACTTCTGCCTGCCCAGTTTTGAAGGTAACCAGTGCTGCCACAGTTCAATGGACTTGTATCCAGTGGCTAAATGCTTGGCACGTTGCTATGATCTCGCTATGGTGGCTCGTCTTTTTGACATTCCTAACCCTATAAATCCTACTGTATAATATTTGATACATGACTTTTATATTATCAACGGATCAACTTTGCTGGAAACCTGTTGCACATCTATTTATTCGTTATTCATTCATTCTGCTGCTGAAAGTTTGTGATTGGTTACAGTTGTAGTTCATAGTTAGTTTAATAGTGAGTATTGGACCGTAAATTAAAATGTGACTGAAATTACATTTTGACATGATCATATCATGATCATTATTCATAAGGAACAAGTATCCTTTCAAATAAGTCTATTATTTGACTGAAGTTTTCATATCATGTGAGTGTACATCATTTTGACCATTTCTCAAAAGTAGAATTGATTTATTTAGGTGCAACATTTGTTAAAAAAAAAAAAAAAATCTTTTTATATATTATATATATTCTAATATGATGATTTGATGCTCAAGAAACATTCATTATTATTATCAATGTTGAAAACAGTTGTGTACATTTTTTTTTTCAAAATTCTTTGATGAATAGAAAGTTCAAAAGAACAGCATTTATTTAAATAGAATATTTTCTAACATTATAAATGTCTTTACTGTAACTTTTGATCAGTTTAACTCATCCTTGATGAATAAAAGTATTGATTTATTTTATTTATTTCCCCAAAAAATAATAAAAATAATAATTCAAATTCTTACTGACCCCAAACTTTTGAACGGTAGTGTTTAATGTTACAAAAGCTTTAGATTTCAGATAAATGCTTTTCTTTTGAACTTTCTATTCATCAAAGCATTTTGAAAAAAAATTGTATACGACTGTATATATATATATATATATATATATATATATACAGTACCAGTCAAAAGTTTGGAAACATTACTATTTTTAATGTTTTTGAAAGAAGTCTCTTATGCTCATCAAGCCTGCAGTTAAAAACAAAACAAAACAAAGAAAAAACAGTAATATTCTGAAATATTATTACAATTTAAAATAATGGTTCTCTTTTTTTTAATATACTTTAAAATGTAATTTATTTTTGTGATGCAAAGCTGAATTTTCATCAGCAAGTACTCCAGTCTTTGGTGTCTTATGATCCTTCAGAAATCATTCTAATATGCTGATTTATGATCAATGTTGGAAACAGTTGTGCTGCTTAATATTTTTTTTATAACCTAAGATACTTTTTTCAGGATTATTTGATGAATAAAAAGTTAAAAAGAACTGTATTTATTTAGAATAGAAATCTTTTGTAACAATATACACTACCGTTCAAAAGTTTGGGAACAATAACTATTTTTTTTTTTAAGAAATTAGGCTAGTACTTTAATTCAACAAGGATGCGTTAAATTGATAAAAGGTGATGGTAACAATTTATATTGTTAGAAATGTTTTTATTTTGAATAAATGCTGTTTTTATGAATAAATGCTGTTAACGTTTTACTCATCAATGAATCCTGAAAAAAAGTATTCCAAAAAAATATATTAAACAGCACAACTTTTTTTTTCATTGATAATAACTGAGTATCAAATCATCATATTAGAATGATTTCTGAAGGATCATAAGACACCAAAGACTGGAGTACTTGCTGATGAAAATTCAGCTTTGCATCACAAAAAGAAATTACATTTTAAAATATATTAAAAAAGAGAACCATTATTTTAAATTGTAATAATATTTCATAATATTACTGTTTTTTTTTTGTTTTTTTTTTTTTTGTTTTTTTTTTAACTGCAGGCTTGATGAGCATAAGAGACTTCTTTCAAAAACATTAAAAATAGTAATGTTTCCAAACTTTTGACTGGTACTATATATATATATATATATATATATATATATATATATATATATATATATATATATATATATATATATATATATATATATATATATATATATATAAATTAACCCAGTGAAATGCATTGATAAAAATGCTGTGTTTGTGTCAAAATGAAACATGTTCATGTCATAACAACATGATCACTGACAGTGTTTGGCATATTATGCTACTTTAATTTATAAAATGAAAATAAATCTATAAATGCCACTTTCAGTATAGAATTGAGTGGAGGTGAGTAATAAAATAAACGATTTTTGCTCTTGTGTGATGACTCTGTTTGATTTCATTCTTAATGCTGTCATATGGCTTTTACTACAGTAATGCAAGATTTCAGCAATGCAATTTAATGATTTAATTGCAATGGCAATTCAATTAAATGGCAATACAAGTTTTGACTTGCTGTTAACAAACATACAGTGGTGTGAGCTGAGGCAACATTTGCTCAATACATTTTTTTTTCATGGTTGAGAACGTGTAAAGATTTCATCCAAACCACATGGTGTGTTTGTGCAAAAGGTGCTGAAAATTATGCAATATCAATAGATCTTGTGTTGCATAAATGACACATTGACCCAGAGTGCCACGATACTGTTGACAGGTTGCTGCTGTCAGTGCCTTTTTTTAAATTACTGAAAAAAATTGACATTTTAAACACTTCCTGTAAAATTAGGAAGATCTGAACATAACATTCGCTTTTCTCATTCAATATATTTTTATGAGCGTTAGATCATGTTCGAATTTAGAAGAGAAAAGACTTCATACTGCAAGAATAAAGGAGCCGTGCCCTCATGCACTTGCTCGATCTCTTGTTTCGCAGGTGTTATCTGAGATATTTAAACATAAGGTGACCCAAACGCCGTGCTGTCTGTGGGGGAGGCTTGTACTGAACACAGCGATCGCGTGAGACTGCAGACATGACCACCCACTGAGATGAAAAGCAAAACAGAGCGCTGTGTGTCTGTGGAGAAGAGTGGCTAAAAGGTTTCCATTTTCATTTCTCATGCCTTTTAACACATGCATTCAATGTTTGAGTTTTTAAAATCTTTAATGCAAATTTGAGTATAGTTGAAATTTTCAAGTCTTCATATCTAGATTCAGTATTGAATAGTAAAAATGGAATTCTTACTTGTAAAAAATGCAGTAATGATCTCTAATAATAACATCTCATGAAATAAACGTTTTTCTCCAAAAAATATTGGCCAAATATCTCTTAAGGATATTCCCATTAATATTTATATTTTTTAGCACACCTTCCTAGGAACATGGAATTGTCTAGCTATGACTTCTTGTTTCACAGGAGTATAAATACTAGGAAACACAAATGCCAAATTCCCTTAATCATCCGTCAGAATGAGTAAAACCAAAGAATATAGTTCTGATGTGCAGCAAAGGATTGTTGAGCTACACAAAATAGAAAGTGGCTGTAAGAAAATAAGTAAGTCACGAATCTGCCTGGAAGAGGACGTGTGTCTGTTGTCTTAATGCACAGCAAGGAGGAAAGTTTGAGTGGCCAAAGACTCTCCAAGGATCCCAGATGGAGAATTTGCAGAGATTTGTTGAGTCTTGGGGTCAGAAAGCCTGAAAAAATAAGCAAACAACCCTTACATCACCACATGTTATTTGGGAGGAAAAATCCTCCTTGCTCATCCAAATACAAACTCCAGCATAGTTGTCAGACACGACTTTAACTTCAAAAGGGATGAGGTTCTATGGTCAGATGAAACAAAAAATAGCTTTTTGGCAGCAAAAACACCAGATGGGTTTGGTGCAAACAGGGATAAAAAGTACACCATGCACACAGTTAAATATAATGCTGGATCTTTAATGTTGTGAGCTGGAGATTTTTCTGCTGGAGGTCCTGGATCATGGATGCTAGCATTTACCAACAGATAAAAAAATCGAAACATGACGTCCTCTGCTAGAATTCTTATAATGGGTCATGGTTGGATCTTCCATCAGGACGACGATCCAAAACAAACATCAACATCAACACAAACATGTGTCAATCAGCACAAAATGAAGGATACTCAGAGCTGTTATCTTGGCAGAGGAGGTTGCAAATAGTATTTAATAAAAGGGTGCAATAATTATGGCCAACTTATTTACGGGAAAAACATTTCTTTTATAATGTGATTTACCCCCTACTTTCAATTACTTTACTTCAATGAAATGTTAGAATGAAAGATCAAAAGGATAAACAATGCATATTTATTTTTACAGCCATACAACTGTATAATTCAAATCAATAACTTTGTTTTTTTAAATTGTTGAATATAAAGCATTTTGATTGTTAAAATTTAATTATGAATTGAACATATGGAAATTAATTATAACTATTCAAAAATACTAATGAAATTGCAGATCTCACTTATTGTTATTCTTACTTGTTTAAATTTCATTTTACTATTCAAAATTACCCCAAATAAATTATGAATTTCTTATATTTGTTTTGGAAATAACATATATCTGCCATGACAACTCTTGGTGTGTTTGGCATGTAAAAGGATATGACAATGTTAATATGTTTGGTCTTGGCGTAATAGATTTGCTACGCTGCTGCTGTTGGTTACTGTAACAGGACTTGCTACAGCCAATACATACATGACACGCTGCTGTGAGCAAGTAAGACATGATGCTGTACAACATAGCGTACATGACCCGTAGCAGATATATACAGGTGGAGCTGGGGGAGGTGGAAGCTTTCTGAAAGTGTGCTACAGCAGACGCTGACCAAGTATTTGAAAGTTGAGGAGCAAGCTCATTGGCTGCTGATACAGCAATAACCAATAATCTGTGTCTATAGAGAAAGATGTGATTGCAAGGCCAGGCTCGAGTTTCATGACTAAACTTTGTATTTAAATCCTAAATAAGGGTAGCTCAATCCTGTTCTTGGATATCTACTTACCGGCAGAGTTCAGATCTAAAGTGATCCTGAAGATCTTAAAGGGGACCTATTGTGGCCCCTTTTACAAGATGTAATAATATAAGTCTCAGTTGTCCCCAGAATGTGTCTGTGAAATTTCAGCTCAAAATTCCCCACAGATCATTTATTATAATTTGTCCAATTTGCCCCTATTTGGGTGTGAGCAAAAATACGTTTTCATGTGTGTCTCTTTAAATGCAAATGAGCTGTTGCTCCCCACCCCTTTTCCAGAAGAGGGTGTGGCCTTTGCAGCTTGTAAACCCTCTTGCTACTGATATGTGTGGCTGTGCTGGTCATTGCAAAAAAACATTTCACTTTTAGTCTCTTGTCTATACAGAAAACGTACACAGTATTTAAAAAGTCAATCGCCTTACTTTAAAATGGAAATGACGACATAACTCTTGTCTCTGTGAATACAATCACAGACATTAGTGGGAACTTCAGCCGCATTAGCCGCGGAACTTAGTAACAAGCACATTTGTAAAGGCGATTTTCAATCATTTACAAAATATAAAGTGTGATACTTACATCTTCAGGATGTGAACCTGGATCACAAACAGTTAGTTGGTACTGCTTCATCCTTGAGTTACAACTTTTTAGCAAGACCTGCTTTGTATTGACCCTCGTTCACAAAGCAGTCTGGTGTAAAAAAATAAGCGCAGACATAAATGAAGAGTCGTATGCTCACTCTTACATCCAACAACAAAACACCTGGCTTGTTATTACAAAACTGAGACATTTTTCTTATCACTACAACTGCTCCAGCGCGTAGAAAATGGCGGAATATGTACAGCTCTCTCAGGGCGGTGTCTATGCTAAAAGGGAAGAGTCCATCAGCAGTCGTGGGCGGGGCCTAGGCATTTTGTGACGTCACAAAATGTAGAATCTGCAAACAGCTTGTTCTGAGACTGCTGATTTATGTGGATTAAAAAGGAGTGGGTGGATTTTTACCATTATAGGGTGGTAGTGTACACACACTGCTGACACACATTTATGTTCAAACACCATCAAAAAGTAAACCTTGCATAATAGCTCCCCTTTAATTAGCTGGTTCAGTTGTGTTTGATCAGGGTTGGAGCTGAACCTTGCACTGTAAACCCTAAAGCTTAAAATAATTAATTAGTTTGAGTAGGGCAAACTTAAATTAAACAAATTGGTTCAAATAAATTAACTTTTATGAGTATTTAGAACTTTCTTTTTCTTCTGAGTTCACGAAACCGACACATTGTAAGTAATCTGAAATGTTTCATCGTTTAGATAAACTTAAATGTAACTGAAACTGGGCTGGGATTTCCATGGCACTCGAAAGGGAGAGTAATTAATAAAAAGTGTTATATTACCATCAATTGGATTGGATTGGAGCATGAACTTAGTTTGAGAATAGGTAAGTTAAAAGTAGAGTAGGTAATTTTCGTAGAAGCTAGCAATGGTGAGTTAGCTTTGAAAGCATAAGATCCCTTCAGAGTGTCTACAAAGTCACTCCTTGGTGTACAACAAAGGAGCAAACAAATGCAAGACTACGTCAAAGTACCTCATGTCTCAAAGCACATTACAATAATAATGAACATAAACAACTTCAAGAGCATTGACCTGTACCACCTGACTGCAGATTTGTTACGATGTTGATAGTGTTGCCATTGAAATGCATAAATTGGAGTCCGAGTATAACGTCAGGAGTTTCCATCTCTTCCAATTTACAGTAGTTATGATGTGAAGGCAGCATAAGCTCATTGTTTTGGTTAAGGAGGAACTATGGCTGCTGTTTCGATTGTGGTGCTCGGCGACTGACGTCTGTCCAACTCATAGCATGAAATGCGATGGTAATGTGTGATGTCTGCGCGGGGTGCGAGGAGGTATAAAAAATACAAACGCTGACAGGCAGCAAGGACTTCATATCCTTGCATTCAGACCGAATACAATGATTGGATGAACATTTTATGGTCCACAGGTGAGATATTTACATAAATACATTTAGACCACTTAACTTGGTGATTGCTATCAGTATGTGAAGAGACTTTCAACCAGCATAAAAAAAAAAAATGTCTGGAACAAAATGCCTACCCTGTATTTAAATGTTCTATGTCACTTTACTCATTCAGCAAATGCTGTGCTAATCGAAGCATTGTGCTACCAATTAGCAAGCTAGCATTCAATGAATTAGCTAGTTATGTTTCCACTACTAAATATATTTAAATTGAGATTACATTATATATATTACTCAAATACTTCAAGTTAAGAGCAATTAACATGCATAGTACAAAATAAAAATCTGCTCTGCTTACTTAAACTTAGAATTTCTGATGAACTGATCTCCTCAATTTTTTTTTAGTTTTGCCAACTTATTCAGGTTTACAGTGTGCAGTAAGGTAGATCTTCAGGGACAGGATTGGGCACCTAAATAATCAAAATACTAATAGCAATTCTAATAATTAAAAATATAAATATGACTAGTCAAAATTATATTTCATATGTCTAATATGTTGAAGTAGCTGAAATTGCATTTACTTTTTTTTTAATTCCTAAACAAATCAATAACATTGCTGCTAATGCTAATGATATGAACCATCAGAAGGACTGAAATGGAGGCTAAATCAGTGAACTGAGATTTGTAGCTGTAATTGCTGCAGTGTTTGTTTTGGTAGCCATAACGCTCTCACATTCCCCTCCCTGAAACTTCTGTTTACAAAACGTGTTCTGAAAAGAACTTTACATGAACAGGAATTGTTGAAACAGAGACTGGCATCCGTGCTATGAGCAGAATCTACATGCGTGAGAAATGCTCCAATTTCTGATCATGCCCGAAACGAGAGCAGAATGCAGTGACACATTTTTGCGTGTCAACGTTTGGCGCTCGGCCAGGTGTGTGCACGCAAGGTTACATAATGAGAGATACACCAGAGAGGGAGTGAGAAGTGTCATTTTAAGTGTCATTTTAATGCTTGAAATAACAATACATGACACTTCCTCTGGATACACTAACTGCTCTCAATGTCTTCCTCTACATGCAAGCTGCACAGTAATCATCAACCGATAACAGATCTGCCTGCACGGCTCTTTTTTTTTATCATAACACATGCAGTTGTTTTAAGAACCTTGCAAGACATAACTAATTATTAAACATTTTCAGGGCCACTTCCACACTAAAAATAGAAAACTTTTTATGCATTTCGGCCGTTCAGTTACGCGACAACAGCATTTTGGGGGCCTGAAAACGCAAAAATTTGAAACTGGGTTTAAAAGTGCAAGTTTTTGTAAACAATACCGTTATTGTCTTTGTGTAAACTACAAAAACACACATTTCTAAAAACAGCGACATTATGTTCATGCGTATTATGTGTTCAGTCTACAGGCGCTTAGTGTTTCTTTACAAAGTGACATCGCCAACTACTGGCCTGGCAGCATAATACACCGTTTTTAATTGTTTTTGCGGATCTGTGTGAACGGAGATCGTTTTGACAACGTTGTTGTCTGTAGGCGAAAAACGCAAAAGAAAAAAATATAAGTTTTCAGTACATAGTTGGGTTACTCTTTAGAATACTGTTCCATCATTAATGAATAATGTCGTAGATTTTTCCCTAAATCTTACTACGTCCTATAATATTTATACTCTAGCGCGTCTACAGTCGACGTCGGCCGAGTCTAACCTTATACCCTAGCGCGTCTACACATCGACGTCGGCTGGGTGCTAAAGCGTCTACACATCGACGTCGGCTGGGTGCTAATCAATCCTATACTCTAGCGCATCTACACATCTACGGCGGCTGAGTCTAATCCTATACACTAGCGCGTCTACACATCAACGTCGGCTGAGTCTAATCCTATACACTAGTGCGTCTACACATCGACGTCGGCTGGGTGCTAATCAATCCTATACTCTAATGCGTCTACACATCAACGTCGGCTGGGTGCTAATCAATCCTATACTCTAACGCGTCTACACATCAACGTCGGCTGGGTGCTAATCAATCCTATACTCTAGGGCGTCTACACATCGACGTCGGCTGGGTGCTAATACTTGTTCCCCTAACTAGCTTACTTCCTGCGCAGGAATAATCGGCAAACAGACTTCAGCAAAGGTCCTCTAAATGCTTTAATCACGGCCGGAGGATCTCTTGAGCAATTCTCCGAGAATATTCCCCAAGAAGAAGCAAGGCCGGAGGATCTCAGACAAATCCCACTGAGAATCCCACCAGCTAAAATAATACAACAGTTTTTATAGAATAAGGAGGTATGGCAAAAATGTCATACTGCATTACATAATTTCCCCACAATTTGTTTGGTTTTCATAGACAAACCCTTCTGTTACTAAAGCAAACTTTGTTTTAATGATTACTTCATTGTTAATCACAAGGTTCAAACTTCTAGTTTCATTTCCCAAATTTGTTATTTTTACACTCACACAACCAAAGTAAAAGGAGTATGGCAAAACAACATGCAACATTCAAAAACACAGGACAGAACGTTTTATTGTGTTTCAAAGTGTTAGTTTTGTTAGGCCTAAAAAGAGAAGTAAGGTTAGATGTTAGAGACATGGTTAGTTTAATATACAGTTTACTATTTTATCTATTAAAAATCCACAACAATAACAGGAACAAATGAGAAATGAAGTAGGGGTGAGCGGGGCACAAATAACGCGGGGCTAGTTGGTTTAAAACTTTCCACACATGCCAGTAGGACGAAACTTAGTGTATTTACTATTTGCCATATCAACACCATAAAGAGAAAAGAGTGTGCCAAAAAAAAAAAAAAAAAAAATCTTTGGAAGATATCATTGAACATTTATTCAGAAATGAGTAATTTTTATTATGTTGTGTACAAAGCTGTATAGCTGTGTTTTGATGTGTATTTGTTGTCAAACTCAAAAAAAAAATATATATATATATTTTTAATTATTAAAAAATGCCATTATTTTGTATGAAAACGTTAATAATTGTATTTTATTGACAACATATTTTATTTTGTCTTGTATATTTTTTTGATTAGATCAGATTACATTTTAAGCTTTCATATGGCAATGTCATGCCCCTCATATGTCACAACATGACCCATGTGGGTCACGTTTCACTTCCATTCTTTCGGGGTATATTAAGAAAAAAATACACACTGTATTCATGAAACAAAACCACATAATTGTACTAGACGTGTGTGAAATGTGGGGGGAAACATTCTCTGAACCCCAAGTGGATTTACCGAGAAAGCCAAAAAGTGTTAGGTTGTGCCCCGCTCTCTAAATTAACATTCTAATAACTGCAATTAACTAAAAAGAAACTCTGATTAACAAATTAGTGAGTAATAGTGCTCAGTTATGAGGTAGTTTACTTAGCTAATCAATAACTTTTATCATAACTCACAGTGGACTATAAGAACTACTATATACAGGTTCATAATTAATAATAATAATGCATAATTAATAATAAGTGAAGATCATGATAACCCTAGTAATGACTCAAGTGTTGCTACATCCTTCTAAAGGAATTACTAATTATTTGGATCAGTATTCTAAAGTGTAAAACATGGTAACTACCTAATATTGACTTGTAAGCTTAGGTTTTTGTAAGATTTTGGATAGTAATTGCTTCTGACGGATTTGCTAACACTTGAGTCATTAGTGGGTTACCATGAACTTCTTTTTAGAATGAATTATACATTATGCATTATTCACATTAATTTTGAACCTGTTTATAGTAGTTCTTAATAGTTAATGATCTCTGTGAGATATGACAAAAATAGTAGTTACTAATTAGCTAATAGTGCACTACCACATTCATCTGAGCACTATTACTTGTTAATTTGTTAATCAGAGTCCCTTTTTGGTTAATAGTTACTAGAATGTTAATAATGCATTACTCATTTGACAGAACAGTATGTTACCCATCGTTGTCATGTAAATGTACGCTTAGATGATGTATGGGTATGCTGAGTAGCCACAGGTTCAATTAATCACATTAACTAATGAACAAATTCCACCATTTCATAACCAGAAAGTGTCAAAATACTTTTTGTCTTCATTTTGAACTGCATATCTATAATTTAAAAAATGCATTTATTCATACATTTGTTTGTTTGGTTGGTTAATGAGGGAATATTTTGTTTGAAAAGTGTGCTTTAAAGGGTTAGTTCACCCAAAAATGAAAGTTCTGTCATTAATTACTCGCTCTCATGTCGTTCCAAACCCGTAAGACCTTCTTTCAACTTTGGAACATGAATTAAGATATTTTTGATGAAATCTGAGAGGTTTCTGAACCATAGGCAGCAACGTCATTGCAACGCCGCCTCAGCATTGGCCGACTCTGTTCAGGTGAGCACCACGACACATGCGTGTGATGCTGACGCAGGAGCTGGCCAACGGTGAGCCGGCGTTCTGGCGTAGAACCCGGAAGCGCTGCACTGTGTTTACTACGTCAACAGCGGAAGAGACTGACACAGACGAGAAGACATTGTTGAATAAAGTCGTTATTTTCTTTTTCTTTTTTGCGCACAAAAAGAATTCTTGTTGCTTCATAACATTAAGGTTGAACCTCTAGTCACATGGCTATTTTAATGATGTCTTTACTAACCTTTCTGGGCATTGAAAGTTGCAATGACGTTGCTGTCTGTGGATGGTTCAGAAACATCTTGGATTTCATCAAAAATATCTTAATTCGTGTTCCGAAGATGAACAAAGGGTTTAAGGGTTTGGAACGACATGAGGGTGTGTAATTAATGACAGAATTTAGATTTTTGGGTGAAATTACCATTTAAAGGGGGGGTACAATGGTGTTTCATGTATTCAGAGTTGTTTACAGTGTTAAAGAGATGGATTCTCATGCTAAACATGGGCAAAGTTTAAAAAAAATATTTTGGACGAATAACGGAGAATTTCTGTGCCGAAAATCTTACTTCCGGGTTGGTACAAGTTTCGGCTGTTTTTTTTCGATCTTGGATCTAATGACGTAGATGAGAGTGGAACTCCTTATATGAGCATTTCTCTCGGAAAAGCTCGCCCGCGCACACGTCGACCAGAGGAGAGCGAGACTGCGCACATCAACGCGCTACAACAGGAAATCATCGGCGCCCGCGCTGCATAGGATTTGTTCAAGAATGTCTCCAAAAAAGTGTGTTTTTGGATGTGAGGGAAAGCTTACCGTGTTCAGCTTTCCAAAGAACCCAGTGTTACAGGAACAGTGGATGCAGTTTGTTTTTCCGGGTCAGCAACGGAGTGTACCAAGTGCGGTTGTGTGTTCTGGTCATTTCAGTGACGAATGTTTTATTAACAAGGCCCAGGTCGACGCTGGATTTGCAAATCGTTTGCTATTAAAACGTGGAGCGGTCCCAGTGATAAAAGACCCCATTCATGTAAGTACAACTGGATCAGATTTCTGTCTTTTGCTGGAAATCAAGCACTACCGCTTGACTCTATAGCTCCGCCTCCAGGACCTCGGCTTTTTCCGGAGAGAATCGGAAAGCTGTATTTTTCTTTTATAAATATAATAAAACTAAACACTTTTTGGAGATATTAAAGATGCACTACTACTCTATAGGTACTCAAGATTAACATGAGATTAGATGAAACTGTGCATGTTATGTACCCTTTAAAATAAATGCCATTTTGTTTTGATATTCTACTGCAATGAAATTTTAAATTGTGGGTTAAGTTTCTAAATACTCCATGGGCCACTGTTTATGAAGTAAGGCGGATCATGCAATTCAGCCTTTTAAAAATCAAGAACAAACCACAAATACTCACTGTGAAAACTGTAAATGTTCCTCATGGTGAGTGAAGAGCCCTGAAGGTGTGCATGCTGAGCAGAGGGGGGGAAGTGAAATTGCAGCAAGGCCATATGAGGTGAGATGAGTTTGCAATGAGAAAATGCTGATGAATAGAGTGATGGGTAAATCCTGCACTACATCTTGCTGCAACTTGCTTATCTCAGTGAACATTCCGTGGCTTTGAACGTATAATTATGCGACAATGAATAATTAACACAGCTAATGTGATAGATAAACTAATTTCTTACCAATGTAGACATTGCAAGATGATTGTAAATTATATGATGTATCATGCTGTCCTCAAAGATGCAAAATATGTTTACATATATACATTTTTCATGATTCCTCATGTTCCCATTTTGTGTTTCACGAAAACAATATCAGCATATGACTTTGGAACAACTTGAGGACGAGTAAATAATGAAACAATTCTCATGCATTTTTAGGTGCTGTTTAAGAGTTTCTGAATGATTTCCCAAAGTTTCTGCTTTCATTCTCTACGATACGGTCGCAAGCATACCATGCAGATGTTGTGATAGGAAGGCATTCAGTTTTGTTTTACAGTAGAGAATATCCTTCAATCCAATAACTAAAAGAGCCACAAGTTTCAGTCTTAGCCATGATGGAGAGTGATGGAGTTGAATTTTAGTGTTCAATCCGCATGATGCCCTCATGTGGCCATGGTTGTGATTGCATCTCAATTGCTCTAGTCTAAAATTATAAGTTTATATTATTTGCTTTTTGTATTTTGGGTGAAAAGAAGTGTTATAGTGAAATATATATATATATATATATATATATATATATATATATATATATATATATATATATATATATATATATATATATGTGTTAGTATAAACAGTAGGCTTCACATTGGCAAATATGTATATTTTAATATTTATATTTAGTTTTTTTTAGATTTTTGTAGAAAAATTGCATTTGTGCAACATCTTTAGACTTTAATTATTAGTATATATCTGCGCTGGCTAAGTGTAAATGGTAAAAAACTAACTTGTCACATGTAGCTATAAGATGAAAGGCAACTGGATGGAACTGGATGGAGCCACCTTAGACAGATAGGCTACATATAGGTTACGTTCAGACACAGGCGTGTTCTTTTTTCTTCTTCAAACGCCAGCACAAGTAATCTGATAAGAACCTGAAAAAGAGCATGTTTATTGAGAACAAACCAAAGTTTTCACGTAACCTCATTCATAGCTGCCAACTCGCACGTCTTCCAACATTCAGCTGCCGCTCAGATTTTCCACCTGATTACTGTCATGTGCTATAGGCCTAGCTTACTGCTAGAAAGGTGTCTTTTTCTCAAGGATAAATATAAATATTAACTTATATTGCAGAATGCAGCTTTTAGCCTTTTACAATAAAATGTTACTAGCCTAGCCTACATTTTTCATTTTAACATCAATGATTTTTATAAAACGAGCAAATAAATCTCAATGACACAAAATAGCCTACCGTGAATTGAAAGAACTCAAGAAGAAAACGCCACCACCTAATATAGCCAACATATGATAATTATATGCATTTTCAAGTGAAATGTTTTAGGCTACTTGGAAAAAAAATGAAGAAGAAAAAAAGTCTAGCCTGATTTAACAATGTCAGTAGACAGTTGCATAAAAATAGTAGTTAGGGGCAGCTAATCAGTCTTATTTTTCGCTACCAAATTAGTTACGTTTTTATAGCCTAACTGACTTACATAAGTTATGAACTGTCTTAAAAAAATATGACTAACTTGTAAGACTAGGCTAGTCTTAGCAGTTTATGCAACTGGTGTCATGAAATGTTACGGTCCAGTGAAGGGACTACTAGTAGTTAGCCTATACTTTAACTATATAATTAATCATGATAAAAATAAAAGATTATTATGTGAATAAAAGTTTGATTGATTGCAATAAGAATCGCGAGAAAAGCTTTAGATCAGGCATAATACTGGGGTCCTAAGCTGGGACTCATCACTTCAGTGGGACTCAACACTTCACCACACCGGCATTTTATTTCCTCGGGAACTGCATCTCCCATGATGCAAAGTGAGTGCGGCGTCACAATACATGTCTGACGTAGCCGGAGTTCCGCGTGTTCGGAATTGTAGTCAATATCGGACGTTTATGTGTAATATGATGGAAAGTCGAGGAATTTTATCGATTATATTCGACTTGGATAACACGCTGGTCGATACAGCTGGAGCAGGACGAATTGCCATTCAGAAGGTAAATGCATGAATATGAATAATGCTCAAACTGACGCTTTAAAGGACAAGCTGACAATACTTCTGGTAGCCTACTGTCTATGTTTTTGACACATAGCCTACATATGCTTTGACGTACTCCCCATAATATTTTTGTTTTGGTGCAATTCTATATAAAATATAGGCTACAATATATTTATTTGATCGTATGCAACAAACTATTTATTAAAAAGGCTTAAAGTTCCCCTGTTATTTTATCCCTTAACTCATCTTTGATCACCAAAATGGCATAATAAGCGTTTTTTAATTATATATATATATATATATATATATATATATATATATATATATATATATATATATATATATATATATATATATATATTTCACGCCTTGAATGTAAATCTACACCCTTGCCTCATTTACCCATTTTTATGAATATGTTAAAGGTATAGCGGAGGATTTTCTTTTTCCGGGTGGGTAGTGTAAACTATTGGTCCACCTAAGTGTCAATCATTCTGGTGATATGTAACGTAAGGCCGTCGTACGTGCTCGTCCCTTAGTTTTCGCTTTCTGCGCATGCGCACTTTCAGGTGTTTATGTGTGGTGGTGAGCTAGAGTTACGGTTTAAGCCATTCATTGAAGCTCGCCGTTTCACCGGGTCCTTTGAAAATGTCTGAGGGTCGCAAGAGAAAAAGTTTGTACGAACTGTATGAGAAGAAGAGAAAGGCCTCAGAAGAGAGAAACAAGATCAGAGTGTTTTTGGGAGATTGTTTCACACGATGGCGTGCGCTGAAAACACAGGTTGGGCTTCCCACTAATGCCTCAGTCGCGAAGTTTCTACTCGACAGGTAAAGTTTGGCATGCTATATGGTGAAAAAGTGCAAATCTTCTTTTGGAAAGTAATCTTGTATGAGTAATGCCGACAGCAACTTGTAAACAGAGCGTGCACGAGGAGAACCTCGCACACGTTTAATAGGCGTTCCCTCTCGGGAGCATGTAGTGTGTTGCGCATGTGCATTTTTTCAAAAAGTGGAGAGGGCGGTTCTTATCTAAAATTCGGAAAGATCCTCCGCCAGAGCCATAGAGAGAAAGAGTTGCGACACTCTTTGATGTCGCCGCTATGGCTGTCACGTGGTTCATGTAAGCCCCAATAGTTCTAAAACATACGCTGGCTGTCATGTTCTTCTATGGGACAGACAGCAGCGATTGCATTATTGAACGGTAAATATAAAATAAAACACACCCCAAGTACTTTTTCAGCTGTTATTGCATTTTGTTAATGTCAGTTTTGCATTTGGAGACAAGTTTTAGGCTATATTTTTGGAGGGAAAAGCTTGTTCATGTTCGCATGGGTAGTAGCACTGGCTTTAGCGGCTGTAACTTAACTTTTCCATATCATTCATCTGATGATGGACGTCTCTCGTGATATTTATTTTAGCACAACTGGGCTGTATTAGGCTATTGATTCACGTGATTTTGCGTATAAATTTTGATTCAGCCATTAGCCTACCTTCGTGATCACGCAAAGAGCTCTGCCGTGGCGGTCCGTTCAGAGTTCGCTCAAGCTAGCTCACTTCTTCTGATGAAAGTGGCCACCCCAGGACCACAACGTGAAACATTATCATGTTAAGACTAAGAATATTATTTTAATATTAAGCCATACACATTATCAAAACTATAACAGATTAAAAACGAATTTAAGCATTGCTGATACAAATGAAGGTTTTCAAATAAACTATTTTTATTAAACAATGACAGACAACAAAAATGTGTGCTTGTGTGAACAAGAAAAGCAAAAACCAGGGGCAGGTGATCCATGAAACAGACAGGACTGGTGATGGCCATAACAATCCTAGAGGTCCAGCATTGTTCTCACAAGCCGCTTCACTCAAGACAATAAAACATAATGAAAAGTTAGTATATCCCAAAAAATTAAATTGAATAAAAGTTGCTATAAAGGTGGCAGCGATGCATTACCGAACTCTTAACTGACGAAGTCGCGCTAGCTAACTAGCTAAGTTAGCAGGCAGTGCTTGAAAATTGGTTGAAACAACTAACATAAAATATAAATAATTACGCTGTGCATGTACAAATGAAGACCAGTATAAGCATCGCAAAGGGCCTCTGAAACAAAATAGACAGTTGACAATTCAAAAGAGGTCGATATTTCAACATCTTAACTCTAGAACAACTCGACACGCAGTAATGTAAGTGAATGGGGTCCAACGCCAAAATGACAGTGTTTAGAACTATTCCGCTCTTCAAATCCCGGAAGTGGGCGGTTAAAAGCGCCGCCATTATTTACAACGGAGGTCTATGGGAGTGTCGCAACTCTTTCTCTTTATGGCTCTGTCCTCCGCTATACCTTTAATTAGTCCCGCCTCCACTCACTCACGCCAGCTCAGAGATCCACTCCTTGACGATCGCACATAGTCTTTGATTCACTGCAGTTTTAAGGAGAAAATAGGCCTACTCAGCAATGGTGTTGACTATACATTTCCACATGGTTTGTATTAAACTATATTAAAAACTCCACATAGACATATTATAAACAACATTAAAACCTTGATTTTCACCACGGAGGGACTTTAAAGAACAGCCTTTTTTATTGATCAAGAATAAAAAATAAAAAATAGGATACATTTTCAGTCCAGGAAATTCAGTCCAATGTTATAAGAGAGATCCCCCCAGCCCCCCTCAATTTGATCACTGATATACCGATATATACTATACATGGTATATCAATCAAAGTAGTACCATTACCATGTTTTTTGGACACTTTGAGGGTGATGATAATAATAACTTTATTTTCTATAGTGCCTTTCTATAAGAGCTTCTCAAAGCGCTTTACAAGGTAGAAATACAAGGAACAACACAAGATAAATCAACAATACTTCATAGGTGTATTAAAACAACAAGAAATCAACAATGTTTACCACAATCAACAATCTGCCAACTTAATATTTTTTTCAAATATGTTTTAAAAATTCTAAGAGACTGTTCTTCCTGAATTTCAACTGGAAGCTAAATCAAAACCTAGGAGCAAATATTGAAAAAGTTCTGTCACCCGTGGAACATTATCGTGTTTGATGGACAACCAAAAGACAATGCTGAGAAGAGCGAAGATTTCGGTTTGGGATATATGGTGTTAAAAGCTAAGATAAATACACCAGAGCCAGACCGTGAAGTGCTTTATGTGAGCATAAGAACTTTAAAATCACCTCTAAATTTACCCGGTGGCAAATGCAATGATTTAAAAATGGGAGTAATATATGATCTCTAGTCTCCATTGGCTCTAACATGATTAACTAGGATTTGGTCCTAGTTCAAATTCTCACTGCAGAATTTCGAACATACTGTAGCTTATTTAGAGTATGCTTAGAAACTCTAGTACGAAACACATTACAGTAATGAATATGGGGGAAAAAAAACAAATATATTTATTAGCTTTACTGCAACTTAAATGGATAGCATGGGACACAATTTTGCAATAGTCTAAGAAAAAAATAAGTCTTTACAACATTCTGTGCATGATGTCAAATGTCAATGAAGAATCAAAGATCACTCCCTCAATTTTTACTCAAGTACAGAACCCTCAATGATAAGAGGTGTTTGGCCAGCCTTATGGACCTCAGTTTTATCACTGTTTAGACAAAGAAAATGATTAGCCCTCCATGATTATATCTCAGAAATACATTTAATGAGCAATGAGACAGCCTCACTTTGACCATGTTTACACTGAATATAAATCTGTGTGTCATCGGCATAAGAATGATACTTAATAAATAAAGTTTGTAAAAGTTGGCCAAGCGGGAATAAATTGACTAAAAAGTAAGAGGAGCAAATAAATCCAGTTTTGTAGCCAGAGCATTATTTAGTTGTGAAATTTCATCATCCAAGCATTTTTAGCCCAATTCAGTGAAAGATGAAGCAACAGCAGTTGATTAAAAAATAATAAACCCAGGTTGAAAAATACAGCAAAATGTTTACTGAATTTTTGTGTACTGAATCTGAATGATGTTCTAGCTGAACCGATGTTGAAATGATGTCTACATATGTGGGCCTAAAGATGGACTTTCTTTTTCTATGATATTGTTCTCAAAAATTATTTGGACACTTACTCAACACTTAAGACTGTATGGATGTCTTTTAATTAAAAAACAAAATAAAAATCCAAATTGTACTGAAGGGGGTGGATTGGAATCCACTGCTGCTTCAATGTAAATGTAATGAGTGATTATAATCAAGGTATTAATCAATATTTTTCCTTCTAAATATCAAATGAGTTGAATGACTTCTCTGGGGATTTTACTTTGTTATATAAGTTACCAGTGTGATTACTGAAATGTTCTTTTCATGTATTCGTTAATGTCTGTATTTGATATCTGAATGCTGTAACAGTGCTTGCTTATTTAGCCTGGCTTCCAGAAATGAAATAGGGACTTGTTTTGTGTTTGAGAAAGGTCTTAAACGTGTTAAAACATATAGGGTTCATTGAAGCCAATAGTTTAAAGGAGAACTCCGGTCAATTTTAACATTGAGCTCATTTTTTTGTACATTTGGAGTGCTGTCAATACAGAGAACAACGACAAAAATCGGTGTTGCCTACACCGAGTTATTCTATTTTTAAAATTTGCACCCTGTTGACTTCAATAGGGCAAGTAGTAAGCCTGCTTTTTAGCCTCTTAACATCCTTTAAGTGTCATTACAAGTGCACAGAAAATGTGAGTGATTCCTTCCGAGTGAACACGGGTGGATCTGACTGCAGTAGATGTTAGAGATATTAATAAAAACGAAGTTAATTCAGCCAGCGCTCATACCTTTGTTTACATCCTGTTTTCGGTGGAATGCCATAGTAATCGATTGTCGAGTTCACGCGCATAGGTTTAGTTACCAATGATCACACGCGTGAACTCGACAATCGATTACTATGGCGTTCCACCGAAAACAGGATGTAAACAAAGGTATGAGCGCTGGCTGAATTAACTTCGTTTTTATTAATATCTCTAACATCTACTGCAGTCAGATCCACCCGTGTTCACTCGGAAGGAATCACTCACATTTTCTGTGCACTTGTAATGACACTTGCACTTGTAGGCAACACCGATTTTTGTCGTTGTTCTCTGTATTGACAGCACTCCAAATGTACAAAAAAATGAGCTCAATGTTAAAATTGACCGGAGTTCTCCTTTAAGGGACCATTTCTTTGTTAAAGCCTTACTTTCCAGTTAGACTAAAGTGTCCTCTCCTTTAGAGAAAGAACGCATTATCTTGATGTTTTGAGAAGACTCTCCTGTTTATAGTTAGAGCCTGGCCAAATCCAACCTTGGAAAAGCTGTGTGTCGGTATGTGTGTTAGTCTTCTTGGTTACAGTTTAAGGAACCACTGGCATTATTGGAGATTAGGGTTGCAAAGGGGTGGAATATTTCCGGTAAATTTCCGGAAAGTTTCCGGTAAATTTCCATGGGAAGTTAAGCTGGGGAATTTTGGAAATATTCATTACCACGGCAACCGCTTGCGCGTCCTCTCTGAAAGTAACTGTACACATAAGAGACGGATAGATACATTATTTAAGGTTATTTCTATTCGTTAGAATATTGATATATGAACTTGTTGTCAAGTAAGCCCTGTTGCGAGCATGTGCGTCTCTCTAAACTTTCAGTGTGCTGCACTGCTCTAGTTGACTTCTGTGCCTTCCCCCCGAAAATATCACGTTAATTTTGAAAACGTAATTCCTTTTGTGGATCCTCTTGGTCTTTCTTCATGTTTCTTTGACAAATATCAGTGTCTCAGTCTCGCGCACGCTGCACGCTGAGTTAACCACGCCTACTTATTTACATGTCGCGGTATACACGGAATAAAAAAATCTGTTACGGTTGACATTTTCTTCTGCGGTAATGATATATACCGTCATACCGCCCAGCCCTACTTATGTGGTGAATAAAGTTATGCTAGTTTATTTAGCATCTAACTTATCAGCTTGCTATCTACTAGATGAATACATTTGTATGTGATATTTGCAATTTAAACATTTAATAAATATATTTCCCCATAATATCATCAAAACTTACTTCACTTTGTTTAGTCCACAGGCTCAAATGTGTGGCTTCAATAGTCTTTGGGCTTCTGTACATGTGATGGAGGCATGCACAGTGCCAGTAGGGGGTGTGGTCTCAATAGCCATGCAGTAAGCAGTGTGCTCTGTGCGTGTGATTGAGGAATGGCATGGATATTCAAGTGTATTTGAATGGCATCTGTTTGTTTTAGTCAAGATTATGCTAAAATATACTTTCCTCAACTATATTTAAGTTCCCTATGAAGTGACAACCCTCAACTTTGAAAATTCCCGTTTATTCCCATAAATTCCTGTTAATTCCCTTAAATTCCCATTAATTCCCATGGAAAGTTTCCATCTTCGAAAATTCCCAGAATTTTGCAACCCTATTGGAGATTGACTGAGTTGTTGTTCTGGACAGGCTGGCGCCCAGCAATACAAATCTGCAATCTGGAAGGTCACGACGTGCCTAACTTCAGGGTCCGAGTGTCAGCTGCCTAATCGATGGAGATATGCTTCCGTCTATCTGTATATGTGTGGAAAATTACTGTTTATCTATTTCTTAGCCTATCAGAAACTGCAACCTGAAGCAAGGACGTATAGCTTAGACTAGGGATGCACCGATTGGGAAATTCTGGGCCGATACCGATACCGATGTTTAACATAACAACTTGGCCGATGGCCGATTTCGATGCCGATGTTTTTTCTTTTTGTTATTTATTCCTTCTTTTGTGCCACGGAAACATACAAGTCTTTCGGCTCTTGATCACACTAAATGAGCACAAATTCAATCAGACCAATTTATGAAACAAAAAAACCTTTAATGTCACTTTCTGGTTGACAGTTATAACCTTATTTATGGCAAGTTCTTTTTCAGCTGTTATGAAGAGCATATGAGAGAGAAATTTGGTAATCATTGTCTGACCCAACAAAAAAAAAACATTATATTCACTTTATTTTTCGTGTTCGCATTTATGAGGGAAAAAACACGGGTGAATGTTCATACCAAAATATGAAATTTTAAGAGCGCACGCGCTCTTCTGCCTCGAGCAGAGAGAGCGAGCCCCGGCCGCGCGCGCGCTCTCTCACTCTATTCAGAGCGGTCAAGCTTCCCCGTACTTTTTGACAAGCGCCCTTGACAGGGCGGCCAGAGCTTCTTTGCAGCTCAAGTCGGCGGTGGTGTGTACAGTTAACGCTCTATCTGTTGACGGCGCTGAGAGAAACGCTCCCGCCACTGGAAGAAGCGGTCGCCACCTATTTGTGTCCTCCTGCGCACCCATCAAAGCCGTGCAGAACGTCTTCAGCACTCGTGGATCGTGCATACTCCGCCGCTTCTTCTGCTACACACCATGGTCGTTCTTTTCTCGAGAAAAGGAGTTTTCTCATAGCGTTTGCAACGCAATACTCGTTCCCTTATTTCTCAGGGAACCGAGTACGTTCTGCCTTCTGTTCCACATGAGTCAGGTAACAAAACTGACAAAAATGTTTTTTATTTCACCCCAATGATGATATTTCATATATTTCTCACATTTCGATCAATATATAGGCCTATATAGGCTATAGTTTTAGCTATTTTAGAACAAATTATGAGCTTATTGGCGAATTATTTTTTATTTTTTTTAAGTTTTGGGTGGGCCTGTTGAAAAGTGGGGCCGTGCCTGAGCTACAAGGACATCGTCTTTTAAAACATAACCTGCGCAGCGCGAAAGAGAGAGAGAGAGAAAAAAAATGCGTCATTGTAGGCCTACCCAGCACTTCTGAAAATGCACTTCCAAATGCGTCTCTGTCCCCAGCATATCAAACCAAACTGACACCCATATGTGACATCGGCGAATGTCATTTTTATTTCCCGATGGCCGATGGCAGTTAACGAGGCAAATATCGGCCGTTACCGATGTTCAGCCGATGCATCGGTGCATCCCTAGCTTAGACCTTTGTGTAGGGTATAACTGCTGTGATCTTTGTAAGCGGGGCGGCCTACGAACTCCCGTGCGAGTCTTGAAGCTGACTTCTGCTGATGAAACTGCAAACTATCTTCAGTAAAACTTTTCTTCAATTTATTATAATTCTGACTCGGTCTTCTTTCAAACATCTGGTCCTTGGGTCCTAAACTGTTACCCCCTTATTTTGTTTAAAAAAGATGTCGATTTTATGATTTACGCTGTGTTCTTTATTTAGGTGTGTGAGCTGCTGAAGTCGACACTTGCGCAGGAAAGCCACATCAGAGACATCTGTGAGTGCTATCTACGAAAGCTTCATCATGAATCTTTCGACCCATCAGAAGGAAAAACAATAGATAGTGTGAGGATCCATCACTGGTATGAAGCCCTGCAGGAGACACAGGGCACAGATCCTGATCCGGATCTGGCCTCCAGCTGCTACTACACATGGAAGAACACACGCTTACAGGCGCTGACTCTGTCTCCTGAGGTTCGATCTCTCCTGGAAGAACTGCGGAAAGATTACAAACTGCTCCTGCTCACCAACGGCGATAGTCAGACGCAGTGGGAGAAGATCGAAGCCGTGAGATGTGAGGGTCTCTTCAGTGTGGTGGTAGTCGGAGGAGATCATCCTGAGCAGAAACCGGCGCACTCCATCTTCACTCACTGCTTCAAGTCTGCGGGAGTTCTGCCACAGGACTGCATCATGGTGGGAGATTCTCTCAGTACTGACATCCAGGGAGGCGTTAATGCAGGAGTGCGAGCAACCGTATGGATAAACAGTGACTGTAAATCTCTCCCGCAGGGCTCTGTGACTCCAGACTACACTATACCTAGCGTACTGAATCTGAATGATGTTCTAGCTGAACTTATGTTGAAATGATGTCTACAAACGTAGATCTAAAGATGTACTTGAAAAATGTGATGACTCGTGTCAGGTAACAAGTTTTTAAGGGATAGTTCACTCCAAAATTAAAATCCTGTCATCAATTACTCACTCTCAAGTAATTCCAATCCCATAAGACTTTCATTCATCTTTGGAACACAAATGAAGATATTTTTAATGAAGTCTGAGAGATTTCTGTCCTTCCATTGAAAGTGTATTCACCTAAAACTCTGATAAACAAATTGAATTTAATCTTTTATTTACATATAAACATTGATCAGAGAACATAAACAGAAGCTTAACTGTACTTGCTTGATGTCAGAATTTAGTATTGTATATTTAATATATATATAAATATATTGTATATATAATATATTATGGTAAGTCCAACATGGCACACCTTTCTCTCTGTAACCTCACTGGACAATTTAAGTTGTGGAATAAATGAATCATGGGTGATGCATCGTCTTTAGGTATGCGTTCCGTAATCATGCGAGCGGATGGAGAAAACACGGGTGATAAATCCACCACTAGAATGCGCAGTTTGTGCATTAGCATAGGCTAAACATCATGATTGGTGCATGGAGCGCTTTTTTTTTTTTTTTTTTTTTTTTTTTTTGCAAGTAAAGATTATATACACTGTATACACCATGATTGTATGTTAAAATTTGACATGACGAGCATGCCGTTTTTACAGTGATGTTGTTCTGCCTCTCTATTTCTAATTAGGGTTGGGTATTGTTTGAATTTTAGTGATTCCCCTTTCCGATTCTGCTTATTGATTCCGATTCTTATCGATTCCTAATTTCGATTCCTATAAAGTAAAAAAATAAATAATAATAATTCACATTTATTTTTAGTCTTATTGCAAAACATTTAATTGTAGGGAAAAACAACTAGCCAAACTAATATAAATTTCAAGCATTTTTTAAATACAAGTACACACTCAGTAATTAAAAAAACACATACATACAACTGAACTGAGATACGATTGAACTAAAGTGTCTTAGGATTTTCAGGTATTCAGGAACAGAAACTGTAATCAAATGTAAAATAACACTACACTTTATAAATAAAATATACAATTTCTTTATCTTTTGTTGTTTGATTAACGTTATTATTGAGATGGCAGCAAGAATTTTATTTAATTTAGTGAAGCCTTTAAGTAATGCAAAACAAGTACCTACTTAGTATGCAATTTCGGGTGCAGCATTTCTGATGACGTGTTTACTGGCGCGAGGGCGGGACAAACTGTCACTCACATAAGATCGACCAATAGCAAACCACAACCATCCAATCAAATCCAAAATCAAGCCCCACCCTATGTTTTCTCTTGCTCGTTCCGCTTCAGATAACTGGGTAGAAAAGACTATTGCAACTTGCGTTTAAACTTTTGATTTGTAGCAATGAACTCAACTCTCCTCAAGTCCACACAGGTGGGGTAGAGTTCATGACCTTAACTACAATAACGTTCAAATACATATTCATTTTGAGCAATCTATTCATATATTATTTTCCAAATCTGAACCAATTAAGTTATCCCAATCTTCGGAGTAAAAACAGATGTGGAAAACATGAAATTCTCACATTTAACGGGATGTACTCTTTGCTTTCTTGTTCTGTAGGCCACAGCACTGCGCCTGGGAAACCTCGACGTCTTTCTTTGTAACAGTCGGACGCAGCACTTCAATGTCCCGTTCGAGGTGATCTAACAGCCCGCTGAGGATCTTCGGCGAGGCGTGGAAGTCCACGGAGAAGTATCCTCCGTGCGTGTGGAGACAGTTGTGTTTGGAGATGTTGTAGGGCAGCCTGCGTTCCCCGAGGTTCTCCAGACCCGTACCACCGCGCCGCGCTCGAACAGCGTCTCCACCGTGCGCCGCAACACTGCACAGATTCAATTAATATATTATGCGTTTTCTTTGTGAACCGTTTACGTTATCTTAAGACGTAACCGCATGTGTTTACAAGAATATTTTGACATTTTTGTGTGCATTTGTCCGTTTAAGTGCCAAAAGACGCAGAAGAGAACTCAGTTCAGTATTGCGCCCTATTCAGTATGAGAGGCGGCTTTCTGCGTGTGCGCTTTGGATGTGCACTCTTCTTGCACTTGAATGGTTTAAAATCACATTAAAATAACTTATTTTGTGCACACATGCTTTGGATGTATGTGCAGCACAGAAAACAGTGTGCGGGTCTTCTTGCACTTGAATGGTTTAAAGTCATACTAAAATGCACACAAATGAATCAATAAGAGGAATCTTAATTCTAATTTTACAAGTATCCGATTCCTGAACTTAAAGGGATAGTTTACCCTAAAATTAAAATGATCCCCTCAAGACATCCTAGGTGTATATGACTATCCTAATGAACACAATAGTGCTGTAGTAGTGTTCTATCAACTGCTTGTTCGTATGATACTAAGTTTTAATGACTATCTTGTGATGGGCGTTGACTTCAATGCTGTGCATCACACATAATTGATAGGTCTCAAATATCTCACTGATTTAGCCTCTTCGAAGTTGTTTAATGATTTTATAAAACAGGTCAACGTGTGTGATATATGGCGATTGAGGAATGACAGTGCCAAAGACCACATTCTTTTCAGCTCGCCACAAATCCTATTCACGCATTCATTATCTGCACATATCACCTGCTGTATCCCATTTATTGATAATGCTGATATATTACCTCTTCTTCTTTCAGACCACTCCCCAGTAACTTTATCTTTTCTCCCATTTTCTGTTCCCTCTGGGCATAAACACTGGAGATATAACACATCCTTACTTCATGATCAAGAATTTCTATGACAACTGCGTACCTCAACTGCTACAGAGCAACCATGTAGTTTAGTCTGCTTTACTAACAAATTACTCTGTTGTGATTTTTTTTTTTACAAATTGGTCAAAAAGAGATAATCAGTTTCAAACCCATAAGGTAATTAAAGCTTGCAGGACTTAAATCAGTGTAATTATTCAGAGACATTCATTGTAATAAATGGTACTTTAATGAAATAATTAAAATGTTACTAAATATAATTATTAGTTATTACGAACAATTAATGGGGGTGGGTTGGTGCTTCCTCAAAAGTACAAAAAAATTGAGTAGAACCAAATGAACTCCAATTCATATGCATGACCTTGAAAAATGAATATAGTCCACATAAGTGCTAATTGGTATTGATATGAAAACTGTCCACATTGGTGCTAATTGCTATTGATACAGAAATGTTGTTGATGACCACTGATAGACGTATTTCCTTAAACAAATGAGAAACACTCAAGCGAATAAAGCATGTTACCCTTTTTCTTCACATTATACTGTCAGGCACTTTATTTTCCACGTATGCAAAGAAACTGAATACAGTCCAACAATTTTACTTGACTTCTAATTTGACTTTAATGTTCATTGCTGCAAGCTCTGCTAAGAAATATCTGAACACATAAGGAACAGATACAGTCTCAATAGAGTCGCTCTTATTGCACAACAAGCAGAATGTTTTCCGAAGCCGTGTAGTTGACCAATGAGGAGGTGGTTTTTCCAGAAGTGGTGACAGCAGGCTGCCGCAATCTATGCAAACTTGCGCCACGGAGCGATCTGAGCAATTAAACAGCCGGTCGTGAAGCAGAAACGACGTCCCGTGAGCCAGCAAAGCATCCCGTTCCATCTCTCCGAACCGGATTCCTCCCTGCACGTTCCTCCCTCCCAGCGGCTGATTGGTCACTTTATCTCTCGCTCCCGTAGTTCTCACCTGGAACTTGTCAGAGACCATGTGACGCAAGCGCTGGTAATAAACCACCCCGATGAAGATGTCTGCCTCGAGCTCCAAGCCGCTGATGCCGGAGTAGAGCCGCTCTGTTCCGTAGAAGTTGTATCCCGCGGCTTTCAGCATCTCGCCGAAGTGCTCCAACGCAGAGCTTTCCTCTGAGAACTTGAAGGGTGTGGCGTCGTGAGACAGGCCGTGGAGGGACGCAGATTTCCCAGCCATGCTCTCGATTAGCATCCCGATGGTCATTCTGGAGGGGAAGCCATGAGGGTTGAACAGGATGTCCGGGCTCATGCCGCTCTCGGTGAAGGGCATGTCCTCCGCGGGCCACAGGCGGCTCAGGATTCCTTTCTGACCGTGTCTGCTGGCGAACTTGTCACCAATGGTGGGGTTCCTGGGAATGCGGTTTGTGATGCAAATGTACTTGAAACGGCCAGTGCCGGTGTCATTGCTGCACACCTTGATATTGTCCACTATGCTGCTCTCCTGGTACCTGAGGAGAAACAGATGTTCAGAAATCAATAATCAATGCTGCAGGGATGACGTATTTTTGTAGGCCAAAACCCAGAAATGAGGTTAATATTTGAGTACTTCAGGATCATTTGTCCTGAAGTCAATGGGTTTTTGATTAAATGCCTGAAATAAGGTCGGTGGTAAACACAAGATCAAGAATTTATTCTACGACCCCAAAAAAAAGAGAAAACAAATGTGCAGGAGTCTTTACATCTGCACTAAACATTATAATACAAAAACATCACATAAGTAGATTGAAGTTTGTACATTGTCTTTTTACCTAGTGATAAAGAGCATTTAAAATTAGAATAGTTAATTATTCTATTTTACATTCAATAATAATATATAATATAATTAAAAGTTTGTAACATTTCCTCAGTAAAATTTGAGCAGTACTTGGCTATGTCAGTAAATCAGTGTTAATCTTGTCAAGACAAAAATGTTAGTTTTTCTGAAGAATAAACTAGAAAGTAGTTTTTTTTGTGACTATTTTGTGAATGATGTTTTGTTTTTAACGAATATGACCAACTTAAAGGGATATTTCACTGCTGGAAAGATGAATGTGTATTTAAATTGGGTCATTTATGTAGTAGAAATGCAAAATTATGTAGATGAAAGACAACAACTCCCAGAATGTACTTGCTTCGCTGCCCTACGAGGCCACTCCCAAGTCACGCCTACCGGTTAAAGAGGGCAGTATTGAGAGAACTACTCCTACTCCTACTCCTACTACTGGCTATAGTCTCAAGCCTCAGGGCAAAAAAGCCTCCAATGATGCAAAATGACGATTTTGAAATCTCTCGTCTCAAGGGGGACATGAGAGAGGGAAGCACGGTCATTCGAAAATACTACCGGGTTTCTACTTATACAAAACTTAATGCTAATCGGTGAAGTATCCCTTTAAGCATAAACAATTGCAAATATAAAAATGTTTAAATACTTGAAATTGTTTTGCACTTTGTCGACTAATAGTATTTCTGTCACAGAGAAGTGTTGTTATTGTTAAACATTTAAACCTTGGTGTTTTTTTTTTTTTGCTAAAAAACAAAACAAAAACAAAAAACTTGGTTGCCTTGACTAACTGATATAAAATCATTTTAAGTTGGAAGTAATAAATTACTAAAACTGAAATATAATATATATATATAATACATATATATATATATATTTTTTTTATTACTTACTGTAAATATAAGTATAAATGCTATATTCAAAATATTAATAAATACTATAATAGTATAAAAACAATATTAAAATAACACTGAAATAGAGTAAAATTAATGACTATGATGACTGCATTAAAAGGCGATTTTTAGACTAAAGCAAGTAACTAAAGTGATGTCTTACTTGAAAAAGACCACACGACTCTGGCCGGTATTGAGATTGATGTAGCTGTAGTAAGGGTCTCCATACTTCAGCACGGAGCCAATAAATGGCAATCCATCTGCATCCAGTTTGCCCAGTACTGAGGTGTCACCTGGCTTTACCCCGAACACAATGCTGTCTTCACCTTTGACCTTTTTGTTCAGATCTATGACATCGGTCTTATAAACAAAACCATGAGCGAAGCCACGCTCCCATGAGGACTTATTGACGATCTGGAGAAAGTTAAAAGGATGAACAATATTAACAAATGCAAAAGAACGTTTCAGAATGTACTAATGGGAAATTATGCGTACCATAGCATCTTCCATATCGTAGCCAGAGTAAGAAATGACAGCCACTATTGCGTTTGTGCCAATAGGGTAATTGTCCATGTTGTAGTGGTCGTACATCGCGGGTCTGACCAGAGGACTCTGGGGGGTCTGCAGACGGTACAGTTTATTGTCGGATCGTTCCTGGTACGCATGCATTGGGAAGCCCATGGTCTGCTTACCTAAGACAGGATGATGTCAAGTAAGTTGCGGCTCATAGTTCATTTGTTTTATGATATTTGTAGACATGTTATGACAGAAAGTAGTTATTTAGATATAATCCATCAAAAACACAAAGGAAGTGAGGAAGTCTTACTCATCTGGCACTGGTACATGTTTCTGGGGCTCTGGTTGTGATCAGAGTAAGGGATGAATTCTGCAACCACGCTCAACATGCTGTGAGGAAACAGCTCTTGATGTGTGGTCACTCCCTCCTCTAACTCTTCCTCAAAGATGCCCACATTCAGGTACGCCTAAAAACAGTAACGAGTGATGAACACTGCCAGACCACTTTTTTTTCCAGTGGCTTTGTATTTTTCCCATGGGGATTTTAAAAGAGTCTTTGTGAGAGTTATCAGCGAAAAAACAAACCAACCAGCTACGAGGTAAATCACAACATTACAAACGTTGATTTAAAGCTAAAAAGTCATTCAAAATTGGACAAAAAGACAAAGGTGAAAGACTGCTTTAGTGAGGGAAAGAACTACAACGACCCTTTACAATGCGAGTAAATCACTTGCATAGGCGACCAAATTTCATGCTAAATGACTAAAAAATGTCTTAATTAGCCAATGGCTAGTAAACTGCACGATTTCAGTCATCTGTGTTTGAGTTGGAGGCAAAAAATAAGTTTAGCGCAGACATAATGTCATTGCCTGCTGAGCTTTACTTTGCTTGGTTGAGAGCGCCCTCTGTCGCTTTCTCTCACACTCACTGTGAGAGAAAGAAAGAGGCTTACACGTGAACAACTCACACGCTAGATCTAAATGCAGGTCTCGATAATAAGGACTGCCCGATGGCCAAGAGTTGACAGAATTTGTATTTATTTGGGGACATGCTAAATCAGAACAGGCTGAAGGTATGTACCAAGTAAAAAAAAACAAAAAAAAAAAACAATCAGAAATGTTCAAAGGAAGTATATAGGACTTCTGCAAGCTTGTCAAGCCAACCAAATAGGTTTCCACTGATTATCAGTGGTACTTGAGTTTCAACAACTTTTCTACAACAACTTTCTCACCTGTTCAAAGGTGCCAATAAGTTCCTGTTTGCCCAGGCCAAGGTTTCGGACAGGCCGCACCATGCGACAGGGTGTGGTGAACAGATGGAGGCCTGGGTACAAACTGGCTTTACCTGTCTGAGGAACCAGAATAATCTCAGTCCAGGGTGGCACTTTTTTCTCTCTCAGCACCTGCAGATGACACAAATGTTCAAATTTTTGTTGATAAAACCCTCAACATAACTTGATCGAGGATAAGAAAACTACATAAAGAAACTAAATCATTTCCCACCTTAAATCTGCGGAGAGATTCGACGACTGAGGGCGCCACTTCTTTTTCCACCCAGCCAATCATGGCCCCGTCCAGTATGACAGGATAACAGTCTGAATAAGGCTGACTGGGGCTACCGTCTACAGCAGTCACACCTGGTGATAGTTAAAATAGTTTTAAGTGAATAGACAATTAATATCCTATTGAATTGGATATTCAATTCAATTCAGTTCACATTTATTTGTATAGCGCTTTTCACAATACACATCGTTTCAAAGCAGCTTTACAGAAAATGCATTAGTCCACATTACAATTTAGAGTGATCTGTTATCAGAGGTAATTTTCTAAGTTATGTATTTCAGAAATGTACATATACAAAATGTATTAATTTGTATGTAATAATTATGTAATAATTTAAGGCAGAAACAATGAGCTCATTGAAGTAACGAATACTTGTTTGTTAACAAATGACTATGAATCAACATGTACCAATGCTAAATGTTTGTAAATGTCAGAGTTTGCGTCATCTGAAGTCTTTGAAGGATATTATAGGTAGGGCTGCACGATTTGGGGAAAACAATGTAATAGTTTAAAAATTGCAATTACGGTTAAAATGCTTTGTTTTAAGTTCCAGGTTTGCTGTGCATGTTAAATATTTACACGTACACACATATCTACAGATTATATTATATTATATTATATTATATATATATATATATATATATATATATATATACACACACACACACACACACACGCATATTTACATGTATATATACATATAAACACACACACACACATATATTTTTACAATGATTCTTATCTATCTTACTAAATAAAAATAGACAAAATAAGAAATAATCATAAAATAAGAATCATTTTATTTTGTAGTACTGTATTGTAACTAAAATTACAATACAATAATTATGATCTTAATTTATTTATGTTCAGACCTTAAACCAAAGTTTAGAAGTTCTTTGTGAAGATGGTTGGTACATGTTGTGTTCCAAATTGCATGTTATGCATGACCCAAACTGAGAGCAGATGCAGAGATTATTTTGTGCAGAGCTGCATTTACTGTGAACAGACACTGAAAATACTGGATTATGAGTTGCTCGCTTGTAAAAACAGTGCCACGCTTCACTCTGAAACATGCAGCGCATTTAATTAAATCAGTCTTTGCAAATTAATAATTGCACCAACTATATTGAGATTTTGGTTTTATTTCGACTAACCATGCAGCCCTTCAGCCCTAATTATAGGCATTTTGCTAGAGCCAACTGATGATCTTGTTTAGCAATGATAAGATGTTATTTACCCAGAGAGCAGAGCAGGGCAGGCAGGGTGGTTGTGGGATGCACCTGTGCCACAATCTCACATTGGGCTGTCAGGTGGTTCATGAGGCCGCACGGTTCTCCGTCAGGAGTGTGTACCGGACACAGGAAACCCCAAGACTCTGGCAGCAGCTTCCGCACACTTGTGGTCCTCATCTTAGCGAAGGCGGCTCCTCTGTGCACGCAGCGGAAATGAGACAGGTAACGGATGTAGTTCAGCTTATCCGCCACGACACACAGTCCGGTGTTCTGCAGCATGCCCAGACCTGGGGTTAAAAAGACAAATGTTATCTATTGATGCACATGGAAAGCCTGTGACCGCACATCAGTTTTGTGACTTCATTCTGTATTAATGTCAAGTCAAGTCAAGTCATCTTCATTTATATAGCGCTTTTAACAATGTAGATTGTTTCAATGTGGCAAGTTACAATACCAGTTTCATACCTGTCTTGGACTGGAGGTTTCCTGTGGCTAACATATACTCAAAGGCACTGGTGAGATCTGTAGCCATGTTGAAGATTTTGGTTAAACCAGTTGTGGTCAGCTCTCCCAGTCTTTCACTTTTCTTTTCCAAGACCCTTTTAAACGACACCAGCCAGCCTGCCATTTTCTCCTAAGGAACATTCAGAACAGCTTTGGGAATTATTATTATTTTTTTTTTTTTGTAATGTGCTGCATTTTGCACTTGCAGCTATACTGCTGTTTAAAAGATTGGGGTTGTTTTTGTTTTTTTTTGGGAGGGGGTGAAGGCTTTTATTCAGTAAAGGCCAATTTCACACCAGATGACAGACGGCAATAGACACTGGTTTTGTCGGATCAGTTTGCTGGCATCTGTCAGAGCTTGTTCTCGCCAATTGAACATGCGGAGTCAGCATTAGAATGTCACATTTATAAGGACATTTATAATGTTACAAAAAGTTTCTATTTTAAATAAATGCTGTTCTTTCAAACTTTCAACAAAGAATCCTGAAAAAAAAATGCATCAGTTTCCACAAAAATATTATGCATCACAACTGTTTTTAACATTGATGATAATAAATGTTTCTTGAGCACCAAATCAGTGTATTAGACTGATTTCAGAAGGATCATGTGACACTGAAGACTGGCATAATGGTGCTGAAAATTCAGTTTTGGATTACATGAATAAATTACATTTTATTTTAAATTGTAACAATATTTCTTGATCAAATAAATGCAGCTTTGAGCAAAGTCAAAAGCATTTTAAAAATCTCACCAACCCCAAACATTTGAATGGTAACGTTTATGAAAGGAGCATTGACATGAGTGTGCAAGAAAGACATGTGAACAGATGATAAAGGTGATCTTACTTTCAAGAACATGAGGTAGAGCTGGCCTGGTGTGAGAACTTCCTGGAACATCAGACTGTCAGGGTTCTCCTCCATACACTCCTGTTTGGCAAAGCTGAAGAGCTTCCGTGTCATCATGCACAACACGTAGAACTTCTCCACATTTGACTTTAGGTGAATACACAGACATTCACTGCAAACAGAAGAATAGCACTGTAAAAATGCCACATTTGATGGAATTTGTTGATGTGTATAAATATTGAAATGCAGGAGTAGTTTCTGTAACAGGACTTACTCTAACAGGAACTGAGCACACTGCTCGTGAGTGAACCACTCTGGGAGGTCGAGTTTGACCCGGAAACGCTCGCCCAGGTAACTGAGAACCTTGGCTTTAGTTGTGCAGCCCTGGTCCATGACCATACGCAGAATTTCTGAGATACAGCTCTTAAAGAAAGAGTTCTCCTCTCGACCTTTAATCAGCTCCTGGTAGATCTGGTAATCTGAGAAATCCACTAGAGCCTTTTGGGGTGAAAGGAAAAGCATTTGAAACATTCAATTCAAAATTGATTATGCACCAGTACCTAAGACTCTCTGGAAAATCCACTCTCACAAGAAAATCTGACTCTGAATGGTCAGTCGAGCTGGTCAAATATGTTTGTATAATGACTTCTAAACCTTGCAAAGCAGCAGAACCACTATACTTTTTGTTCCAGTGACTGACATGTATATGCATGCGAATATGAAGACCAGAAACACAAGCTCATATATATATATATAAACTTATCTATATATATATAAACTTAATAAAATTGTCATGCCTTAAAATAGCTTGAAGGTAACTACACCCTTGAAACATTTAGTATATGCGGTTATATGAATATGCCAATTAGCCCTGCCTCCACTCACTTACACCGGCTCAGAGATCCACTCATTGACTTGACCGGTAACAAGGTAGTTTGTGATGTCAGAAACACCAGTGATTTCAAACCGCATGTTTGATGCCGTTTTAAGGAGAAAATACTCAGCAATGGTGTTGACTAATGAATTTGTACATGGTGTGTCGTAAACCATATTAAAAACACCACATAGACATATAAACAAGATAAAGATAAACTTGATTTTCTCCACAGCGGGACTTCAAACTAAAATTAAAATAAAAACTTAAAATATAAAATATAAAGAAGTTAATACAAAAAAAATTATAAATACTAAAATAGAATATAAATGCCCATTTTCACAGAGAAGGCTTAAAGGGATAGTTCACCCAAAAATGAAAATGATCATCATTTACGGTAGCCATTGACTTCCATAGTAGGAAAAAAAAAATACTATGGAAGTCAATGGCTACCATCAACTGTATGGTTACCAACATTCTTTAAAATATATTATTTTCAGTTCAACAGAAGAAAGAAACTCATACAGGTTTGGAACAAAGTGAGGGTGAGTAAATGATGACAACAATTTTCATTTTTGGGTGAACTATTCCTTTAAGCCTAGTCCCAGACTAAAATGCATGTTTGAGCCTTTTTAACTGAAAGCATCTTGCATTGATGCAGGGCCTGATTTTCATTTTGGAAAGGTCATTTGAGGGGGTAGTTACATTTATCTCACCTAAATGTATGCTCACTATGTATTTGTGTTTTTACAATGGGGTAATTTTGATGTGTATAGGTTTACACACAGCACAAGGAAGCTTGATTTCAACCTTGAATATAATTTACAAAAAAGACAAGTAAACAAGAACAGAATGTGAAAAATTACTAAATTAATCTAATAATCTGTGTGGATTAATTTGCATATTCAACCAACAAGCTAATCGATTAATTTTTGTGCGAATTTTCCACCTTATAAGTGTGAAACCTGCGGGAATTACTAAAATGATGCTCAATACCCACAATCCCGTGCCAAAATTCAAGCCCTCATTGACACATCTTAAAATATATCAGGGCCATTTTTTTTTTTTGCCTCAAGAGACAACAGTAAGGTTTTTTTTTTTTTTAAGGCACGTTTATAAAAGCTACTTAAATGCCTTAATTTACCTAAGGCCTTATCCTGGCTTAATCCAAGCCCTGTCTGTGAAATCGGGTCATATAATACTAAAATAAACATGATGATAAGTAGGGTAATGTCAACTAGTCATTATGACAAAAGAAACACCTTTAGGATGATTTGGACAGTTCATTCAAATAAAAAAATAAAAACTATTTTCTTTTACCTTCAGCGCAAAGCCCAAGGGAAGAAAGAACAGCTCTTTCTGGTAAATGAAATTCACCATCACTGTTCCATTTTCCAGGTAGTGTAAATTCATATTAATGGCTGTGTGTTCGTCCTTTACACAGTGCATTGAAATACCTGCACACAGTTAATACCGAAGTCAATCTGTGTATTTAATAAATCCTATTTCAATTATTCATTCTGGACAAGATGCAGCACTCACCGTACTGAGTGTAGCCCTGTCCTCTGGCCTTAAACTTTGGTCTTGATATAGCGATGGGATAGTTCCTCCTCGGCATGATCAGAAGACGAATCACCTTCTCTATGCCATTCACCACAAAATAACCACCCATTTCCTACCGGTAAAACAAGACTAAGTGTTATTTTATCCAAAAGACAACAGTATGATGGTGGCGTTACATGCAGTTCTGTGACGTGTGATTTATACCTCAGCTTCTTCGTGATGCTCGATGAGTTCTTTGGGTGACAGACCATGGAGGTTGCAGAGTTTCGATTTGACCATGATCGGCACCTGTCCCATAGACTGTTTGATGATTCCTTTGGGAACGCCATCAATAGACCAGCTCACGTCAGCCTGTGAAAACACAAAACACTGACATCAGTGGTCGTCAACTGGCTTGGCTCCAGGACCCAGACCCAGTGACCTAACTAGTCTCAGCCTTAGAAATAACTGTTAGCTAAACGTCTGATGTGTAAGGCACACAAAATGGGAAACGCTTCAGGAGTTTCAAAGTCTTCATCTGATTGGTTGAATTCTACAGGATTTAACGGTCCACCTGGAAGCAAAGCCGTCGTGATGCCAAACCCCATCGTGATTACCACATAGAAGTGAAGCACTACATGTTAATTATATTCTCTGCTGTATTTTCCTGTACATTTTTTTTTTTCAATTTCATTCGGAATTATTCAGCCTTTAAGAACAAGCAGAATCCACTGGCGGTTTCTCTTGTGGTGGGCGGAACTAATGCGCGAACGTCCATCTCATTGGCTAGCGCTCGCCTATTACTGTCCCTGTTTAGATTTCAGCAAATGAGGGTGAATGCAGATAATGTGATTAATATTCATTAGCTCAGCAGCTCATCAATCCTTATGCATTTTATACTGTTATTAGTAGCAGTAGTATTATCTTATCAGTATTATAGTATTATTACTAAGTTCTGTTAAAATGACAAATATGCATGCATACATTTTCATTCATAATGGTTACCACATCTTAGTTCTAATAACTTAAGTTCTAAAATAAAAAAAAATGCTTGATTGACTGATGTAAATAAGTACTATCAGATCATATCAAATATGATTGTATCTTAATGTATAAAGATGTGCCTTTTTACAAAGATAAGCAGTTAAACGTTTTTTTTAATGCATATTTAATCGAGTTTAGGAGAAATCTGCATATTATTATAGTGTGATTTAGATTTGTTATAATTTAAGAAAAACTCAGCTTCACATCCCAGACAGCAACAGTGTCGGCCCAGATCCGGCCCACATTTGGTACACGTGGATTCCACACGTACCAGATGTGGGCCGACACTGTGTTGCTATATGAGATCTTTGGTGTTACAGTAATGAATGATACACAAGAAAAGCGGGAATTGTATTTGGACTACTTTCTGTGTTGTAAAGGTCATTACAGGTGGTGATCGCTTAGAGTTCATGGTGAGTTGATTCTCTAATTAATTTTCATGAATTTTGCAAAATGTCAGACAATTTTGTGTGTTACACTGATAACTAATATACACAGACAGGACAAATTCAAAGTATGGGTTACCATATTTGGCATTCATGTCACATCACAATATTTCTAAAATATCCCCAGATGTTGAAACCATCACAATGACAGCCTCCAAGACTAGATTTGTGATAATTTGTCTGTGGTGTTACTGGGTTTCATGGTAACACCACATGACTCCATAGTGACTCCACAGACAATATACAACCAGAAATGTTCAATTGTTATTCAAAATCATAGAATTTGATTTAGGACATTCATTATCATATAATTTTAGCACTCTTGCCAGGTATGGGAAAATGATCTGCTGCAGAACTGCAGCAACCTTATAGACAGCGTAGAGATGTAGGCTAGTCAACTTTGTTGTAAGTCTATGGTGTAAATATTACATCTGTGGTGTTATTTTAAAATGTATCTGCAATTTCTATTTCTATACATTATGTGTGTATTGATACCCTCATGTCACGATCGATTCATATCAAGATACTGATACTCCAAGACATATGATAAAAGGTTAACAAAAAATGTACTGTTCATTAAAATGCTATGCCTATATTTGATATTACATTGTGGGTGTAAATGAATAGGCTTGGACTTGATGCTGGTAACAATGCACAGGACAATGGACATTATATTCAACCTTATATTAGTAATTTAATGCAGTAACTTACTGACACTAAAACTCTGAAAACTAATTTTTCTAAACTATACACATATATGGTTGCATTGCGACACGATATATTGTTACACACACACACACACACACACACACACACACACACACACACACACACACACACACACACACACACACACATATTCAATCCTCAGGCTTACCACTAGCTTCCCCCTGTATGTACAGCGCCTGCCTCTGCACTCGGCAGGGAACATCCGCAGATCTCGGCTGATTCCTCCTTTAGGAACCGCTGGTGTGTGAATGATGGCCTCCACAAAAGACAGGCTGACTCTGTTTCCCTTGTACAAGAACTCCAAAGGAGGAATGGCCTACACACAAACATATTTTACCTGTATAGCCAGCACTTGCATGTTAGTGTCTATAGAGAATATGCATGAGCATAAGCATGTATCTGCACCTCACCTCCACAACCCGACATAATCCATCAGTAACTGCCTGATCAAATGACTCAATGTGCGCCTTGACCAGCTCCTGCACGGGAACGTGCTGTTTGTCTTTCGGGACACCGAACCCTGCCTCTGTCAAATTCTTTAAACTCGGTTCGGACTTTAGATTACACCACTTGGAGAGATCCATATTGCTGCGCACACACGTGTGTGTTTGTCAACGTGATTTCGGCAGTAGAGCGCATAACTTCCTGCTACACAACTTCAAAATAAGAGTATTCTCCCTATATGCTATTTTAATCCTTGGGTCCTAATAAATCTCACGATTGCATTCATTTGGTTTCCCGCATTTGGACCATGATTCAGGATATTACTTATTGTGAATTAGATATCCTACATAATGCAATTCTTCCTTAAAATGAATTCATTCTCTTTCAAATGCAGTAACGTTACACACCATCAAACATCATACCTGTGTTTTGTTTCCTTATGATGTGTAATGTGTTATTAAGAGTATTTTATAATAAATGGTTTAACCATAAATATGATATTATAAATAGTGTATGTATACGTTCAGAGCTTTTAAAACTATACATTTTCATTTTATGAAAATACTGGCATTATTTTATATAGAAAACGAAAGAAAACGTAATAGAAATTTAGTTTAAATCATTTCGTTTAACTAAATCACTAAGTAATAAATATTGTATTACACTTATTATTACACATTAAAATCACAGATACTTTTCTTTTGGATTTTCGTTTTGGCGTGTAATGATCACTCTTATTTCACCCTTCACCGCACACATGCTCGAACTGAAGGGGATGTCAAAGTAAAAGTCCCACTTATGCGCAGTAACGCGCATTTTGCGTAAATACAGCGCTGGGTTAAGCATATTGAACTCTCCACTTGGCCTTGAGGACGCTTGAAGATCTTTAAATTATGAACAAACAATAATAATAAATAATACAAACAGTAATAATTAAACATGAGCGCGTCAATCTCCTCCCATAAAGGTAAAGATCTTATTGAAGATGTTATATAAAGGTGTTTTGTAGAAGTGTTGTAGAAATGTGCACACATGCTGTGTGTGTTTGTTTATGGTCGGAATTTACGTTAGCTGTAAAGAAACTAATGGAATAAACGTACATTTTCAAGATGTGATTCACAAACACATTTCATGAGTGTCTCGGATGTATCTGTGTTTGCTTTTGCTCGCTGTGTAACGTTAGTTGGGAATCTAATAAACCATCTCTGTTCGTATCAGGTTTCTATAAATTAAATATTGTTTCAATTTGACGAACATGGATATGGTTACTATGACTATTTATTTAATACAGATTCAACGTTTAATGTTCCAAACAGTAGATTTGTCATTGTGATGTTATTGGAGTCACAGCACAACGTGCAATCTTTAGTAGCACTTTTATGTAAGTTTAAGTAACAATATTAATATTGTTATTGGACTAAAAGGCTTGTAGAATCTGTGGGGAAATTTTTTTTATAGCCTACATTTTATATGATAAATGTAAGTAGCAATATGAATGCATTAATTACATTATTTTTAAGTATTTGTACATATTTGTAATATTATTATTAGTCTTTCATCTTATACAAGCATATATAATCACAGTAGAATGTCTGTATAGTAAGATCTCTTAATTCTGTCCTCCTCTAGCTGAGATTATCACTGCAGTGTCCGTGACGTTTGGAGCTGCAGCGGTGGGAATCCTCATCTACCAAACATTTTTCAACAAAACCAAATGTGTGAAACCTAAAGTGAACCTTGATCTGCAAAAAGACAACCCCAAAGTGGTGCATGCGTTTGACATTGAGGACCTGGGTGACAAAGCCGTGTACTGTCGGTGCTGGAGATCCAAAAAGGTGAGAAAGAACTTAAGTAAAACTTAAGACAAACTGACAAACTTTGAACCATTGACTGTCAAAATAGGGAAACAGTAGAATCAGAAATGTGAGTGTTGAGGTTCTGCCCATTTTCCAAAGCAAGTTCCTCCTGGAGAAACTGAAATTAAATGTCTCTTGCAGATGCCAAATCAGGAGAAATGTTTGTTATGTACATACGTATAATACACGTACATCTGGTTGGGATTGATTCAAGGAGGTGTTTATCTTGAACCTGTCTGTTAGCATTCCCATTTCGATCATGCGGGGGGAGATCCAACTGCCTTTAACCTGCACCTGCAACAGGTCACTTGCAAACTGTCATTGTCTTTATTTATGAGTACTACATTCCTGAATTCTGTTTTTGTCAGTCAAAAATCTGAATCTTAAAGGTCCCATGACATGGATTATTTTATTATTTTATAATGTTTCCTGGGGTGCCCGTATAATGTTAGTATGTTTTTAAGATCAAAAATTTTAATAATTTGGAAATAAAAGGCATTTTTCCTGATTTTAGCCTCTGATTTGAACACTCTGTTTGAAGGGGCGTGTCTGCTGTGAGACTTCAGTGTAAACGCCCACTGCTGTGATTGGCTGACATGCTTGCATATGAAATAGCTAGCATTACATGTGGAACTCTCTCTAATACTTTTACTACTACAGCTATTATACGGTTTTACAGCTATTTTTTACAGCTATTACAGCTATCGAGATAAACAAATCGTGAGAATTTTTTAAGTATTTAGATCTATTCCCATCACATAAAAGGTTGCAGTGATGAACATTGAGCAGATGACAGCCTGTTGATCGCGTGAATGAAGATATTATCTTTGCAATGCAGTTTCTGCACTCTCACTAATGCAAACATGAGGTAAGTACAGTAAGAGCTTCGTTGTGCAGCGTAACAGCGTCATTGATTTCATAACGAGTTTTGGCAAGTGTCCAGATAAACTCACGCTGTGTGATTGACAGCTTGGGCGATTGGAAAGGGATTGTTCTTTGATCGTTTTCTGTATATATTTAAATCACAGTTTAAATAAGATTATTTTCATCCTACCAAGAGAAATGAAGTGAAGTTGATTGTTTAGTCACTGGCTTGATTTACTGATGCATAAACAGTATTGAACGATTTTGAGAGAAAGATTATCTGTCTGAACTTGAACAATTACACATCAGAAATTCACATAACCCACTGGTTCTTCAGAGGCTCGGATGAAGGAACTAAAAAAATACTTTTGTGTTCATTTGTACATCCAAACACTGAACAACTGCCATGCTTCGCTCGTTTGCAAGCCATGATGTCTCTCGAGGAAAAAACAATATTGTGCTCGCGCAGCTCATTTTCTCCTGGACGGGCCTAATTCTCTTTGCGGGCAAAGAAGAGAAAGGGGAGGTGACCTTTCCCCTTATGACGACATAAAGGGAAGATTCTAGATTCGCCCGTCTGAGCTTTCATTTTCTCAAAAATACCCAGGGCTTGGTTTACACCCATCAAAACGTCTAGCCACTGGGGGACCATAGGCAGGCTTGGGGAACTCATATTAATGTTAAAAATGTTAATGTTAATGTTAAAATGTTAAAAATTTCATGTCATGGGAGCTTTAAATTCTGTAATTGGCTAATTATTCTGGGGCCACAGGAACATCAAAGGCAGCAGGAGGGGAAAACATCTCTTTCATCTAAAGAAAAAAAAAAACTGTTAAAAAATATGTTCGATATACAAATGTAATGTTGATTAAAATACTAAATTTGATATTTGAGGTTGTGGGTGTAAATGAATAGGCTTGGACTTGGTGCTGGTAGGACAATGGTGACACCAGAATACAAATATTCAGAATTCTGAAGCCGAAAATACAGAATTATTTTAGACGAATATGCTTGCACTCTGTCACTGACTAAATATATTTAAAATAGTGCAGTCCACTTTTTACTGGTAACAAAATACATTTGGCAGTTTCAGGACCCACATATTCCCCTATTACATTATTATACATTATATTCAACATTATATATAGTAGTTTAATGTAGTACTGACACTAAAACTCTGTAAACTTGAATTTTTTTCTCACACAGTAATTGTTTATTTTGGGTGAACTATACACAATACATATTGTCACTATCCACGATACATATTGTTGCATTTTTGTATTGCGATATATTGTGACACGATATATCGTTACACCCCTAGTCGCTTCACCTCAACAAATTCACCATTCACAAATCCTCTCTCATGGGATAGTAAAGTGTCCAGAATCAGTAAAGTGACTTCAGAATCTCGCCAGAAGTAGTAGGTCATCCTGGGACTTTTTGCCTACTGTTTATCCAATACTATGTATTCGGACATACTACTATTTTGGCATACCGTTTTTCGCATACTATATAGTAGGGAAGTATTCGATTTCGGATGCAGCATCAGTGTTATGAGACGCCCACTTATGACTGGACATGCGCATTGGCCAGTCTACCCTGAAAAATAAGCTTTTTTTTTATTTATATGAGCATAAGAAACAACATTTACGAGACAGTTGTTGCCAGATGAAATGTATTTAAGCTTAGTGAACAGCTTTGGAGAATTTTATGTTTCCCCATTTAAAGAGACAGGAGCTGCACTTGTATGACTGAAATAACTGGCGTTTCAAAAATGGCTGCTGAGTGATATGACTTGCTTGAAAGGGACTTTGATGGGGAACAGCGGTTCTGATTGCACATTTTACAAGATAAGAGATTTGTCCAGGTACTGTTGCGCACCATATCCTCCGCCATCGTCTTATCGGTTATCTCACTTTAATTTATAATTGTAGCGTCTGTTGTCCAACTAAACTAAATGTTTTTTATTTCCATAAGAAAGGCAAAATGACAGTGGGGACAGTGCCACGATGGCCAAGTAATGTAATCGGTGTAGCCTACAGCCGAACACCGTGTAACACCAGTAACAGACTAACGCAACAAGCCTAGTGGTGATGGTCACATTTTGGTTACATGAGCCGTGAGATTCAGTGACATCAAACTTGTCGTAACACATCTTGTAATGAAATTGTTTTCTCTGGTCTCTTTCTTACAGTTTCCATACTGTGATGGCGCACATGCGAAACACAATCAGGAAACGGGAGACAACGTTGGTCCTCTGATCATAAAACGCAAGGAGGCCTGAGCGATTCCACTGCTCATGAAAGTCCATTCTCCGCGATAGAGATTATGTGTCTTGGCTTTAAATGTGTGGTCGGGGCTGCTGGGATTAAATGTGTGATTATATTACCCCGTGTTTGTGTGTTTAATCATATAGTGTATCCTTGACAGGTTAAGGTGATCTGCTTTATGTGGTTAAGCAATACATACTATTTTCATATCTATTTTCTCTTTGTATCTGCTTAGACTTTATGGGATGACTGATGTACAGATTTCTGGCTTAGCCAAAATCTCCTAAACATGTTTATGTTCTTGCCTTGAACACTGGTCACATTACTGTAGATGCACTACAGATTAAAACTTGAATAAAAACACATTAGTCTGAGTTTGAACTGAATCTTTGTTTGTTTTATGAGATAAATATGAATGTGAAATGGGTGTGGAAACCAAATGGCCACCTTCTCATTTGCTCTGTGTGTGTGTGTTGCCTGTTAAACTTCACATGATGTGACCTTAACGGATCACTGACATTTAATGTATTTAAAGTGACACTCTCCTTTAATCGCTCTATTTTTGAATCATGAGTCACTGAATCTGATAGGTACTGCTTTGCCATTTAAAATCTAATTTGGTTGGCTACATTTTGCCTCTGCTTGTGAAAAGACTAGATGTATTTCTGTAGCAGAAGAGAAAACGTTACATGAAGCAAAATCATGTTAATCTTTTTCTGTGAAATTGTAGCCCTCTCTCTCTCTCAGAAAAGTACACTGCATAAGTTTGATGTTTAATAAACCATGTCAAACTGACTTTCTGAGACTGATTTTTTTTAATGAAACATTTCTAGATTTCACAGTTTATCGCTTGAATAAACTTCAATTCTTGCTGATCAACGACTTAAAGCAATTGAAAGTCATTGCATTATTTTAAATCCCCTCTTTAGATTGCGGATTTGATATTTAAATAAAGAGTTTGAAGTGTGAATATAGTTAAAACCATAAGCGGAGTCAAATATATAAACTTCTACAATTAAAAATAGCGCGGACTGGACGCTAGAACGCAACCTGTGAAAACGCCGACTTTGATTGGTGGACTGCGTGCTGACGTCACGTCCCATTCAGGAACCACAGCGCAACCTGTGAGTACGCCAACTTTGATTGGCGGAATGCGTGCTCACGTCACGACTCATTCAACAACCCGAACGACGCGTCGCGTCGCGCTCCGGCAGAGTAGAAAAATTAAAGACGAGTGAATGAACGAAAACATTCGGGGCTCCAGACGCCTATCTGATCAGATGAAAGAGACGTTTTGAGTTTTAATTAATAGAATAACTGTCAGCTATGGAAAGTCATTTACAGAAGTTTTTCCAGTTTCCGTTCAACTTGGATAAGTTCACGCTGAACGTTTCTGCAGATAGTCAAATCATGGACTCATCAGCTCGAACGCTGGAAAAACTGGAAAAAGACAATAAAAAGAAAGGGTCAGTAAAGCAGGTGTTCCTGGATGGATGCGTGCCCTTTTCTCATCAGGTGGCTGGGCATAAATGCGGGATCAATAACACTGGTCAGTTTATAACTTCTGTAAAGTTCTTAATCATCATGTTTCTTAGAAATGCTGTATTAATGTTTTTTTTTTTTTTTAGGTTTTAGGGATTGATGAAGGAATGTGAATATCAGGGCTAGTTAAGTTGTTTGATATTTGGATTATTGGATTTCATCATAATGTTTGGATTGGATTATGAACACCCATTATCAAAAAGTTTTTACTATAGGCTATAGTATCAAACCACTATTATAGTTTTATAAACCAATCCTATAACAATCAAATGGCATCCTACTGGATCAATTGTAATTCCTACAGGAGTCTTTTGTGGAATAGTAAAGGAAACCGCAGATTGATCTATAGGAATTTTCCAATCCTAAAAGATTTTCTTTCAATTACTTTCCTAATGGTATAGGACATTTTATCCTATTGGTAATTGTGCATTTTAAGGATCTTGTAGGACTGTTGCTATACATTATGATATAAATCCCAATAGGAATCCTGTACACGTTCCTTTAAAGAACTTGAGAGTAAATTTACTTGTGACCCGTGGAGGACTTTGCACAGGTTTTCCTAACAGGGTTGGTTGAGTAATATGTGTTAAAAGTATTAGATAACTAATTATAGTTTATTAAAGGGTCACAGGATTTGTTGACACATTTGTTTAAAATGGGATATCGTCATGGTGATTTCTATGAAAAGAAACAATTACCGTCTCTCTGCCTACAGTCAGATGACATCATTTCCTCTGTTGTAGTAGCCTAACTCTTATGTGTCATTTGTGGCTCTGTCATGGGGATTTTCTGAGTGAATGAGATGTGAGCTGTTATCTGATGGATTGTCAGATTGCCAGTGGTCAGCACTTTGTCTTTTCTTGTGTTAAAGGAATAGTTCACCCCAAAATGACAATTCTGTATCACCTACCATCATGTTCCAAACTTATATTGTTTTAAAAGGAGAACTTAAATATATACATATATATATTTTTTATTACCAAATAATTTTATTCTAAATAAATGCGGTTCTTTTGAAAGTTCTATTTATCAAAGTATGTAGTACCTATTTATTAGGTTTCCACCAAAATTTTAATCAGCACAACTGTTTTCAACATGGATAATAATAAGATATGTTTCTTGAATCTTGAGCACCAAATCAACATAATTATTTCTGATCATGTGACACTGAAGACTGGAGTAATGATGCTGAAAAATTGGTCTTGCCATGACTGGAATAAAAATAAATTTTCAAATATATTAAAATAGAAAACAGTTATTTTAAATTGTAATAATATTTCATAATATTACAGTTTTTATTGCATTTTAATCAAATGAATGCAGCATTGGTGAGATTATTCTCTCAGTCACTCCAAAACCATTTCGGCCCGAAATCGAAAATGGCTGTTTCTGCTGAAACTTTTTGGTAACTGTTACACATGCGTTTTCTTTCTCAACTGTTTACGTTCAACTGTGTTTACAAGGATATTTCAACATAATTTTGTTGTATTTGTGCGTTCAAGTGCAAGAAGTCGTGTACGAGAACTCAATTCATCACACACTATGACAGGCTCTATGCGAATTGAGTTCTCTTCCGCACCTTCTTGCGCTTGAAAATGGTTTGAAATCACTTTAAAATGTGCACGCAGGAATCGATAAGGAGAATCGAAATTTCAATTTCACTTCAAGTATCCGATGCCTAACCTTAAGTATCTGATTTCAGAATTGGAATCGATTTTTTGATACCCAACCCTAATTACATGCTTCAAAATAAAAAGTAAAAATCACTTATCAGATGCAACTTCCTGTCACCCCTTTAGGCAGCCTCTTCATTAAATCCTGAGTTTGTTGGCACTTAATATAGCTAATTCTTATAGTGTCATTTATGTGGCTTTATTCTCTCCTAAGTTTTCCTTGAGATGTTTTCCCGGCTGCCATAAAAGCATTCACACTCAAAATAGTCACAAGTTGTCATGATGATAAAGTGCCGACAGGTTTTCAGTGTTTGGTTCACTATAATTGCACAGGTGTTCTGCAGCATCCTGATGGAACAATTCTGAAGCAGCTACAACCTCCTCCGAGAGGCCCGCGGGAGGTGCACTTCTACACACAGGTAATTTAAATCCACAGTACAATATCTATACTGCATGCAAATAATGTCAGAGGGACAAACCTAAACCAAAATAACACCCTGAATACTAGAAAAAACTCCTGACAGCCAAGCACAATACAGTAACTAACATGTTTCACTCCATTAAAATACTGTTCCGAAGGTTGGGGTAAGATTTTTTTAAAAGATATTAATACTTTTATTTAGGGTTGTCACTAAGAAGGTAATCAAGTAATCGGTCGATTATGTTGAAAATTGGATTTTTTTTTTTGTGGTAATAAAAATAGACAAACAACTTGATGAACAACAATTCGCATAGAAACATGGTGATGTGTTCTCCTGTGTTGGCATGGGTTTACGTTACAAATCTGGTGAAATGGTGCCAGATGAATGTTATGCTGGAGTTTGTTAGCCAAGGCGCTCCACACATGTAGCCTAAATGATAACAGTGCAACACTTCAATATGAAACTCAAAGCACACCAGTCTTTATATGCGTTCCCAAATGCACGTTATTGGAAACCCAAAGAAACAGCACATGCAGAGACTGGTTTTGTGTTGAGCAGCATTTACTGTGAACGAAGCGACTCTGAGAAACACATAACCTGCATGCATGTAAATAAAAGCGTGGCGCTTCACTCTTAACCCGCAGCACATAAAGGCTACCTACTTATTTAATTGAGTCGCAGACAATACCACAATACCACTACACTATATTATGATTTTTAAATGGTTTAAATATATTGTGCAGCCTTATTAAACCCGTCTAATCATGCGTTTCATGGATTCTCATCCTTGGAATGTGCCACTTCCGGTATTTTGCCGGTTAATCAACAATCGAGGATGTTTTATTTATTTATTTATTTTATTTTTTGTTGAGTACTTTTAATTTAATCAAGTATTTGTGACAGCCCTACTTTTTGCAGCAAGGATGCATTTAATTGATCAAAAGTGACAGTAAAAACATTTATAATGTTACAAAGATTATCTATTTAAAATAAATATTCTGTTCATCAAAGAATCAGCACAACTGTTTTCCAACATGGATAATAATAAGAAAGGTTTCTTGAGCAGCAAATCAGCATATTAGAATGATTTCTGAAGGATCATGTGACACTGAAGTAATGATGCTGAAAATTCAGCGTTGACATTACTGGAATAATATAATATATATATATATATATATATATATATATATATATATATATATATATATATTTATATTTTAAATATATTAAAATACAAAACAGTTATTTTAAATTGTAAAATATTTCACAATATTACTGTTTTTACTGTATTTTTAATCAAATGAATGCAGCCTTGGTGGGCAAAATAAATTTCTTTTTTAAAAACATAAAAATTCTTACCAACTTACCAATAATCTTACCAATTTACTAATAGTTACGCTACTGGTTTCTGAGTAAAGGCACATGTCACTTTTTTTCCCTGCAGGTATATGCCGAAGACTGCACAGACACAAGACTACTGGACCTGCAACAACATCTTCCCAGGTTCTACGGCACATGGGCGCCACGGGAGTCGCCACATGGTGAGATAAGTTTTCATATCAAGATGAATGTCTTGATTTCATATCTAGATGTCAACATGAAATAACATCTGCAACCCATTTTACTTTCATAATCATATGTATTTAAGAACAAAATAGGATATTGAACAGGGGTGGAGCAAGTTGTTACGTTTTGATAAGATTATGAAGGCAAACATTTGTTTTATTTGGAATAATATGCACAATGAACACTGATCAAATGCAAGGTCATTATGCAATTTCATGTTGACTTTAAATTACTTATGACGTGTTGTGTCACACGGTTGAACTCAGCAATCCATTAAAATGGTTCCTTTAGCAGTCAAGCTTGAAGGTCAGCTCTAGTTAGTGTTATCTATGTTTGGCGAATTTAGAGCGTTGCCAATGAGTTAATAATTGATAGATGGTTTGGTATGTGGTATGGGGTGTCATGCAGCAGTGGTATTTTTTTTTTTTGTTTTTTTTTTTGTAAGGTTATTAAAACACTCTTATCATCATTATGCATGTTGCCATGTGTCCAAAGAACATGTGCTTTACAGTGTGTTTGTTTAGTCTGTATATAGTCTATGAACATTAAAGGAGTGTTCAGTTTATCATTGGACTTTACACTGCTGTTCTCTGTCTGCCTCCTTGTGTTTGTGAGTGGCCATCCCAATGATGACACCATAAATACTGTGTCAGTTGACAGCACTGAAAAAGAACTTGTCAGAAATAATTGACTGATCATGGAGGCTTGGCCTCTGAAACATCACTTAAAGGTACAGTGTTATATATATATTAAATGTTACTACTTGTTCTAAAACATTCAGAGAACATTCGAAAGCAATGTTCTCATACTGTTTGCAAAAATATAAAACAGAATGTTCCCTTTACATTCGTATAATGAAGATTTTTTTTTACATTTTTAAAAAACCGGAACATTCAGGGAACATTTCGAAATAACGGTTTCATAACTTAATGGGAACATTAGCAGAACTTTTTTAGAATATATTTTTATTAGCTTCCTGGTTTCCTTCAAAAACATGAAATAATCTTATCGATCTTTGCGTATAACAGTAGGCCTAGTGTATGTATGTATTTATATTGGTTTAACATTATAGTTTCAAGACTATCACAAGTCATTTGTCATTTTAAACCGTGTTAGCCATCTTGGTTTACGACAACAATGTAGAATACGTAACAGAAAACTCGTCTGCCAGCCATAAGAATAGATGTGCTAAAACAACACCGGCTGTCATTCTGTCATCAAATGCACAAAACCGTGTCTTCTTTATCTCTCATATCTCAGAGCTCTATCTGAAACTGGAGGATGTGACGAAGAGGTTCTTACGGCCCTGCATCATGGATGTGAAGATGGGGAAGAGAAGTTACGACCCGTTTGCGTCACTAGAAAAACGTGAAGAGCAGATTAACAAGTATCCTCTGATGGAAGAGATCGGATTCCTGTTACTGGGAATGAGGGTGAGACAGCATGCGTGTGTGATTTGTTAACTTTCCTTATACTCATTATGTAGGATCTCCTTTTCCCTTGTTGTTTTATCTCCGTATACACCGCTTAGTATCTGATTTCCTTATTACAAACTGTGAGAGTTCATAAACACAATATTAAGCTTCAGATCACCTGAGGGCTCTAGGTTCGCTTTCAATGCTGCAGAACAGAAATCCCCATCTGCTGTCTTAAGGCATGATCGATATCCGGAGCTTATCCAGACTCTCGGTTAATTACCTCTGAGGAATACTGATAAGACATTTGATGATAAGATTGTGATGAAACCAGTGGTCAGTTACACACACTCCTCTGCTTTTGCTCTCTGCACCTCACTGTGCTGCACTGTGAAGAAGGGCACATGAGAAGAGATAGAGAGATCAAATTAATTCCATCATTGAGTCTAAAGATCTTCTGGCCCCGATGCATTTATCATGATAAAAACAGTGACATTTTATGCTCACTGACTGCATGGGTTGTTAGTGACCGACCTTTTATTGGATTATTCTGTCAGGTTTATGTTCTGTTTTATGGACTATTAGGGAACGTTTACAAGACAACAAATGTTTTTCCTTTGCAATTTTACCATATCAATGCGAGCGCGAGTCCGATGATGAAACACTGGAAGAACTAGTCATTCAACCCGGACCTCCATCGCAAGGACGACTAGAGCAGGACGTTTCTCAGTGATACGCTACTCTGTTTGAGGTACATTATGAGATGTTGCAACTGTAATTCCTCACCATCAGCATTAATAAGTGCATGTCCATCAACAAACCGATTATTTTACTTGTACTAATTATTTTTGTAATATATTGCGGTGAACATGTGGAAACTGTATCAATAACAGTTCATGTATGCAATGTATACATTAGCCGAGCTCTAGCGTGAATGACTGAACGTTAACATAAACGTTGGTAAAACAAATCTTGCTCCATGCTTAAAGATATAGCGGAGGATTTTTTACTTCCGGGTGGATCACCTATACTATTGGTCCTCCTAATTGTCAATCATTCTGGTGAATCAATCAAACTTTTCAAAAAGTGGAGAGGGCGGGTCTTATCTAAAATTCGGAAAGATCCTCCGCTATACCTTTAATCTTTCCTTAAAGTAGTGAGAACGACAGACAATCTGCATTAATAGACACAGTTATATAGTTCCACAGTTATAGGTAATAGTGGCCCACAAACTGAGTAGCAGAAGTATTTCAGTAAGACAGTGATAATGTGAGTTAGCCAGTTAGCAGGAGACCTACACAATATAAAACTCAAAACTAAGAATTTTGAACACCATCTTTCAAGAGCAAGCGGTTTGCGAATCCTGCATTGAACTCCGAGATTTGAGAAGAAGTCGTCAGTGAAATAAAGGGAACACAGCAAAAGTTTAGGATTATACTGCTGTGGTATCATAGTAAAGATGAATTTTAACCACTGATTCTTCACATGCTCGTCCTTGGGCAGTGAAAAAAAAAAAAACTGGCTTTACCTTCACATTGTAGACCACAGCGTCTTCTCGACATGATGCTGTCCAGTATCAACAGGAATCAGCTGCAGGTTCGAGGTTCAAGTTTTCCCTGGTGTCTGCGTGCGCAATAAGTGGGCGGGCAATATGCTAATGTTTCGTTTGCAGGATGTTTTCATTCACTTACATACTACATGAAAGGTAATTTAAAAAAATCCATAATAGGGGCCCTTTAAACTAGCAAAAGTGGATTCGGACACACCCTAAGTGCACTTGCACACACAGTGAGGCTCCAATTAAACAGCAATTAAATAGACAGCATTTGCATTTGTGGTGCATTGATGCTAAAGTCTAGACAGCAAGACAGGTCACTATGTTTTGAAGCATATTTTCATATTTAAAGGTTTTCATGTTATTTCAATGTCATGTAACATTTCATGATAAAAATACCCGTTTTTCTAACCCATACATGCTTAAACAATTGCCTGATGGGCTGAATGAGCCCTTCTCTGATCACTGCGATTTGCCTCTGTAATCCTGTACAGTAAAATAAATAAGAGGGATTCGGGACGGAATTTGAGACTGGGCGTGACGTCATGCGCATTCACGCTCACCTGGCTATGTCTGGCAGGTTTGTGTATTCACCACCATTTTCCGTATCAGCGAAGACAACTCGAGCGACAAAACTTTAGTCAACTTTCGACAAAAGTAGAAGATGGATTCAAAGAGGCCGTGTGGTCCATGCGCGTGCACACCTCTGGTTGCAGTTTCGCTTGTCGCCAGAGGGGGGCATAGTTCTTCAAAAAATTAGAGATTGCGCATTGCACCTTTAAGTGCACTTGCACACACACACCTTTATACCATGTGCTTAGATCGTTAAAATAGGGCCCAGAATCTCCAAAATAATGTAGAAACAACGTAAGGATGGTGTATTTTAAATGTGTTTAATGGTATCTCTTTACTAAGCACTATGCACCATTGATACCAATACCCATACTGATGTCTCTATTAAATGGATTTTGAAATTTTAGTCATTAAAAGCCATTCAACATTACAGTATAATTACAAGCTATACTTCTAACTTTTAATTTAAGTGAACTTAAAACATCTTCACTTAAACCCATTGTAACAAATGTCACATTTAGCGGAGCTTTTAATATATCAGGGTTCAACACTAAGGCAGACCGGTTGAGATTTTTACCTGCGCTGCTAAAATGCACAAAAAGCTCTTGTTTTCATTGTTTTTGACCCATGTTTAAGACTTTAAGGTAGGTCTAACAGGTGTATATACAGAAATTGAATAATTCCTTTGTCTGTGCATTAACTGCACTTAAACACTGCACAGTCTTTGTTGCATAAATTATAAATTGAATATAGATTAATCCTTGTTAAAGCTAAAAACGTTATTCAGTCAAGTGTAGTGAGTGATTTCACTTTGTCTTTTGTTCTTTGATTATCATTAATGACACAGACGTTGCAGCAAGTGTGCTGTTGGTGTCTGTCATGTACAGACAGACAGTAGCCTAATAATCGTGGTCTTTCCAATATAATGAAAAATACCTCTTGAAGGAAATATCTTTCTTTGAAAAGTATTTTATACATATTTGATGTAGCCTAATTATTCTAAAACAATACAAGGATACTGAATGATTTTTAGCAATGTAGTGTGATGGAACAACTGGCATTTATAGTCCGTATCTCATATTTTCCTAATGTCTTGTACTACCGTTAAACATGGTATCACTTGGACGGGAATATGCATATGGAGATGATATGCAAAACTTTTGTGCGTATACAAATTTTTGCATACGCACACTTTTAGGCTGAAATCTATGGAAAGTTTAATACATGAGGCTCCATGTGTTTTATCCAACAGAGAGCTGCTTCACAAACGCACACCAGTGCAAATTTGAGGTCTTTTTTCTTTCTTTCTTTTTTTTTTTTTTGCACTAGAATGGTTTAATAGCACTTGAATGAAGGATATCATCATCTTATAAGGTAGTGCTAGCAAAAGGATGCCAGGAAAAAAAAACACATTGTTAATTGTGTTAAATATAATTTAAAACTAAAACAGTTTAGAAAATTTTAAATCTAACTGACATAAAATAAGTTGAATGTGAAAAAAAAAAACATTAATACAAATATAAAAATAGCTTATTAAAAACATTAAGAAAATTAATAGTAAATAAATAATACTAAATACTAGATAATACTAATACTATAATACTAGTTCCTTGCAACATACAGGCTGGCAAGAATAGTCTGTACTTGTGTTATATCTGTGTGATATAGTTTTTCCTTGCCACTGTTTTCTGTAAAACTGCTTGTGAAAATGATCTATACTGAATAGTGCTATACAATTTAGTTTAATTGAAAAAATGTAAAACATAACTTAATACAAATTAAATATTTTCCAAATAATATTTGTATAATTTATTGTGGTACTATGACAATATAAAAGCTGATCAATTAAATTGTAAAACATTGTCTTTATAATATAATATTTAATATTTTCTCATATGGTATAAGTGGGTCTTTATGCATGAAAATATAGCTATATAATATAGCTGCCTTTATATTTTTGGATCATCATATTTGGGGGGTCCTTGACATCAACAATTTAGAAAAACCCCTGCCCTGGGCAATCAGATTGTGTGGTGTAATATACAGCCAGTAGGTGTTGCAAGGTTTAAACCAACCATGATAAATGAAAAGAAAAATGACATTTTGCCAATTATGTCACACCGGGTAGCTCCATACAGTATGATTGACTGCCAAATTCTTCTTACTGCCAGGACAGAAAAATGACCCTGGAAAAGAGTCAGGTCAACAAGTCCATTGTAGAAGTGATGCTGTTGTTGCAATGCATTTTAGATTGCAATGTATATTATTGACAGTTTTTGTGAGTTCCATTAAGTGTGAAGTCTCCATCTCGTTTCCTCTGTTCGGTGTCTCCTTCCTCCCTCAGTTTATCATCCTTTCTCTCTGGTTTCTGCGTACTTGTTTCTTTGCACCTAATTGGTTTCAGTGTCTCTAGGCTGGGAAATATTTGCCAGCTGCTGTCACCCTCTCCTTCCTTTTCGCTCTCTCTCTCTTGTTCTTGCCTTCCATGTTATTTCAGTCTGTTTCATTTGTTTTGTAGTGTGGCGGGCTGGAAGGATCCATCCAGTGAGGCTCATCACAGTTTTAAGTCTGTATGCATGCGAGTTTCTCCAGTGCTGTTCTAAAACCTAGTGAGATGCCTATGTAGACAGCATTTACATTTGTGGTGCATTAATGCTAAAGTCTAGACAGCAAGGCAGGTCACTATGCTTTGAAGCATGTTTTCATATTTTTCTTTATTGTAATGTCTCTGATGGATCTCCTCTGATCTTCTTCTCTCTCATCTTCTCACCTCAGGTGTACCAGATCAATTCAGACGATTACATTACTCTTGACCAGTTCTATGGACGCAGTCTCGGAAAGGACACCATTAAAAATGGTCTGACTCCAATTTCATTATTTTTTTACTTTATTAGGGGTTCAAGCACGAAGTGCTGAAACCCTATTGTAATAGTCCTGATTTTTATTATTATTATTCTCCGCTAAAACGCATCGTGCAGCCCAAACCGTAAGTGCTAGAGACTTGAAATTTGGCCACAAGGTAGTACAAAAATCGAGGAGAGGTTATCAAAGTATCAGCCCGATTGGCCTATAGGTGGAAAAAAAAAAGCACTATTTTGCTCATATCTCAATAACCATTTGTCAGCTTCAAGTGTCATACATCATTGGAATCCTTGGCTCAAGCCAAACAAAAAATATAGGAGGTATTTTATTTCCGGTATGCATCTATCTAATCTATGTCATTTTATCATGGTTGTTTTTTCATGACTAAATATACACTATATACTGTGTTTATATATAGAGAGATTCAGGGAAAGTGTTTCTCAATCTTTTCCAAATAGTATTTTTTCATTGCTTTATATTTTTAATGGAAACAGATAGGCCTTATTGTGCATTATCGATCATTATTTGCGAGAAAATATTTTCTCAGACAATGAGTTCTGCTATTACCATGCGCTAAGCAATCGTCACTGTAGTTAAAACATTAAAACGCAGCATGCCACAGGAAAAGTGTTCAAAAGCATCGCATCCACTACAAATCGTTATTAGGAAATTAGGACTTAGGACTTCTCTGTAATGATTTCATGAAATTTAAGTGCTTAACTCAATTAATGAGAATGGCATATGTAATATAAATGTGTATATCAGATGTAAAACATAGTATAAATCAATCTTTTATTTATTTAAACTGTTATTGTGAACATGCACTGTATTTATGATTAGGACTCATAATGAATCATGTAGTCATGTAATTTTTCTTCCCTCAGGCCTGACTAGATTCTTCCATAATGGCGAAGACTTAGAGAGGCATGCAGTTTCCCTGATCATCTCTAAAATCCGAAACATCCTCCGCTGGTTTGAGGGTCAGACTCAGCTGCATTTCTACGCCAGCTCTCTGCTGCTGGTGTATGAAGGCTCTCCTCGCACACTCAACGGATGGAAACACACGCGAGCTGAGACAGGAACAGGACATCAGCAGGGGGAGCCACAGAGCAACTGTAACAAACCCCACGAGGCTCTGAGCGCTCAGGGCAGTTTAACACACAGTCATCCGTACTGCCGTGAGACCAACGCTAACGGAATGTGTGCAGGAAGTGTAGAAGAGGAACATGAGGAAATTGGAATGGGGGAGAAGAAACAGTTTGGACAGGAGGAGGCAGTGGAGGTGAAGATGATCGATTTTGCTCATGTATTTCCGAGCAACAGTCCGGATGAGGGATACATGTACGGCCTGAGGAACCTTCTCTCTACTTTAGAACAAATTCTAAAGACTGGCATCTGACCTCCTGAGAGAGTCCATCTCTCTCTCTCTCTCTCTGGTCTGATATTTCTATCTATTGTTTTAAATGAATTTGGAAAATTGGGTTATATATTTGGAGGCATATTTTTCTAATTTGAGATTTAATTGTACAATGAAAACATACTGTAACTTTCAGAGCACAAATTCTTCTGGATAAAAACAGGCTGTCACATTTGTCAACAACTAAATAATTGACTAAAATTATAGATATACCTCAGGGGGGGGGAAATCATAATAAAACAATTATGATTATTTTATCAAAACGCACAACGTGAGTTACTGATGACGCTATACTTCTGATGCAACTATTGATGCTTTTATTCCAAAGTAAATTCTAGTTAGATTTTATTGTATGTTTACCTTTTCTTACTGCCTAAAATATCCACGTTGGTGTACCTTTTAAATTTTTAAATTTATTTAATTTTTTACAAATATGTACAAATCATTTTGAATCTGTAAAAACAATGAATCTTTATATATATAGTTTTTATTTTATTTTATTGTTTAAAAATAAGAAAGCTTCCCAAGAACATGTTAACTGCTTTTCATATAAAATTGAAATCATACAACAAAATGCAAAATGTGTGTGTGTTTTTAAATCACATCTAAGGCTTGTTAACAGAGAAAATGGGTATTCTGTATCCAGTATTGCTGAATAAAACAATAAGCAATGAGCAGTCATTAATATTTTAGCTCTAAGGTAGGTTATGCCTGCAATCATGCAGCTTCTGCTCTTTTATAAGTGACATTAAAAGTGCAGAACTCAAAATGAGGTGAACCATAAAGAAATATCAGACACATACTGATTTTATGCTGCTGGCATTTTTTAAGATCCAATTGAGTTTCTTTTTAATAGCATTTTAAAGCTACTTTTCATTTGACTTTTTTATCTTTTACCCCAAAAAATCTCAGAACTCTTTGTAAATTGTTCAAAAGTCTAATATGGAATAAATTTGTCTGTAGCCCAAAGTGTTCTACTGACACTTGATTGTTCTCTTATGCTTTAAAAATGATGGTGCATTTATATTTTAGCTTTGCAGAAAGCTTCAGATTCTTCTCTGCATAGTTTTCCCTAATGGTTGCTCTGGGTTTTCATCTCTCCCGTAAAAGTTTGTTATTATCCATAAACCGTCTCTCACATGAGCAACACTTCTCCCAAACTGCTCTGTGATTGGACAAACCCAGAGTGTTATTTCTTGAGATGCAGTTTTAATGTAGATGAAGCAACAATGAGAAACCGATTGCTTATGTGCAAGTAAACAGGACCAAAAAACTATTATTTTAATTATATTCTGAACTCATTATTTGTACTGATGTGCAAAAACACCACATTGCTTTTCAATACTTACAGCTGATAAAGCAAGTCAAGACAATGACGTCAGCGGCGTAATAATTATAATGTTGTTTAAAGATAGAGTAAAACAGACAAATAAATGAGTATCTGAAGTGAAGTGCATCATGTCATTTGGATAAGCACACAATTACTGAGCTGCTGTCCTGCTGCGGTTCTTCATTTACAGTTTTCTCAGTGTCATTCTGTCCTCCTGCTCTTCTTTAAACAGGAGGGATTTTTCATTTTTCCTAATTTGAGTGCAATTTGAAATATAATTGGAACCTCAGAAGCAATTTCAGTAGAAATGCAATTTCCCAGCAAATGCCCCCAGAAACGCTCAGCTCTGAGGCATCCATTAAATAGGTTTAAAACAAACAAAAAAATATTTATTACCTTAAGATCTCACTTTCTAGCAGCTGACAATTTCTTTTTTCACCTTTTGATCTCAAAGCACGTTCAAAGTGTTTGAAACGCATTTGTGTACATGGAACACATTTCATATGTTTTTTTTTTACACACAGATCTGAATTAATAAATCATACATGTCATACATAAATTTGATATTTATATTTTATAGTGTGAGTGTAGTTCCCCATATTTTCATTTGGTGGCGCTGTGGCTCCTGTGTGGCCACACAGATTGACAGACTGGAAATGGAGAAAACTCAAAACTCCATCCATTGGCAGCAGATCTGGGTAAGAAATTCAGTGGAAAACGAAAGCATTCCATGACATAGCGGTGTACATGTTGTGCTTATTATATTTCTTTCTATGTGTGGATCTGAAAGAGCTCTTGCTTTGGGATCTATGTCTATGATACTTGTGGGAGTTTAGTTGGGATGAACATGAGACAGCGGCGGGCTTGAGAAAACAGTTTTACTTGCACATATTCTGTACGGGCTTTATTATTTCAGTATTGTGTATTGGTATGTCTATTGATCATGC